>NC_142464.1:100208228-100523228 GCF_049115385.1 Moschus berezovskii | reverse complement strand
ATGATGTTTCTTTCAGCATCTTACTAATTCATGGTGACTGTGGGTGTATGCAGCACTAAAGATTAAGACAAGGGGGTAAGTCAGTAGTTCTCAGTGTTTTTCCTGGACTCTAGGGAACCACATCAGAATCACTTATGGAAAAAACCCAGACCCCCACCAGCCGTGCTGAATCAGAGTCCTTGGGACTAGCACCCAGGTCAAAACCAAGACTGATTCTGTTAACCGAGGTCTTCACTCCTTGAGATGGCAGTTCTTTTTTTCTTTGTGTTTTATTGTTTAAAAAAAAAAGTATTTATTTATTTTTGGCTGCACTGGGTCTTCATTGCTGTGTGTGGGTTTTCTCTAGTTGTGTGGGAGGCTACTCTTCATTGAGGTGAGGGCTTCTCATTGCAGTGTCTTTTATTGCGGAGCATGGGCTCTAGGGCACGCGGGCTTGACAGTTGTGGCACATGGGTTTAGTTGTCTCCTGCCTTGCAAGGCAGGTTCTTTACCACTGGACCACTAGGGACGTCCCTGTATTTTATTCTTTATTTTTGCCTGCTTTTCTGGTAAAGAGAAATATATGCCATTGTAAAAAGTCAGAGACAACAAAGAAAAAAAAGAGAAAGAAACCACTGTTAAATATATTGTTGATTAATCCACATGTTTTCTTTGTGCATTATAGTAGCACATATACTTTAACAGAAATGGGGTGCTTCTGTTCCCACCCTGTTATTTATTTTTAATTCCAACTGGTATAACCAGCATACAAGAGTTGATAATTCTAGTTGGGGCTATTATTCTTAGTAATTACTACTATTCTGCAGGTTTACATCAAAGAAAATATCTTTTGGGAGGGAGGGGAAGGTCTTTGCTTATGAGAACTGTTTTTTGCTTTCTTGTTTCACTGTCAAGCCACAGTGAAGGGGCCATCTGTTCTGCCAGACTCTTGCTTGTTTCCCAGGGAAGAATCAGCAGGTGGGATTATAAAATCATTAATGAAAACACATGATATTGGTCAAGTGACTAGGCATTTCTGGTCTATATCATCAAGATACATAGTCTATATCCATGATATATTACATGAAGCAACCATTTTTTGTCAAAGCTGGTAGCTAGTCAAAAGCAACTGAGAAAAATAAAGGCCACTTTCAGTGTTTGCTCTCTATATCCAAAAGCACTTTTAGGTATATTCTTTGGCAGTCATCCATTTATTTAGGAAATATTTACTGAGTATGAATCATTTATGAGGCAGTGTGCTGAGACCTATGGGTACGATAGTAAATGAGACAGAGTCCATATCCTTATGGAATTTATAATCTAATTCAGAATTCTGGGACTTAGTTGCCTTTATTCTCTTAAGGATTATTGAAGACACCAAAGAACTTATCTTTCTATTGGTTATATCTATCAATATTTATAATATTAGAAATGAAAACTGATACATTTTAAAAACACAAGTATGTGCATGCTAATTTGCTTTGGTTGTATCCAACTCTGTGACCCAATGGACTGTAGCCCACCAGGCTCCTCTGTCCATGGGATTCTCCAGGCAAGAACACTGGAGTGGGATGCCATGCCCTCCTCCATGGGATCTTCCTGACCCAGGGCTCGAACCCCCATCTCTTTCGTCTCCTGCATTGACAGGCAGGTTCTTTACCACTAGCACCACCTGGGAAGCCAAAATACAAGTATACATGAGCACATATTTCATTAGCTATCAGAGCAATGACATCATTACAGCCTGTGTAACCTCTAGAAAGTTCCACTATACGCTCATGAAAAAATGAGAGTGAAAAGGGCAGATAGTTAATGTTATTACAGAAATAGTTTTGACCATAAGGAATCCCCTGAGAGGGTCTTGGGGCCCCTCAGGGGTCCTCAGACCACCCTTGGAGAACTACTGATCTGGTTTTCATTTAATTAATTTTGTTGACTTTTAGAATTTTTAAAACATAATATAACTGCTTTATTTCTGTAAGGCCGCTTTGGGAACTATGTTATTAATGTTTTCAAGCCACCAGGGTCTTGTTTACTTTGTTATATATTTATATGTCTGTTTGGTGTCCTCATGAGTCCAGCGGAAGAACAGTGGGTTTGGGCCATCAGTGAATCAGGTTCAGGGACTCTCCTGTCTTTTCCTCTGTGTTAATCAAACCAGACCAGAACATTAGTAGCTCTATAATTGAATTCTTCAATAATTCCCCTCTAGCCTCAGCCCTGCTGCTGCTGCTGCTAAGTTGCTTCAGTCGTGTCCAACTCTGTGCAACCCCACACCATCCTCAGCCCTGCTACAGATTCTCTATCCACAGGACATAATTCAGTATTTAAAGCTAACCCCAAAGCTCTCTTTGAAAGTAGGTGTCTGGCCATATGTAGCTTTGTATCATCTTCTCAACCTGTTAAATGAATGTCATACAAAATAGATAGTTATTAAACATCACGTGGATGAATGGAGAGATGAGAACTTAACATCTTCAGGATGATTTTGGTTATATATTGTTATTCTGCTACACATTTTTTTCCAGTGGTCACGTTTGCCTCACTAATAGTTTATACCTTTAAAATCTGGAAATTTCACTGAATAATCCAGCTTTCCAGCTTCTCTGGGAGCATGTGACTGTTTGGGTTTTTTGGTTGTTCGTTTTGATTAATTTTTATTGGACTGTAGTTGCTTTTGTGGGATTCCCCAGTGGCTCAACGATAAAGAATCTGCCTGCAACGCAGGAGATATGAGTTTGATCCCTGAGTCAGGAAGATCCCCTGGAGAAGGAAATGGCAACCACTCCAGTATTCTTGCCTGGGGAATCCCATGGACAGAGGAGCCTGGAGGGCTATAGTCCATGGGATCACAGACAGTCGGACACGACTTAGTGACTAAACAACAGCAAACATAGTTGCTTTACAATGTTGAGTTAGTTTCTACTGTACAGCAAAGTGAATCCACTGTGCGTTCACATCTATCCCCTCTTTTTTGGATTTCCCGAATGTGGCTCCTTTGCAGTTCTGGCCCCGTCAGTCTGTGTGACAGCAGCGGGGGCAGAATGGAGGCTGCCCTTCAGACAGGACCTCCATCCCTGCCCCCGCCACCGTCACACTCCTGTTGTCCCCGACCCCAGGGTCCAGGGAAGGTACGCTTTGTCATGGGGTTTGCTCTGCTGTCTTTCACAGAGTGGAGAAATATCTGTTTGTATCTGATGTTCTTTACCACAAGAAGGAAAATGAAAAGATAGCCTGAAGAGGTCATTCGTTGTTCAGCTACTTGGTTGTGTCTGACTCTTTGTGACCCCACGGACTGCAGCACACCAGACTTTCCTGTCCTTCACCATTTCCTGGAGTTTGCGCAAACTTATGTCCATTTAGTCAGTGATGCTATCCAGCCAGCTCATTCTCTGTCACCCCATTCTCCTCCTGCCTTCAATCTTTCCCAGCATCAGGGTCTTTTCTAATGAGTCGGCTCTTTGCAGCAGGTGGCCACAGTATTGGAGCTTCAGCTTTAGCATCAGTCCTTCCAATGAATATTCGGGGTTGATTCTTTTAGTATTGAAGAGTTTAACATGCGTTTAACAAAAATGGGAGAGGGCGTATTTCTGTGTAGAAGTGAATATTAATGCTAGGGTTTGGCATAAAAACATGCTCAGACCTGTACCTGCTTCATTTCTTGACCTTCCCCACGTGGTTCCTTTAGCTACAGAATTTTACATTCTTTCTAAAGAAAGCAAGACAGAATGCCTTGCTTTCTTGTTATAGGAATGTCATCATTACTCTTGCAAGTCCCATTTTAAGGATATTGCTTCTAATATGATTCTTGTGATAATCCACAGTAATGGAAGGAATTAGGAGCTGTAGATATAAACAGGTGAGGGAAACATCCCTTATTTCATCTTTGAGAGATATAGTCACAAGCAAACAGGTTGTAAAATAATAAGACTGGCTCCACACATTATACAGAGAACCTGGCATTATTGCCATGGCCACCCTTCTTATTTATTCACATCTTAAAATCCTGTTTTTCATCCACTCATTCAACTGTTCCTGTATCTCCCTACCCCCATCCCCTGCCAGAATCCACATCTATCTCCCCACTCTTTACCTGGTCCTTTTGATTAAGTTTCTATCTGGTGGCTGATTTTTCTCCCTTTAGGCTGGCAGTTCTCGACCTTGGGTTCACATTTGAAATTACCTGGAAGTATTGAGAAAGTATTCTACTGGGTGTTTTGTAGCAGGAGCTTTTTCAGGATAACTGTTCTACCCTCTTGTCCTATATGTGACTTATAGACAGAGCAGCAGCTGACACATAAACTAACATTGGAGCCTCAACTGTCAGATCTCATTAGCTGAAATTATTGGAGTTGCAATTAAAGCAAAATGAGTTCAATAACAGTGACATTAAAAAAAGAAGAAAACCAATGCTTTTGTCCCTAAGTTAAAATAAGGTCAGAGAATAAGGGTAAAATATTAATGGCAGCATATTTCTTTTACCTCAATAGAGTATTTAGAAAGGTAAATAGTACAAACAACTTACAATACTCCAAGAATCTGCACTAGGTTTGCTTAATTTCTGGGAGAAATTTTTAAAATAATGCAAACCAACTGGTGTTTTGATATCTGGTAAGTTTTATTAATGTGGAATCCAATGAGAATCCTCCACACGCTATTAGATCAGGTTTTCTCAGAGTTGGTCTGCATTATCTCTGGGTAAATTTAGACCCTGTAGATGGCAATGTGGATGTTGAGTTTGTGTTTAATTATTAAGTAGCACTTTGTTGAACTAAAAGTACAAGCAGCAGTGCTCTTAAGCCCTGAAAATTTCTGAAAATATTAACTTACTTGCATTAGAGCCCAATGCAGTTCCCTGAGGGCTTATTCTTATCATCTGCATGTGGCTTTTATCAGGACAGCTGGTTCCTCAGCCATCCTTGTGCTGCTTTTCCGAAAGATCTCCACCAGGCTGGTGTGGATGTGTTGTGTCTTGTGGCTGTACCAAGTCATAGGCTTCCCTGGTGACTCAGACAGTAAACAATCTGCCTGCAATGCAGGGAATCCAGGTTCAATCCCTGGGTTGGGAAGATCCCGTGGAGAAGGAAATGGCAACCCACTCCAGTATTCTGGCCTGGAGAATCCCATGGACAGAGGAGCCTGGTGGACTACAGTCCATGGGGTTGCAAAGAGTCAGATATGACTGAGCAACTAACACCTCTCAGCAGAAGCAGCTAATTCAGCCATACCTGGGAAGAAGGTGGAACATTCCATGTTGCTGGTTCTTAAAGGGACTGTTGGGATGGCCGGTGATGGGCTGAGTCAGGTCCCATGGACTGACGTCTTGGGCTGTGTCAGGACCTCAGAGTTTATCCTGTTAGCAGTGGGGAGAGTATCTGCCCTGATAGGCACTTTTGATGGAACTCTCTGGAAGCTGATGTAGATAATACCTTTGAAAGGGGCAAAGCTGGAGAAAAGGACACCAGCTGGGAGACTACCTAACACTGAACCGTAACGCCGCAGTCCTTGCCAGTAATGAGATGAAAGTGAAAGTGTTAGTCGCTCCATCTTGTCCAGCTCTTTGCAACCCAGTGGGCTGTAGCCCACCAGGCTCCCGTGTCCATGAAATTCTCCAGGCCAGAATACTGGAGTGGGTTGCCATTTCCTTCTCCAGGGAAACTGCCCGACCCAGGGATAGAACCCAGGTCTCCTGCATTACAGGCAGATTCTTTACTGTCTGAGCCGCCAGGGAAGCCCAGTGATGAGATAGGCACAGGAAAAGAAATGAAGAGGAGGAGGTAGGACTCCTGTCATCAGTAGGACTGAGTGATTAGGGGAGAAATCATGAGCCCCTTTTTGGTCATGTTGATGTTGAGCAGCCTGTGAGGTATCCAGATTGGAATTTTAGGATGAAAGTGTAGGTCCCTCAGTCATGTCCAACTCTTTGTGACCCCATGGACTGTAGCCTGCCAGGCTTCTCTGTCCATGGAATTTTCCAACCCACTGGAGTGGGTTGCCATGCCCTCCTCCAGGAGATCTTCCCAACCCAGGGATCAAATCCAGATCTCCCACATTGCAGGCAGATTCTTGACTGTGTGAACCATCAGGGAAACCCATGGATCCATACAATTGATATTATCCCAGGAATTTCAGGCATAGCCCTTCTTTGGGCCTTGCACATGAACGTTCACTGTTACATGCATGTCAATGTTACGTCCTTAGCTGAATGTCTTCTTGAAACAGGGCCTATGCTTGTTGGGCACAGAGAAAGCTCTCAGTATATACATATTGGCTAATTAACTGAGAGGTAGGTTTTTCAGTCCAGATGATTAACCTGGCTTTGACATGGCAGATTGACCGCATAACTCAATCATCTTTACAATATTTCTCTTTTTTAAAATATTTATTTATGTGTTTTATTTTTGGCTGCTTTGGGTTTTTGTTGCTGCATGCTGGCATTCTCTCGGTGCAGTGGCTTCTATTGTTGCAGAGCATGGGCTGCAGGGCATGTGGGCTCAGTAGCTGTGGTGCGTGGGCTTAGTTGCTCTGAGGCATGTGGGATCTTAATTCCCAGACCAGGGATCAAACCCATGTCCCCCGCATTGGCAAGTGGATTCTTAACCACTGGACCACCAGGGAAGTCCCTCCAATATTTCTTCTGATGGTAGTATTACTGCATTACGCCTGGAAAAATTTGTCATGTTCTGCACTATCCAAAGTCACATGATAAAACTGATTTGGGACCTTATGCTGATTTTTAATTTAGCATCAATGGAAGACTCTGCTGGTTGCAGGGTTATCTAGTGGCCCAGGGAGGTCTTGGAGCCCAAGTGATGGTTTCTCCACAGTTTCACGGTCTTTCTGGGGTAGGTTGCCAGATAAAATTCAGGATGCCTAGTTAAATTTGAATTTCAGATAAACTTCAAGTAATATTTTAGTGAGTATGTCTATGCAATATTTTGATTCTCTTCAGTTTATCAGTTGTTAACATCCTGCTGTACTGACTTCATCTTTCTCTTATATACTTTCTTGAATTTTTTGAATGCAAGTTGCAGATATTACAGCACTTTGCCCCTGAATCCTTCAGCATTGCATCCTAAGAATTAAAAGCATTTTTGACATAGCCTGTGCAATATTTTGGGCTTTCAGGTGGCACTAGTGGTAAAGAACCCTCCTGCTAATGAAGGAACCATAAGAGATGCGGATTCTATTCATGGGTCAGGACGATGCCCTGAAGGAGGGCATGGCAACCCACTCCAGTATTCCTGCCTGGGAAATCCCATGGACAGAGGAGCCTGGCAGGTTACAGTCCGTAGTGTTGCACAGAGTTGGACACAACTGAAGCTTAGCATGCACGCATGCAATATTTGGGATATCCTTGGGCGTCCTGTGTTTTTATTCACTAAATCTGGCAGCTGTACTCTGGAAGTGTGATGGGGTAGCAGCTCCTAGAGTGGTCAGGCATGGACTTTGCAAACCCACAGACCTAGACTTGGTGGGATTTGACTTGATCAACTGGCTCTTTGAGTCTGGGAAAGCTGGTGCCATTTCCTTACCCGCAAAATGGGAATTCTTACCTTGTGGGGCCAATGGAAGGCTTAAAGTGCTCATAATGCCCAGCAGAGCACCTGACTCCTGGAGACTTTGAGTCAGTAGCAGCCTGGTAGTAATGGTAATTGTCCTTCTCTGAATTGAACATCAGGGAAGGAGATAAAAATAAAGAAGCAACTGTTTTAGAAATGTTGGCAGCTGTATTTATAAACTCCCTTCTGTTCTCTCATTCCTCTTCTCTACTTAGTGTGTACACACACACACACCCCCCACACCATCTACTCTGGGACTTACAGTGTACACTAGGTTCCTTGAGGGCCATTGTGAGTGGGGAGGTCGGGCGCCAGGGGAACGCATTAAAGGTGCAGGAGGGAATTCCCTGGAGGTCTAGTGGTTAGGACTCTCCACTTTGACTGCTGAGGGCATGGCCAAAAATAAAAGTACAGGAAAAACCAATACTCTTGAGAGCAAAATTTGAGTGGATTCGAGGTCAAAGATGGTGTGAGGCTTGTAAGGATGTTGACTCAGCTCAGAGTGACTGGGGAGAGACTGGGGGTGGGGGTGGAGGCCTACAGTGAGGAGAAGTCCCGATTGTAATAGCACCTGCTGTCAGTGTGGCTCTGACAAGCTGTCAGGCATTGGTGTTTCTGTTGCTGTTGTTAGGTTTTTATTTGGTTTGCTTAGCGAAGGACTCCAGTCGACCAGATGTTTATTTCCATCCTGAAACTTCGTCATCAACTTGAAACTTGGAGAAGTAAGTTCAAGTCAGACTGTCAGTTTTACCCTGCCTTCTGGGAATGACTTTGCCTTCCTTCTTTCTGGGAACTCTTCCTCTTGTCTTCAGACTGTTTTCTTTTTTTTTTTTTACCTAAACTGGATACAAACCAGGCAAGATAAACTCAGGCAGTTTACCATCTGTTCACTCACACTGACTGGCTCTTTGGGGTTAGATAATTCTGAGATGATTTTCTTTACTTTAATAAATGAGGCTGCAAATCCTTTCTTTTTTTTCTATTGAAGTATAGTTGATTTATAGATTGTGTTAGTTTCAGGTGTATTCTTTTTTCAGTTCTTTTCCATTATAGCTTATTACAAAATATTGAGTATAGTTCCTGTGCTATACAGTTAGTCCTCCTTGTTTATGTATTTTATATAGACAAGCGTATATCTGTTAATCACATACTTCCAGTTTATCCCTCTCCATTCCCGCCCCGCTCTTTGCTAACCACAAATTTCTATTTCTATGAGTCTGCTTCTGTTTTGTAAATAAGTTCATTTGTATTACTTTTTATATTCCATGTATAAGTGAAATCGTATAATGTTTATCTTTCTCTGACTTACTTTGCTTAGTGTGATGATATCTAGGTCTGTCCATGTTGCGGCAGCAAGCCCTTTCTCACTCTTAAGTGAGTGAGCATCCACATCTTGTCAGAATAAGCTGGCCAGGAATACAGTGTTACACCAACTATCCTGCCAATAGTCGGAGAAGCAACACTGCGAAGCCCAGTGTGGGGAATGGAGGCCCTTGGCCCTGGTGAGGGAGAGCTGACCACAGCTGATGAGGCATCAGCCTCGCCTTTGTTTTGCAAGGACAGAGGCAAAGCTAGGTGAAATTAGTCCTCTGTATCCACTTCTGCCTTCCCTTGGGGGATCTAATTAATATATTTTATAGAAAAGAGTTCCTTGGATTTTTCACTTTAAAAAATATGTATAAGGGAACAGTTATTTTTTCTGCTTATGGAAATAGTTTATTTTTGTTGTAAAAAACAAAATCCAAACAGTGCATCAGAAACATCACAGAATGAAGACCCCACCTAACCGTGTTCTATAGAGATGAAAGCTGTTAGACATCTAGTGAAGGCCTGATGATTCTGAAGATAGCTAAAAGGTTGAAATTGTAACATTATCTATACATCACCCCCCTAATGTTTCATGTTTGCATTTTATCTGCTGGTTTTGTCCACATTTATACATATTTTGCTTTGTCTGCTTTTACCAGTTAATCTACATCATGAGTATGTTTCTTATTTCTATGTAGTAGTTTTTATAATCCTAATGATTGCTTTCTACTCTAGTCTGTGAATTATTATAATTTACTAAGTCATTCTTGTCCTGTTCAACATTTTAGTTATTTCCAATTTTATGCTAATTCCTTGTTATTTCAACCTTAACTGAATCTTATGTGGGATATTTTATGAAGATAGTGACTAAAAACTTTTTTTCCTTTCTTTTCTGTTTTGTTTAACATTTGTTGGGTTGTCTATATTTGAGGAGACTCATGGAAGCGACTCGATGCCTTTCTTTCTTCAGACAAAATCCTGGAACCCCAATCTGAAGATGGTGATAGTCAACATCACAGTTACCATTTATTGAGTATTTTGAGTGTGACTTGAGATAAGCACTCTGCTTAAGTCTCATTTAATCCTTATAACAATCTTAGCCAAGCCCTCCTTCCCACGTGTGCCAGTGTTAGTTCAGTTAGTTCATGCTCGGTCGTGTCGGACTCTTTGTGACCCCATGGACTGCAGCACGCCAGGCTTCCCTGTCCATCGCCAACTCCCAGAGTTGCTTGCTCAAACTCATGTCCATCAAGTTGGTGATGCCATCCAACCATCTCATCCTCTGTCACCCCCTTCTCCTCCTGCCTTCAATCTTTCCCAGCATCAGGGTCTTTTCAAGTGTGTCAGTTCTTTGCATTAGGTGGCCAAAGTATTGGAGCTTCAGCTTCAGCATCAGTCCTTCCAATGAGTATTGAGGACTGATTTCCTTTAGGATTGACTGGTTGGATCTCCTTGCAGTCCAAGGGACTCTCAAGAGTCTTCACCAACACCACAGTTCAAAAGCATCAATTCTTTAGTGCTCAGCTTTCTTTATGGTCCAACTCTCACATATATACATGACTACTGGAAAAACCATAGCTTTGACTAGATGGGCCTTTGTTGGCAAAGCAGTGTCTCTGCTTTTTAATATGCTGTCTAGGTTGCTTATAGCTTTTCTTCCAAGGAGCAAGTGTCTTAATTTCATGCCTGCAGTCACCATCTGCAATGATTTTGGAGCCCCCAAAAATAAAGTCTGTCACTGTTTCCATTGTTTCCCCATCTGTTTGCCATGAAGTGCCAGTGTAAGCTTCCAAAATACCTCTCTCCTGTGTCAATGCAAAATAGGCAGCCTGGCACAATAGTTAGGAGTGTCAGATAAAAAACAAATCTGACTTTATACTCTATACAGTTAGCAAAAACAAGACCAGGAGCTGACTGTGGCTCAGATCATGGACTCCTTATTGCCAAATTCAGACTTAAATTGAAGAAAGATATGACCTAAATCAAATCCCTTATGATTATATAGTGGAAGTGAGATATAGATTTAAGGGACTAGATCTGATAGATAGAGTGCCTGATGAACTCTGGTTGGAGGTTCGTGACATTGTACAGGAGACAGGGACCAAGACCATCCCCATGGAAAAGAAATGCGAAAAAGCAAAATGGCTGTCTGAGGAGGCCTTACAAATAGCTGTGAAAAGAAGAGAAGTGAAAAGCAAAGGAGAAAAAGAAAGATATAAGCATCTGAATGCAGAGTTCCAAAGAATAGCAAGGAGAGATAAGAAAGCCTTCCTCAGTGATCAATGCAAAGAAATAGAGGAAAACAACAGAATGGGAAAAACAAGAGATCTCTTCAAGAAAATTAGAGATTCCAAGGGAACATTTCATGCAAAGATGGGCTCGATAAAGGACAGAAATAGTATGGACCTAACAGAAGCAGAAGATATTAAGAAGAGGTGGCAAGAATACACAGAAGAACGGTACAAAAAAGATCTTCACGACCCAGATAATCACAATGGTGTGATTACTCACCTGGAACCAGACATCTTGGAATGTGAAGTCAAGTGGGCCTTAGAGAGCATCACTACGAACAAAGCTAGTGGAGGTGATGGAATTCCAATTGAGCTCTTTCAAATCCTGAAAGATGATGCTGTGAAAGTGCTGCACTCAATATGCCAGCAAATTTGGAAAACTCAGCAGTGGCCACAGGACTGGAAAAGGTCAGTCTTCATTCCAATCCCAAAGAAAGGTGATGCCAAAGAATGCTCAAACTACCGCACAATTGTACTCATCTCACACACTAGTAAAGTCATGCTCAAAATTCTCCAAGCCAGGCTTCAGCAATATGTGAACCGTGAACTTCCAGATGTTCAAGCAGGTTTTAGAAAAGGCAGAAGAACCAGAGATCAAGTTGCCAACATCCGCTATATCATAGAGAAAGCAAGAGAGTTCCAGAAAAACCTCTATTTCTGCTTCATTGACTATGCCAAAGCCTTTGACTGTGTGGATCACAATAAACTGTGGAAAATTCTGAAAGAGATGGGAATACCAGATCACCTGACCTGCCTCTTGAGAAACCTGTATGCAGGTCAGGAAGCAACAGTTAGAACTAGACATGGAACAACAGACTGGTTCCAAATAGAAAAAGGAGTACGTCAAGGTTGTATATTGTCACCCTGCCTATTTAACTTATATGCAGAGTACATCATGAGGAACGCTGGGCTGGAAGAAGCACAAGGTGGAATCAAGATTGCCGGGAGAAATATCAATAACCTCAGATATGCAGATGACACCACCCTTATGGCAGAAAGTGAAGAGGATCTAAAAAGCCTCTTGATGAAAGTGAAAGAGGAGAGTGAAAAGGTTGGCTTGAAGCTCAACATTCAGAAAATTAAGATCATGGCATCCGGTCCCATCACTTCATGGGAAATAGATGGGGAAACAGTGGAAACAGTGTCAGACTTCATATTTTGGGCTCCAAAATCACTGCGGATGCTGATTGCAGCCATGAAATTAAAAGACGCTTACTCCTTGGAAGGAAAGTCATGACCAACCTAGATAGCATATTAAAAAGCAGAGACATTACTTTGCCAACCAAGGTCCATCTAGTCAAGGCTGCGGTTTTTCCCATGGTCATGTATGGATGTGAGAGTTGGACTGTGAAGAAAGCTGATTGCCAAAGAATTGATGCTTTTGAACTGTGGTGTTGGAGAAGACTCTTGAGAGTCCCTTGTACTGCAAGGAGATCCAACCAGTCCATTCTAGAGGAGATCAGTCCTGGGTGTTCATTGGAAGGACTGATGCTAAAGCTGAAACTCCAGTACTTTGGCCACCTCATGTGACGAGTTGACTCACTGGAAAAGACTGATGCGGGGAGGGATTGGGGGCGGGAGGAGACGGGGACGACAGTGAATGAGATGGCTGGATGGCATCACCAACTCGATGGACATAAGTTCGAGTGAACTCCGGGAGTTAGTGATGGACAGGGAGGCCTGGCGTGCTGTGATTCATGGGGTCGCAGAGAGTTGGACACGACTGGGCGACTGAACTGAACTGACTTTGATAAGGAGAGGCTGTTTAGAAGGATTATTGTAAAGGAGAAAGGACCTGGTGGTAGGGGGAGGGGATCTTGCATTTGGGAGTACATCTGACTGTATGATCTTCAGGGCCCCGAGGGTTAACCAGAAGGCTTTTCCTTTTATAAGGTGTTCATGCGGCTGAAAAGGAGAGAAACCTGAAGTTTGATTTACAAGCATTTTTTTACCCAGCTTTATTGAGGCCTGTGCATGTGCGTGCTCAGTTGTGTCTGACTCTTTGAGACCCCATGGATTGTAACCCATCAGGCTCCTCTGTCCATAGGATTTTCCAGGCAAGAACACTGCAGTGGGTTGCCATTCCCTTCTCCAGGGGATCTTCATGACTCAGGGATCAAACCCAGGTCTCCGGCATTTGCAGGCAGATTCTTTACCACTGAGCCACCAGGGAAGCCCCAAGTGTACAGCACAGTGTTATTAACTGTAGTCACCGTGCAGGCATTTGGCTACCACTGATCAGTGAGGTCAGACTGTCCAGCTAATTGATTTTGAGGCAAAAAATGGGAATCTGGAGGGTCAGCGTCTGGCCTTGTCTTAGGTAAACAAGAGGGACATCTGTGATTCTAAGTTGTACGGGGAAGGGTGTTTCTTTGAAGCCAGCTATTTCCCAGAACACAGAGCGAAGATTCTAGAACAATTGCTATTTTCCAGGAGTACAAGGCTCTGGTAAAATTCAGCGTTGCCAGGAGCACAGGTTTGCACTGAGTCCTGGCCTGGGAGGCAGGCTGCACCCTCTACCAGTATAGTAGATGTCAGGCATTCACCTAACCTCTTTGAGCTTTGGTCTCCTGAGATGTGAAACAGGGAAGATGATTTTCCTTTTGAAGACTACTAAGAGGATTGTTGTTGTTCAGTCACTAAGTCGTGTCCAACTACTATTTGTGACCCCATGGACTACAACACACCAGGCTTCCCTGTCCCTCACTATCTCCCTGAGTTTGCTTAAACTCAACCCATTGAGTTGATAATGCCATCCAACCATCTCATCCTCTGTCTCCCCCTTCTCCTCCTGCCTTCAATCTTTCCCAGCATCAGGGTCTTTTCCAATGAGTCAGTTCTTCACATCAGGTGGTCAAAGGATTGGAGCTTCAGCTTCAATATCAGTCCTTCTAATGAATATTCAGGGTTGATTTCCTTCAGGACTGACTGGTTTGATCTCCTTGCTGTCCAAGGGACTCTCAAGAGTCTTCTCCAGCATTACCATTAAGAGAATTGGATGAGATAAAGTGAGAACACAACCCTTAGCTCTTGATAGTATTCTGCAGCTCAGAAACCTTCCATACTCCTTCCTTATATATCAGATAAAATCTAGACTTCTGTGACCCCAACGTACCTCTCTAAATGACTCTCCCTGCTCTCTGTAAAGCCCACGCCCAGTCAGACCTAATACCATCACTCCTCTGGATCTTTTACTGTCTCATCCTCCATATCCACTCTTTCTGATTAAATGGAGGGCTCGAGGAGAGATGGACATAGATCAAGCACAGAGGAAGGGCTCACTCTTGTCAGCCAGACAGGATAGTGGAATCAACCCTAGCTGTCCAGAAGGCATCCACCCCTATGAACTTCTCTGCTTGCCAAATTTTTATTCCTTCTTCCTGACTCACATTAAGCCCTACCCTTCTCCATTTCAGTTTGTAGAATTCATTGTCTGAACACTACAGAGACCACTGTTTGGTGTGCTCATTGGCCATTTATTACCTGCTACTTACATTGTTAATTATCTTGCATGTGTATATCACCATCACCCAAATAGAAGGTAAACTCCTGGAACACAGAAACCATATCTGTGTTGCTAGGGATCCCCAACCTGCAATGCCTGGCGCACACACACATACAGTGTTTGGATGCATTGCATGCATAGTTCTATACTTTGCAAGAAAACCATGGTTATAGCATTGCTTTAAATAATTGTTCTGAAAAGAGATCATGGAAGGACACAGATTTTTTTTTTCCCACCCACAAAAGGAACTGGCTGCGTTTAGCTCTTTGTGTGTGTGTGTGCTAAGTCACTTCAGTCATGTCTGACTCTTTGCGAGTCTGTGAACTATAGACCACCAGGCTCCTCCGTCAATGGGATTCTCCAGGCAAGAATATTGGAGTGAGTTGCCATACCCTCCTCCAGAGGGTCTTCCCGACCCAGGAATTGAACCCGTGTCTCTTACATCTCCTGCCTTGGCAGGCAGGTTCTTTACCACTAGTGGCACCTGGGAAGCCCCCTTAGCTCTTTAGTGTGCTGAAAAAAGTGAAAGTGGAGTTGCTCAGTTGTGTCCAACTTTTTGCAACTCCATGGACTGTAGCCTACAAGCCTCCTCTGTCCATGGAATTTTTCAGGCAGCAGTACTGCAGTGGTTGCCATTTCCTTCTCCAGGGGATCTTCCCGACCTAGAGATCGAACCCGGGTCTCCCACATTGCAGGTAGATGCTTTACCGTCTGAGCCACCAGGAAAGCACAAATTAGGGTGCTGGATTACCAATAAGATACAGAAACTAATAGGTGTTAGAGCTGTGTGTTTCTGATTCTAATGTATCTGTATCTGAATTGCTTTCTCCTATCTGAATGTGGTGGCTTCTCATATCTTCCCTATGGACGGAGAAGCCTGATAGGCTACAATCCATGGGGTCACAAAGAGTCAGACACGACTGAGCGACTTCGCTTTTTTTCTTTCTTATCTGAATGTGGTTGAAGTTACGGGACAACTGCTTCCTCTGGGTACCCTTTAAGGGCTCCTTGGACTTGTAGGTGTCGAGCTGCTGTCACGGGACCTTGACTGTGGCTTTGGCTGTGACCGTTCATGCCTCTCTTCTGCTCTTCTCTGGTTGCCCCACATCATGGTCTTCTCTCTCAGCATCTTATAAGCAAAGCTGATGGAACATATAGTTTTCTTCTACTATGTTTTGTTGACTGAACCAATATTTCTCCAAAACCTGCATTGTCCTGGAGGAATGGGAAGGATTAAAGAAAAAGCAAAACCCTACTCTTTTTCTGTAGGTCAGCACCAACAGGTAACCTAATATGTTCCAATATTGAGTAGCTACACTTCTCGTTTTTGGCTAATATCACCTGTGTCATGTTACTTCTGATTAACCTCAGTTCTTTAGAAGATGTTTTCCATCCTGAGCACTTTTTTCCCTAAGAAATTCCCATATAATGTGGTATGAGATTCAAAAAAATGGATGACCCATCCAGTTAAGGGGGATTCTCAAGGAGTTCACAAAGGAGGAGAAATTACTGCCCTGCATTTTTCTGGAAATTTCTGGGTAAGAAAAAGAGGTTTTTATTTGAATGGAAGCAGATAACTTGAAAGGTATCTATGGGAGACACACCACAGGATGCCAAGTTTTTAGTAGTCCAGCCCTCCAATTCAAAATCCTCTAGGAGACAATTATTATTTCCGTGTTACACTTCTCGTAGTTAACATACCAGTTTTAGGTAGGTTTCGTTCAGTGTTAACTGAGCTGTTTCTAGGGGCTGTGTGTGCACTTTATGCCAGAGAAACTCTGGTATATGTCTACTGCATAGAGTTACCGTATAGAGCCTGGCTCTGGCAGGAAGAGGCACAGACCCTTCCTTGTCCTTCCATGGCCTCTGGGTTCTATCAGGTCAGCCTCTGTCAGCTGCTGTCCTCTCTCTCTCTGGGCCTGACTCTATCCCTTGCTCCCTCAGATAACTAAGACTCCCGTTTAGAAGATAAAACACTACAAAGCTCTTAAAAAAAAAACAAAACTGCCTAAAATGATCAGTTAGGCTGATGGGGTTGCACAGAGTCGGACATGACTGAAGCGACTTAGCAGCATGGTTGGGGTGGGGAGAGATTAATGTGTGTGTGGCAGGGGTGGGGGGGAAGGGAAGGGGGTGTTTCAACAAGTGAGTCTGAGCTGGATCCCAAGCTTGGAAGGAAAGGGGTTTTGTGGTTTCTCTTTAAATTTTTCCATCTCACCAATCTGACCTCAAATCGGTAAATCAGTACTGATAGTAAAGGCCAAGAATATTTCACTAATGTGCTGTTTGGATAAAAATCTGATGATTACATGTTCCAGCTGGTGCCAAACCACAAGCAGCCCCCAGTTCTATGACATGGCCGACTCACAGATAGGAATTGATTTCCAGCCCTCCAGATGACTGTGTTTGCGCTGACAAGCTTGGGTTTTCTGCATGCATTTTATTTCAGCACCACTTGTTTTTCCCTGCAGAGAGTCTTGAGATATTTTCCACTGAATACTAGAGTCATATCATTAAGTTCCCTTACAACTCTGCTTCGGTTAAATTGGAGGCCTGGACTACTAAAATCTTGGCATCCTGTGGTGTGCTGTGTCACAGGGTGTGGTTTCCATCGTGTTTTGAAGCCAATGCCTCTGTTTATTCAGATCCTCACCTCTAGAGGGGTTTCAGGTGATGTCATTAGCTGCTTCTTATGCAATCTAGTTATTGTTTCATTAGTGGACTTATACTCTCTTTATCCATAGATCTTTTTCCTCTCTCCTTTTTAAAATTTTTCTGTGTTGGGAATTCCCTAGCTGTCCAGTGGTTGGGACTCCACACTTTCACTGCCGTGGACTCAATCCCTGCTTGGGGAAGTAAAATCCCACATGCGGTGTGGCACACCACCCCCCAATTTTTTTTTTTCAATGTTAAGTTTTTTTTTTATTCATTATAAAAATTTGCAAAATACATAATCTCGTCAAGGAGAAAATAACAGTGATCCAGATCCCAACAGCTATCAGATCAAAATAACAGCTATCAGATCCCTGATAGCTCAGTTGGTAAAGAATCTGCCTGCAATGCAGGAGACCCTGGTTCAATTCCTGGGTTGGGAAGATCTGCTGGAGGAAGGGATAGGCTACCCACTCCAGTACTCTTGGGCTTCCCTTGTGGCTCAGCTGGTAAAGAATCCACCTGCAATGAGGGGTCCTGGGTTTGATCCCTGGGTTGGGAAGATCCCCTGGAGAAGGGAATGGGTACCCACTCCAGTATTCTGGCCTGGAGAGTTCCATGGACTGTATAGTCCATGGGGTCTCAAAGAGTCGGACATGACTGAGCAACTTTCACTTTCAGATCCCAACAAGCAGTTAGTCACTGTTTTTATTCTGGTTTATTTATTCTCAGTCTCTGACCTTATCTTTCTTAAACACCTCAATGATCTTAACTTTTTTAAAAATTAATTTATTTTTAATTGAAGGATAATTGCTGTATAAAATTGTGTTGGTTTCTGCCAAACATCAACATGTATCAACCATAGGTATACATATGTCCCCTCAATGATCTTAACTTTAAAAAAACAATTTTTCCAAAAAGTACCAGGACAATACCCAGATCAAGTCCAATTCAAAAGCAGTAGTTATTTAAATAACAGTACTTCCTTCTCAATTTTAACTATGCCTTATCTCTGTTGTTCACTTGCTAAGCTGTGTCTGACTCTTTGAGATCCCATGGACTGCAGCACAGTAGGCTTCCCTGTTCTTTACTATCTCCCAGAGTTGGCCAAAACTCATGTCCGTTGATTTGGTGATGCCGTTCAACCATCTCTTGTCTTCAGTTCAGTTCAGTCGCTCAGTCATGTCCGACTCTTTGTGACCCTATGAATCACAGCACGCCAGGCCTCCCTGTCCATCACCAACTCCCGGAGTTCACTCAAACTCATGTCCATAGAGTCGGTGATGCCATCCAGCCATCTCATTCTCTGTCGTCCCCTTCTCTTTCTGCCCCCAATCGCTCCCAGCATCAGAGTCTTTTCCAGTGAGTCAACTCGTCTCATGAGGTGGCCAAACTATTGGAGTTTCAGTTTTACCACCAGTCCTTCCAATGAACACCCAGGATTGATCTCCTCTAGAATGGACTGGTTGGATCTCCTTGCAGTCCAAGGGACTCTCAAGAGTCTTCTCCAACACCACAGTTCAAAAGCATCAATTCTACGGTGATCAGCTTTCTTCACAGTCCAACTCTCACATCCATACATGACCACGGGAAAAACCATAGCCTTGACTAGATGGACCTTTGTTGGCAAAGTAATGTCTCTGCTTTTTAATATGCTGTCTAGGTTGGTCATGACTTTCCTTCCAAGGAGTAAGCGTCTTTTAATTTCATGGTTGCAATCAGCATCCGCAGTGATTTTGGAGCCCCCCAAAATAAAATCTGACACTGCTTCCACTGTTTCCCCATCTATTTCCCATGAAGTGATGGGACCAGATGCCATGATCTTTGTTTTCTGAATGTTGAGCTTCAAGCCAACCTTTTCACTCTTCTCTTTCACTTTCATCAAGAGGCTTTTGAGTTCCTCTTCACTTTCTGCCATAAGGGTGGTGTCATCTGCATATCTGAGGTTATTGATATTTCTCCCGGCAATCTTGATTCCACCTTGTGCTTCTTCCAGCCCAGCGTTCCTCATGATGTACTCTGCATATAAGTTAAATAAGCAGGGTGACAATATACAGCCTTGACGTACTCCTTTTCCTATTTGGAACCAGTCTGTTGTTCCATGTCTAGTTCTAACTGTTGCTTCTTGACCTGCATACAGGTTTCTCAAGAGGCAGGTCAGGTGGTCTGGGATTCCCATCTCTTTCAGAATTTTCCACAGTTTATTGTGATCCACACAGTCAAAGGCTTTGGCATAGTCAATGAAGCAGAAACAGATGCTCTTCTGGAACTCTCTTTCTCCATGATCCAGCGGATGTTGGCAATTTGATCTCTTGTTCCTCTGCTTTTTCTAAAACCTGCTTGAACATCTGGAAGTTCACGGTTCACATATTGCTGAAGCCTGGCTTGGAGAATTTTGAGCATGACTTTACTAGCGTGTGAGATGAGTGCAATTGTGCAGTAGTTTGAGCATTCTTTGGCATCGCCTTTCTTTGGGATTGGAAGGAGGACTGACCTTTTCCAGTCCTGTGGCCACTGCTGAGTTTTCCAAATTTGCTGGCATTAGCTCTATATTAAACTTAATTAGTTAAATCTTTAAAAAAATGCAGTTTTTCTTTAATAACAAGTTAACTACTAGATATTAAGTTTATGTGTATTAACCTTGGGTGTGGTATTAATCAGGCTTCTCTTATAATGCTGGATAACAAAACAACCCCCCAAACTCAGCACCTTATACATGTTAGGAAGTAAGATGGACTTCCTACACCTTATGGCCAGGTTGGCTACAATTTGAGCTGAGCTATGTCAGCTGACTTAGGCTGGACTCCTGGCACCATGGCTGGTCTACGCATGGCCATTTTAGGGCCTTGGCTGAAGGGTCACCAACTGCCTGGGACAGGGTAGCAGAGGGCGGCTGGTGGAAACTTGCCATGCCTTTAAGGCCTCATCTCGAAGCTGGGGCATTCCCATTCCACCCACATTCAGTTAATCCAGTCAAGTCACTTGACCACACCTGAAGTCTGCAGGGTGGCAAGATTACTCCTTGCATAGAAGGGCCAAGGTGTATTAGTTTGGGACTGTGCTCTGTTTGTGAGGGGTGTCATAACAGTTACCACAGACTGGGTGACTTAAGCAACAAAAATGTATTGTCTCACAGTCTTGGATACTAGAAGTCTAAGATCAAGGTGTCAGCAAGGTTGATTTCTTCTGCGGCCTCTCTTCTTAGCTTGTATGTGGCTGTCTTCTTCTTGTGTCTTCACATGATCCTTATTTTGTGCTTATATCCTAATCTCTTCTTCTTATAAGGACATCCTTTATACTGGATCACAGCCCACCCTAATGACTTCTTTAACCTTTCATTTCTCTTTAAAGACCCTGTATTCAGGGACTCTCTGGTGGTCCAGAGGTTAAGAACCCACCTTCCAGTGCAAGGGATGTGGGTTTGATCCCTGGTTGGGGAACTAAGATCCATATGCTCTGGGGCAGCTGAGCACCACACTCCACAGCCTGGGTGCCACAACGAGAGAGGTCTGGGCAACACAACAGTGACCCAACACAGCCAAATAAATAGATAAATATTAAAAAAAAAAATAAAAGACCCTATATCTCCAAATACAGTCACATTCTGAGGTACTAGGGGTTAGGACTTCAATATACAAATTTGTGGGGTGGGGGCGGACACACACAGTTTAGACCATAAGACATAGTAAGGGTGGGAAACGAAGGATTGTAGACAAAGAATAGCCTAAGCACTAGACTTCAGTGCAGCTTAGCTTTCTCATCTTTAAATCCAGGATAAGCAAATCTATGCTAGGGGTTTCCTGGGGACTGGATGAGAAAATGCATTTAAAGCCCTTAGTGGTGGAAGTGGAAGGAGTGGGTGTGCGTTAGTCACTCAGTCATCCAACTCTTTGTGACCGCATGGACCATAACCCGCCAGGCTCCTCTGTCCATGAAATATTTTAGACAAGAATACTGGGGTGGGTTGTCATTTCCTTCTTCAGGGGATCTTCCTGACCCAGGGGATCAAAACCTGGGTCTCCTACATTACAGGAGATTCATTAATGTCTGCGCTGCCAGGGAAGCCCCAGGGATGGGTGTGTTTCTACCTCAAAGGGAAGGACCAGCTTTCTGGCCCTCTGGCCCTGTTCCCTCACATGGGCGAGCTGGGAACGCATGCAGCTTCTCAGAGTGGCCTGACTTCCATAGAAGCTGTCCGACCACTAGACTGTTGGTAACAAAGCAAATAAGGCCTTTTGGTACTCAGACTGTGGCCTTGGTTTTGGTGATGCCATGTCTCCATCCATGAGCTATGGCTCTAGCTTGTACCTTTTCGTTACCACACATATTTATTGATCACCTGTTATGGCTTATAAGCGCTATGGGCTCCATACTGGCACAAGGAGTGGCCCTGCTCTCAAGAGACTGCAGCCTGTGAAAAAAATAAGTGAGCTGGGAGGTCAAAGGAGAAGGTGTCCCTCACTCTACCTCTCTGTTGAAAGCCTCATGGTGTATGAATCTCTTTTGTCCTCTCCTAGAATATCGTGTTAAGGAATGGTTCCGAGACCTTTGACTCCTGGAAGAAGCCCCCTCTGCCTGTGTACACCCAGTTCTATTTCTTCAATGTCACCAATCCAGAGGAGATCCTCAATGGGGAGACCCCTCGGTTGGAAGAAGTGGGGCCATACACTTACAGGTGAGTCCTCAGCGCCTGCCTGCCCTGCCAACCAGGAAACGGCACGGCGCTCCCTGTGCCCTGAGCCCCCGTGTCTTTCCACTGGCATCCTCAGTGTGCTGCACGGAAAGCACAGGTTCTGACTGCATCTGTCTGAAGTGCTGCTGCAGGTGGGCACACAGCTGTGAATGAATGGCTTTGTGGATGGGCCAGCCCCAGCCTGTTGTGTTTAGAAATGCAGCTGCTTCTTCCTGAGCTGGAGAATGTGGTTACTAAGCCATGAATAGCTGCTTCCACTCCCTACCCTTTTAAGGTGGCCCCTTGATTTTCTATGGGCTTCCCAGGTAGCTCAGTGGGTAAAGAATCTGCCTACAATTCAGGAGATGCGGGTGGACATGAGTTCGACCCCTGGGTCAGGAAGATCCCCTGGAGGAGGACATGGCAGCCCACTCCAATATTCTTGCCAGGAGAATCCCATGGACAGAAGAGCCTGGCAGGCTACTGTCCATAGAGTCACAAAGAGATGGACATGACTGAAGGGACTAAGCACACATACCTAGTCTTACGCCAGTTCCTAGAATTCATTGTTCGTCTGAACACAGGCCTTTCTGTCTCTTTTTCTTTTTTAATTGAAATATAGTTGATTTATAACTTCCCTGGTGGCTCAGTGGTAAAGAATCCAGCTGCCAATGCAGGAGACCCAGGTTTAATCCCTGGGTAGGGAAGATCCCCTGGAGAAGGAAATGGCAACCCACTCTAGTATTCTTGTCTGGAAAATTCCATAGACAGAGGAGCCTGGTAGGTTACAGTCCATGGGGT
Organism: Moschus berezovskii; assembly: GCF_049115385.1. NCBI lineage: Eukaryota > Metazoa > Chordata > Mammalia > Artiodactyla > Moschidae > Moschus > Moschus berezovskii. The sequence continues at coordinate 100,500,458 of NC_142464.1, read as the reverse complement.
TGTGAAAAAGTCAAACTGAGCATGCACAGATGAGATGATAGTTGATTGACCATGTACTAATTTCTGCTCTACGGCAAAGCAGTTCAGTTATACTGAATGTATATGTGTACATTCTTTTTTATATTCCTTTCCATTGTGGTTTATCATGGGATATTGAATATAGTTCCCTGTGTTATGTAGTAGGACCTTGTTTTTCTATCTCTTCTTATTTACTTCTTTCTCCTCCCCTCCTGAGTACAAGAGATAACCTGGTGGCAGGGTGGGTTAGCGTCGTTGGCAGTGACCACCGATTTCAAGCACTGGGGAGTTAGAATTTCTTTAATCATTTTTTAGAAAGATTAGTAAAGGGAGATCTTATGATCAGAGTATTTTCCCCTCTGTTGCAATATTTCCCGCACCTCCAGGACAGTAACCTCCCCCACAACCTTTGCAAACATCTTTCCAACAAAGTTTCTCTTTACCAAGTTAAAAAAAAAAGTAATATTAGAGGAAGCAGACAGATCTTTCTTCAGAACTGCTGTGTGGTAAACATGCCTCGAGATTCCGTCGTAACCGATTGCTCAATAAATGGTTGCTGACTGATTCAATCATTGTGAGTCAGGACTGTCTCAGTGCTGGAATTCAGAGATAAAATTCCCTGTCCCTGCCTCAGGTGCTAAGGGTCTGACTCTGGAGTTGAATGGCCTGTTGTCAGTCTCACCTTGGCCACTTACCAGTTATCTGTGCTTCTGTTTCCTTATCTTTAAAGTGGGGATAAAAATAGGACTTTCACCATGAGATTGTTACGAAGACCGAGTCAATGGGTCAGTATTTATGAAGTGCTTAGACTAGTGTCTGGCATGGAATTAATGCTAGTTAAGTGTTTCATGTTAGTATCAGTCTTAGTGGATTGTCTTAGTCTGTGTAAATCAATGCCCAGAATTATGAAGATGAGCTTTATCATTATGAAGTGAAGTGAAGTGTAAGTCGCTCAGTCATGTCTGACTCTTTGAGGACTCCATGGACTATACAGTCTGTGGAATTCTGCAGGCCAGAACACTGGAGTGGGTAGCCTTTCTCTTCTCCAGGGGATCTTCCCAACCCAGGGATTGAACTCAGGTCTTCCGCATTGCAGGTGGATTCTTTACCAGCTGAGCCACAAGGGAAAGCCTATATTGTCATTGTATAGTAGAATTTGAAAAAAAAAAAAAGACAACACTTGGGTCCTCATATTTATTTATTTTTTTTGGGGTCCTCATTTTAAAAAGCATTTAATGCCTCAAGAAACTCCATGGACTAGGTTAAGCCAGGCCTGCATTTGAGGGTGTACAGCCAGGGGATCGAAGTTGAGCCAGAATTAAGATTTTTGAGTGTCCTGTTTTTTTGCAGTTTTAACCATTTTTCAATGGTGATTAAAAAAATAGAAAATATACCATCTTTACCATTTTGAAGTGCAATTCATTAGTTTTAAATATATTCATATTGTTGTGAAAACAGACCTGCAGAACTTTTTCCTCTTGCAGATCTGAAGCTGTTATAGCCATTATATTACACCCCTTCCTCCTCTCCCCTCAGCCCCTAAGAACCACCATTCTGCTTTGTGTCTATGAATTTGACCACTGTAGATACTCATATAAGTGGAATCATACAGTATTTGTCTTTTGCTGTGTTTAACTAAATTCCTTCAAGTGGGGAGGATGACTGATTCCCTGCAAGAATAAACTCACCTGAGAACTAAAGGAAAACCCCAATAGTCTTCCCTCTGGGTCTTCTGGGCCTGTTTCCGTGATTGTTATCCTCGTCTGAAAGAAAGACGTAGGTTCTAATCATAACCCAACGAAATCCAATATTTCATGAAGACACGTTGTGGGCCATGGCATGTGCTGCCTTCATATGCTGTTGTAGATGTGGTCATGGGGGTAAATAAATCCTAGAAGTGAAATACTGTCCAACTGTCACCATACTCCCTAATGTTCCCATCTTAGAAGGACCTAAACTGACTCTGGATGGAAGCCTGAGAACATCTCACAGGAGTCCTTAACCCATGATTCAAAGATCCCCAGAGGTTAGTGCATAGTACTCATGGTGGTCTGTGACTTGGGGAGAGAAATTTCTGTTCATTTTCATTGGTAGTGGTTTAGTCACTAGATCATATCTGGCTCTTGCGACCCCATGGACTGTAGCCCTGCAAGCTGCTCTCTCTGTCCATAGGATTTCCTAGGCAAGAATACTGGAGTGGCAATTTACTCCTCCAGGGGATCTTCCCGACTCAGGGATTGAACCCGAGTCTCTTGCATTGCAGTCAGATTCTTTACCAACTGAGCCACCAGAGAATAACCCTGTTTTCATTAACCACTCACTAAAATTTAACATTTCCTTTGAGTGTAAATGTAGGCAGATCCCAGCAGTGTTAGAATACCATGGCTTCACCACTAAGGAAACATAGATACTGTTATGTCTCATGATAGCTGTTGCTCAAAATATCATTCATGTTCATAAATATTTCAAAATTATAGCACTTGTTAGACCTGCTGCTACATATTGTTTAAAGTGTCAATAAAGAAGCACACATTGGGACTTTCCTGGCATCCTGTGGTTCATTTTATGAATCTTCTTGAAGATTTTAATTTTTGTAAAAGCATCAGAGTACACAGTGGCTGTCTATAAATGACAAGAGAATTAAATTAACATGATTAAAGATTTGATTACAGTGCAGTTGACAAACTTGGTTATTTCTGTGATGATACAACATTTTAATAAATAAATAGAATCATAACTGAAAACATTATACCAGGACATACTAGATTTTTAAGAATTCCATTAATTTTCTAGAGTATGTTAATGAAATTTACCCATGCAATATAGCCACTTATCTGACAATGTTTCCCATGTAATTTAACATATCAGACAGACCTAACTAGTTTAATACCTCTTTTGAAGATATTTTGGGGTTCCTCTTGTAGCCACGCATTCTGGGAAACAAACTCACTCAGAAGGACCATGCAGATAGAGGAGTGCACTTTATTACACCAGTAGGCCCAAGCCCGAGTCTCCTCTTAGCCAAGGACCTGAACCAGTTTTTGTGAAAACCTTATATACCCAAAGTATATGTGCCCAAACCCAGCTCCCCAAATTCCCTGAAACTAGTCTGAACAAAGGAAAAAGAAAGATACAATCAAAGTTAACCGTGATTCATATGCCTTAAGCCTAGGTAGTTAACAGTGGACAATTATCAATAGGCTGTGGTCATACCATAATAAGCATAATAGAATGTATGATTCTATTCGGTTATACAGATAATTAGGGTAGTCTTTTAGGCAACACAGAGTCTAGGTACGAGCCCTGGGGCTTTTCCTTCCAGGAGCCTGGTTTTCCAGTTGGTATGTCATTTCCAGAGATACTGGGCATATAGCTCAGAGTCCACAGTCCGGCCCAAGATGGAGTCCTGCTTTCAAGACAGCTTTCTGTCTGTTTCCTGCTTCACTCTAAGGCATTTGAATGTTAGCTAGAGGTATTGACTTGGGGAAGTTTGTCAAAGATATCGAAAGGTTTATAACACTTGGTCGAATAGGTCACTGTGAAACAACTCTTATTTACTTAACCAAAATGATAAATTTTAAAGGCAAATACAGACTGTTACAACACATCACTTAAAAGGTAGAGAAACTTTTAAAAAAACTGTTATCAAAAGCAAATCAATATTCCAAGAAAACTTTGTTCTCTTAACACAGAGAAAAAAACAAATTCTAATTTTGTACTAACTTACTTTTAATGTTGAAATTTGTTTCCTTAGTTAAATTTTATTTTAATCTTAGCCAGTCCCGACCATGTGTGAAACTCCTTCTTTTCAGGGTCTCTTTCCCACAATGCTTCTAAAACTTTCTTTTTTGTCTTCAGGTTTTGTCCTATGCTTTCCTTTTCCTTCTCTCTCTCCAGGACAAAATACCTTCTTTCCCTTTAACAAAATGCATTTCTATTCCTTCTATTTTTTCCCTTTCATAAAAAGATGTTTTCCTTATTAATTTGTGTAGTTTTAATTACATATATTAATTAGAATTCTTAACCTTTAAAACCTTAATTTCTTTCTCCAAAGAACATATACAGATGGCTAACAGGCACATGAAAAGATGCTGAACATTGCTAATTATTAGAGAAATGCACATCAAAACTGCAATGAGCTCAGAGTGTCCATCATCAAAAAGTCTATAAATAATAAATGCTGGAGAGGGTGTGGAGAAGTGGGTACCTCCTTTCACTGTTGGTGAGAATGTAAATTGGTACAGCAACTATGGAGAAACATATGGAAGTTCCTTAAAAAGCTAAAAATAGAACTACTGTATGATCCAGCAATCCCACTCCTGGGCATGTATCCAAAGAAGATGAAAAATCTAATTCAAAAAGATACATGTACCCCAGTGTTCATAGCAGCACTGTTTACAATAGTTAAGTCATGGAAGTAACCTAAACATCCATTGACAAATGAATGGATAAAGATGGTATGTTTGTGTGTGTGTGTGTGTGTGTGTGTGTGTGTAGTAGAATAATGCTGCTGCTAAGTCGCTTCAGTCGTGTCTGACTCTGTGCGACCCCATAGACAGCAGCCCACTAGGCTCCACCGTCCCTGGGATTCTCCAGGCATGAACACTGGAGTGGGTTTCCATTTCCTTCTCCAGTGCATGAAAGTGAAAAGTGAAAGTGAAGTTGCTCAGTCGTGTCTGACTCTTCGCGACCCAATGGACTGCAGCCTACCAGGCTCCTCCATCCACAGAATACTACTCATCCATAAAAAAGAATGAAATAATACCATTTGCAGCAACATGGATGAACCTAGAGATTATCATACTAATTGAAGTAAGTCAAAGTCAAATATTATATGATACCACATACATGCAGTATCTAAAAAAAATACAAATTAACTTATTTATGAAACAGAAACTCACAGACATAGAAAAAAAACTATGATTACCAAAGGGGAAAGGGGGTAGGGAGAAATAAATTAGGAATATGAGATCAACAGATACTACTGTATTTAAAATAGATAAACAATAAGGACTTACTGTATAGCATAGGAGATTATATTCAATATCTTGTAATAACCTATAAAGGATAAGAATCTGAAAAAGGATATTTATATCCACATATATCTATATATATACATGTATATTTATATCTATCTAAATCACTTTGCCATATACCTGAAACTAACACAGTATTGTAAATCAAGTACACCTCAGTAAAAAGTTTTAAAACCTTATTTCTAGTGAAAACTAAGAAGTAAGCAATTATGAACTTTTGCATGAGCATTCTGTAGATTGACAAACATAAATATCACTTATACTTTTTAAAAACATGTGCCCTTTTTATGGAAAAATTTTCAGTGTGGCACAAAACATATTTATTAATGGTCCTAAATATCTTTATGGGGTTCCCTGGTGGCTCAGCTGGTAAAGCATCCACCCACAATGTGGGAGACCTGGGTTTGATCCCTGGGTTGAGAAGATCCTCTGGAGAAGGGAAAGGCTACCCACTCCAGTATTCTGGCCTGGAGAATTCCACGGACTGTACAGTCCATGGGGTTGCAAAGAGTCAGACATGACTGAGCGACTTTCACTTTCTAATATCTTTAATTTCTCTGTAAAAGGAAACCTAGTTTTAGTAAATAATGTTTTAATGTCTTACTTTATTTGGGAATGATCTGGATATTTAGTACATTTCCATCATGTAACTTAGCAAAATTCTAAAAGTTTCAGGTTACCAAAAATCTGGAGAAAATTATTTAAGTAGATATACCGTAAAACATAATAATTCTTAGAGTTCACTAAAGGCTCTTATCCCATTTGCATCTATTGAATTCATTTGTTCTCAACAATCATATTTATTTTACCCGTGAAAACTTCCGGAGACATCAGACCAAATTAGCCATCATTCCAAGCTATTTTTCTTGCTGATAAATTTTATAGGAGAAATAATATAAACATATTTGAGAAATAATATAAACATAGGTGCAATAAAAGTAAGTCATGCCTCTATTATTTAAACCAACAAGCTTAAACTTTAAACCAAGTATTAATGTTGAATATTTCCCAGATCACATGAACCTGAAATTCATTTAGGTTATTTCTAATACAGTTAGAAATACTTAATTTCTAAGTGCTTACTTTTAAGTCAATTAACCAGAGCTCCTTTATAAATTAATATTGATGATATTGTCTGGATGAACAGACGTATCTATAATGTACACACAGACATGTAACAGACATAATCAGATTCATAATCATAACTTCTTTTTATAACTTAGTCATAAATCAGGTATTACAATATAAGTTTATAAAGAACAGTTGGAATAAGTTAAATTTATTTGCTCAGATGACTTTTTACAGGGACAGTTGCTTTCAATTCCCCAGAGAACTGTTCTACTGCCTAAAGGGTATCAAATGATTCATTTATCCAACTGCATTTTCCTTAATTTGCTTCTTTGTTTAATCAGTGGGAAGGTTTCCAACTACTGGAAATCAGGAGTTCTGTGTTCTAGAACTCTAGGGTTCATTTTATCATGCCTACAAAAGTTTGCACAAGGCATTTCCCAAAGGTCGTTTTTCTGAGGGCACAAATCAAACCCAGAACAATTTTCCACGGGGGGAAAAAAGGGAAAATCTCCACTATTCCTTTATTAACCCCTGAATATTAGCCCCAGTTTTTGTTTCATATTGTGTGGACTCAGGTAAACTCTATTGGTTTCCTTTAGTATGTTTAACTAGTGTTACCTTAGGGACAGATATATATGCTCTGTGATATAATGCCAGGCAGGGAAAGTTTTCCCTAGTGAGACATAATGTTTATCTCACAATATAATGAGGTAAAAGAGATGTAACCATCTCACATAAAGCCCTTTCAAATAGGCCAACTTTTAAAAAATAAATTTTTATCTCATTTTTAGTAATTCTTACACCTTTAACTTTAGCCAAGGGATACCCTTTTGACTGTGTGGATCACAATAAACTGTGGAAAATTCTGAAAGAGATGGGAATACCATACCACCTGACCTGCCTCTTGAGAAACCTATATGCAGGTCAGGAAGCAACAGTTAGAACTGGACATGGAACAACAGACTGGTTCCAAATAGGAAAAGGAGTACATCAAGGCTATATATTGTCACCCTGCTTATTTAACTTGTACACAGAGTACATCATGAGAATGTTGGGCTGGAAGAAGCACAAGCTGGAATCAAGATTGCGGGGAGAAAATATCAATAACCTCAGATATGCAGATGACACCACCCTTATGGCAGAAAGTGAAGAGGAACTAAAAAGGCTCTTGATGAAAGTGAAAGAGGGGAGTGAAAAAGTTGACTTAAAGCTCAACATTCAGAAAACTAAGATCATGGCATCTGGTCCCATCACTTCATGGGAAATAGATGGGGAAACAGTGGAAACAGTGTCAGACTTTATTTTTCTGGGCTCCAAAATCACTTCAGGTGGTGATTGCAGCCATGAAATTAAAAGACGCTTACTCCTTGGAAGGAATGTTATGACCAACCTAGACAGCATATTAAAAAGCAGAGACATTACTTTGCCAACCAAGGTCCGTCTAGTCAAGGCTATGGTTTTTCCAGTGGTCATGTATGGATGTGAGAGTTGGACTGTGAAAAAAGCTGATCGCCGAAGAATTGATGCTTTTGAACTGTGGTGCTGGAGAAGACTCTTGAGAGTCCCTTGGACTGCAAGGAGATCCAACCAGTCCATCCTAAAGGAGATCAGTCCTGGGTGTTCATTGGAAGGACTGATGTTGAAGCTGAAACTCCAATACTTTGGCCACCTGATGCGAAGAGTTGACTCATTGGAATAGACCCTAATGCTGGGAGGGATTGGGGGAAGGAGGAGAAGGGGACGACAGAGGATGAGATGGCTGGATGGCATCACCAACTCGATGGATATGAGTTTGAGTAAACTCCGGGAGTTGGTGATGGACAGGGAGGCCAGGAGTGCTGCGATTCATAGGGTTGCAAAGGGTCGGACACGACTGAGCGACTGAACTGAACCCTTTTGTTAGTCCTTGCTTGTGCATGCTTGCCCAGTCATGTCCAAGTCTTTTGGCCCCGTGGACTGTAGTCCTCCAGGCTCCTCTGTCCACGGGATTCTCCAGGAGTGGGTTGCCATTTCCTCCTCCAGGGAATATTCCCAATCCAGGGATTGAACCTGAGTCTTCTGCAGCTTCTGTGTTGGCAGGCAGATTCTTTACTGCTTTGCCATCTGGGAAGCCCCAACTTGATTAACTGTCCCAAATGTTACCCCAAGCAACTGCTAGTCAGGTATCTTGATGTAATTTTCTTCCCACATTAAAAAAAAAATTCTAACAGGGGTAAATAAATCAGACTTGTTTAGGGCCCCTTTAATGTCGGGGGGCCAATAGAGGCCTCTTTGGCTCATTTAACTTTAGGTAGTGTTGGTTCAGAGCCTTTCTTTTTTCTGTTTTTGTTTGTTTGGCTGTGCCATGTGGTTTGTGAGATCTTAGTTCCCTGATCAGAGATGGAAACCAGGACACTGGGAGTGAAAGCCCAGAGTCCTAACCGTTAGACCACCAGGGAATTCCCTAAAGCCTTTGTTTTAATCTCAGCAATGTCCTTTTTTTTTTTTCAAATCCCATTTTTAAATCACCATCTAAAGATTTCTATCCTGTTGGGATGATTTCTATCCCGTTGGGATGAGTCCCTATAAAATTTCCACCTTGTTGGGAAGCAGTCTCTTGACTTTCTCCTCAGCATTTCCTATTCCCTTGTTAATTAACCCGGTTAATGTTAATTAACCTAATATTTTTATTAGTAACCTAAAGACCCATCAAGGGAAAGCCATGACCACAAATAAGGCTTTCCAAATAGTTTTAAAATACGGGAATTCTTAAGTTATATATTTTGTATCTCCCTTTTAATTTGCTCTTTTCATGGGCACTAAGAAAACAGCCATTTATAATACGAGCCCCCTAAAAATTTACCAGTTTAGAAGTTTCTTCAATTTAAAGGACCATTGTCTGGCACTGATAAGTAGTATCTTAATAGTGATAACGAGTAAGACACAACGGTGCTCAGTGGCTTCAGTCGTGTCCGACTCTTTGTGACGCTGTGGACTGTAGCCCTTCAGGCTCCTCTGCCTGTGGGATTCTCCAGGCAAGAATACTGGAGGGGATTGCCGTGGGTTCTCCTACAGGGAATCTTCCCCACCAAGGGATTGAACCCGAATCTCTTATGTCTCCTGCATTAGCAGGCAGGTTCTTTACCACTAGAACCACCTGGGAAGCCCTAAGACACCACCGATGCCCTGCAAGAGTGCAAAGGATGTGCCTTCAGCCCCTCTAATGGGCTTTTGTTATCATTTAGTGGATCTGATCTCTGTCACTTGTGAATTTGCCATTGTTTCCCTACACAGGAGAGACAACTTTCCGGAAGCTCTACCCACCCACCCCGCAACCCTGCCCCCAGCCATTTGTTAGTTGCACAGGTTCCCTCCTAACTGAGTCAGTTGTGTGTCTGCAGAGAAGGGAAGGCCTTGTGGTCCCCCACTGGTCAGTGTGAACTGGTCTGGGGGTGGGAGTCCGTGTGGTGGGGGAGACCACGCTGGGCAGTGCCAGGCTTGACTGATTGATTGGACACAGTTTACGGTGTTATGTTTCCCAAAGTTGTCATATAGTCGTGAGTCCAGAATATTAATGTTTGTGGGAAAATATGGTGGAAATTCCATATGTAGATTAAAAAAAAGTCAGTCTGGTTTAAGGAATGTACGTGTTTTTCACATTTTTATTAAGCTGTGGATTGAGCAGTCCTGGGACAGGTCTGTTGACACAAAGTTAATTTGCCTTGTGATCCTATTGCTTAGTGACCTATTTGCCTAAATTTGTGTATTCAGTGACTTTTGCATCCTTTTTGAGGTTTTTCATTTTGTTAGGTTTCTGTTTCTATTTTGCCTACTCTTTGACATTTCAAACATTTTAAAAATTAATTTGTCCAAAGTCCCTCTCAAGTCATTTTCATGTTTCTAAGATGTAGTTGCTAAATTTACAATATCTGGATAAGTATCTCCTATTTTCCTTTATGAGCTTTGCTGTTTGGATTGTTAATTTATTTTATAAGGTCGTATTACTGCTTTGATAGTAAGGAAAAAGATGTGAGGGATAAGTATTTCATAAGTTTTTTTTTTTTAATTCACTCACCATTAAGTTATATTGAATTATAAAGTAATCAACATGTACAATATCAGATACAGCATTACCTTTAAAAGTGTAAACTATATTTTATATTATAAAAATAATACATATAAGCAGCAAAGATAAAGTTGAAAGCACAGTAAATTAAAAAAACTACTGCTACCCTCCATGGTTTCACTGTCTCAAAGATAACCAGTGCTAATGGATATATTCTCGTTTTTCCATGAATGGGTTTCACTTTTGCATGGTTATTCTTTATGTTCATGTGCGTGTGTGCATGTTCAGTCACTCAGTTGTGTCCGACTCGTTGTGACCTCATGGACTGGAGCCCATCAGGCTTTTCTGACCTTGGAATTTCCCAAGCAAGAATACTGGAGTGGGTTGCTGTTTCCTGTTCCAGGGAACCTTCCTAACCCAGGGATCAAACCTAAGTTGCCTGCATCTACCTGCATTGGCAGGCAGATTCTTTACCACTGCACCACCTGGGAAGCATGTTCATATACATACATGTATATTCTACTCACCTAATATTACGTGATAGGTATTTTCCCACGTGTGTCTTTGTCTTGTTTACACAATACATTTTGTGAGAATACTCAAGAGATAGAAGGAATATATTACTACACTTCCCCACTCACTTCTTAGACATGTTGGTCCGTTCTTATTCCATCCTTTGATTACCGCGTGGATTGAATGTTCTCATGTTTGCCAACCAGTTGTGTTTCCACTTTGTTAGTTCTTGTCCTTTCCCAGTTTTCCTATCTGGGAAACTGGGTGTGTTCATGGCACTTATAAACTTTTTATATAGTAATGATATTAATCCTTTGTTATAATTGTGGCAACTGCTTCTCTATTGTTTGCCTTTTTAAAATTTACATCTCTTCTTTAATGAACATTTCTATCATTTCTGAGCTTGAAAAGTCATACTTCCTCCAAAGGGTTGAGTCTATTTTCTTGTATTCTTTTTTTCCCCCCACATTTAATTTCTAATGAATTTAATTGTTTCCTTGCAGTTTAGCCAAGGTAGGAATTCTATTTAAAGTTTCAAATGCTGTTCTGTTATTCCTTTGGTCCTTACCTCAACTCTGAGCCAAACTATATAAATGCCAAAGAGATGATAGAAAAAATTTAAATGCCATGGTTATTGTTTCCATTATTTTAAGAGAATGCTTCTCTCTTTTTCATAAACCTGACTTGCTCTTTTCTGATATCTTTTTTTCTCAAAATAGAAATAGCTTTAGCTAAATCAGGTTTTTTAAAAAATCAAAAGAAAAATATCTGCCTTTTTATCCTGTACAAAAAGGAAGTGACCAGGTGGGCTTTAAATGCACGTGCAGTCCTGGTGAGCCAGCGGAGTCAGGGTAGCACTTGGATGATGGGGGAACATTTCCATCTTCAAGAGTAAAGCTGTTTCTTGTACACCTCTAACACACATGGGCTACCCCCACCCTGGAACCAGTGCTTTTTCTCTTTGTCCCGCTCTGGTTTTCAGTCTTTAACCCGGCTGACCTAGGCAGTGGGGACAGAAGCTTCCGGACCGCGCGGCTCAGACCCGGACTCTGGCCTGTCTCCCGGGCCCGCCCACCGGCCCTGGCCGCACCGCCCTTCCCAGCCTCGCCCCAGGCTGCGGGCTGCTCTTTCTGAACTGCCGCCGCAGGGTGTAACCTTCCGCCCCACTGCAGAGTGCTCACCCTCCACTTGAGAAACACATCCTGTACGGTTATGTGGTGCCGCCTGCCTGTTCTCGCTCTGCTTCTGTTCGGAAGCCCCGTCACCCTCCCACCCTGGGGGAGCTGACTCCTTCCAGAACTAAGTGCGCTCAGGCCCCGCGTTCCCTCGGGGCGCCCTTTCCAGTCGCTGCCTCTCCTCTGACCTGACACCTTGGGGTCAGCTTCAGAGCTCTTTCTACCTGTGAGGTAGCTCTGTAAACAGCAGCTTGCTGTGCCCTGCCTTCGATTCTCTGAGGACAGCACCCAGGTCTTAGCATCTCTGCATCTGGAGAGCTTAGCACAAGCCCGCCTCCCGTGGGGTACTAGAAGCTGATGTTCCCTAAAGCACTTAGTATGTGCTCAGTAGTGTTCTGACTGGATGACAAACCCTACAAGGAAAGTGAGAGTGTTAGTCGCTCAGTCATGTCCAACTCTTAGCGAGGCCATGGACTGTGCCCCGCCCCGCCCCTGGCTCCTCTGTCCATGGAATGAATTCTCCAGGCAAGAATACTGGAGTGGGTAGCCATTCCCTTCTCCAGAGGATCTTCCCGACCCAGGGATCAAATCCGGGTCTTCTGCATTGCAGGCGGATTCTTTACCGTCTGAGCCATCAGGAAAGCCTGCCTTACAAGAAAGGGATGCTATTATTTCCATTTCATAGATGAGGAAACCAAGGCACGAAGCCAGGATTAAATGCAAAGCCTGGCAGTCAGATCTCAACCCGCACTCTACCCCGTGTGCTCAGCCACTTACAGGAATCCTCCACAGAGAGCCTTGGGTGGATGGAGGACAGAAATGACAAGGGAGATAGGATTATGTGGTGATATTGAATGTATCTAGTTTATCCAACACCTCTGAGAAATTAGATGTGGCAGAGATGTTAGTTTTTCAACTGATTAAAATTTTTCCTTTTGATTTCCTGATCTCAGGCATATTGTTTGCCTTCTGTGAGGTGAGGTTTTTGCCTGAACCTTCAGGAGTTTAAAAAAAATTTTTTTTGTTGTTTGTTTTAAAAAGTAAAAACTTCTTAAAAAATGGTTTTAAATGAAGTAATCTCAAATCAATCATTTATTTTCCTGCCATATTAAAATAATTCATGGGGCATAACTCAACCTTTTCTGAGTGACCTGGACTATCATTGTGATTAGCAAATAGTAAACTGTATTCTGAGCCTGTGCTGTCCTGGGCCTTTGACATCAGTAGGATTAATTATCAGCTTCTAAGTAGCAGGGACCATACCAGGTAGTTTTAAGTTGTTATTGTTCAGTCGCTCAGTTGCATCTGATGCTTTGCAGCCCCACAGACTGCAGCGCGCCAGGCTTCCCTGTCCTTCACTATCTCCCTGAGTTTGCTCAAACTCATGTCCATTGAGTCGATAATGCCATCCAACCATCTCATCCTCTGTCATTCCCTTCTCCTCCTGCCTTCAATCTTTCCCAGCATCGGGGTCTTTTCCAGTGAGTTGGCTCTTCCCATCAGGTGGCCAAAGTATTGGAGCTTCAACATCAGTCCTTCCAATGAATATTCACGGTTGATTTCCTTTTGGGTTGACTGGCTTGATCTCCTTGCTGTCCAAGGGACTCTCAAGAGTCCTCTGTGAAATCAAAAAGCCTTGTGTGGTCAAACCTTTGGAAGAGCTGTGCAGTCTCAGATATTTATGTTACTGTGCATAACTTGCTGTTTAGTGCTAGAGAGGAACAGAGACTCGTCTACTTTCATGCCTGTGTAGGTAAGCATTTGTTTCTGGTTTGCTTGTCTCTTTATTGTAAAATCTAGAACAGGTTTAAGAGGCATACTGATTTCTTTTCCTTCCCACCCCCTCTTTTTTTTAAATTGTAGGATAATTGCTTTACAATGTTGTGTTCATTTCTGCTGTACAACTGTGTGAATCAGCTGTATGTATACATAGATCCCTTCCCTTTGAAACTCTCATCCTACCTCTCCAGGTCATCACAGAGCTGGTTTTTTGTTTTTTAATTTTATTTATTTATATTGGTTGTGTTGGGTCTTCATTGCTATTAGGGCTTTTCTCTGATTGCAGTAAGCAGGGGCTGCTCTCTAGTTGTGGCACGCTGGCTTCTCATAGCGGTGGCTTCTCTTGTTTCCAGGAACAGGCTCTAGGCCTGCTAGGCTTCAGTGGTTGTGACTCCTGGGACTAGAGCACAGGTTCACTAGTGGTGGTGCACGGGCTTAGTTGCTCCAAGACAGGGAGCAACTTCTGGATCTTCCTTATGGATCAGGGATCAAGCCCGCATCTCCTGCACTGGCAGGCAGATTCTTTACCAGCTGAGCCACCAGAGAAACCCCACAGAGCTGTCTTTGATCAATGACTGTATTAAGTGATGAAATGATTATATTTGAGAGTCTTCAAAACAGTTTTCAGATTTATAGTAAAGCATTAAAATTATCCAGATACCCTTTTCCAAGGGAAAAAAAGACTTACTTACAATTTACCTGCGATATTAAGATTTTCATTTACAATCTAAATGATGTCATTAAGCAGTTTATGACTGAGTGCCAGAGGTGTGGTATAGGGATGAGAAACCCAGCTTGTGACTGTGGTCAGGAAAGGCCTCTGGAGGAGGCGGTGAGTAACCCTGTTGCCCAATGCCTGTGTCGGAATTATAAACTCTAAATTAGCTCTGTTCAATGATGAAAGTGAAAGAGGAGAGTGAAAAGGTTGGCTTGAAGCTCAACATTCAGAAAACAAAGATCATGGCATCTGGTCCCATCACTTCATGGGAAATAGATGGAAAAACAGTGGAAACAGTGTCAGACTCTATTTTTTTAGGCTCCAAAATCACTGCAGATGCTGATTGCAGCCATGAAATTAAAAGACGCTTACTCCTTGGAAGGAAAATTATGACCAACCTTGATAGTATATTAAAAAGCAGAGACATTACTTTGCCAACAAAGGTCCGTCTAATCAAGGCTATGGTTTTTCCCGTGGTCATGTATGGATGTGAGAGTTGGACTGTGAAGAAAGCTGATCGCCGAAGAATCGATGCTTTTGAACTGTGGTGTTGGAGAAGACTCTTGAGAGTCCCTTGGACTGCAAGGAGATCCAACCAGTCCATTCTAAAGGAGATCGATCCTGGGTGTTTATTGGAAGGACTGATGCTAAAGCTGAAACTGCAATACTTTGGCCACCTCATGCAACGAGTTGACTCACTGAATAAAACTCTGATGCTGGGAAAGGTTGGGGGAGGGAGGAGAAGGGGACGACAGAGAATGAGATGGCTGGATGGCATCACCGACTCGATGGACATGAGTTTGAGTGAACTCCGGGAGTTGGTGATGGACAGGGAGGCCTGGCGTGCTGTGATTCATGGGGTCGCGGAGAGTCGGACACGACTGAGCAACTGAACTGAACTGAATGGAAATATAATGTGAATCACATATGTATTTTAGATTTTTCTAGTAACCACATTCAAAAAAGTAAAAAGAAACATGCAATTAATTTAAATAATATATGTTTATTTTACTCATTCTGAAATAGTATCATTTCTGAATGGATAAATATGTGGTATGTATACACGCACACAAACATACACATATACAATTGAGTACTATTCAGCTATAAAAAAAGAACAAAATTTTGTCATTTGCAATAACGTAGATGTACTTAAAGGGCATTATGCTAAGTGAAATAAGTCAGAGTAAGGTAAATTACTGTATGATATCACTTCTATGTGGAATCTGAAAAATACAGCAAATTAGTGAATATAGCAAAAAAAAAGTAGACTCACAGATACAGAGAACAAACTAGTGGTTACCAGTGGTGAGGGAAGAAGGGCCAGGCTAAGGGTAGGGGAGTAATAGGTACACACTATTAGGTATAAAATAAGGTACACGGTTATATTGTACAACACAGGGAATGTAGCCAATACTTTATAATAACTATAAATTGATTTTTAAAATTGTGAATCGCTATATTGTAAACCTGTAACTTATATTGCACAGCAACTATACTTCAGTTTAAAAATAAACAGAATAAAATAGTATCTTTTTAACATGTAATCGATATTAAAACATTGAGATATTTTACATTCCTTTTTTTTTGGTACTGTTTTTGAAATCTGGTGTGTATCTCACCCTTACAACACATTTCAGTTTCAATTAGCCCCAGTTCAAATGTTCAGCAGACACAGGCCTACCAGGTAAGACCGCACAGCCCTAGATGGAACAGGAAGAATAGTACGCAGCCATGGGAGAGAAGGAAAAACGTGGGAATTTAATGACCATCTACTGTGGACCAGAGAGGTTCACGACTGGCATGAGGCATTTAAAGAACAAAACATCAGTCCTGTTTTTATGTAAAATTCTGATATTTTGGTCATCGTGAATTTTTGGCATTAATTTTGATTTTTAAAATTGCATTCAAATATTAATATATTTTGATTACAGAGTGTTTGGGCCCTTCTTACATTTTGTACCCAAGACAGGTACATCATTTCCCTCACCCTAATCCCAGGCCTGGCAATAGGCACTTCCTACCAACTTAGCCAGTACCTCATTTGGGGGCACTCTCCTGAACCAGGCTGAACTGGATATCAAAAACAGGAGTGAACTCCTCTAATTGACTAACCCTTGGACATTCATTTTGTTAAATTAATTTTCAATTGAATTCAACTTAGAAATAAAAAGACACTGGTAGACATATTGAAATGGAAACTGAATCTATGAACTGAAAACTCTGAAAATGTTTTGGAACCAAACTATAACCTCAGAGGGAGTTATTGGCTTTGATTGCCTACTTTGATTGTCAAAGTAACCGCATTTTGCTTTTCCAAATTATGGGGGAAAAGAAGGAAAGCAACAGGTTTTTGACTCTTTCTGGGGTCTTATTTCCTTCCCACATTATAGCTGGAATCTCCAGTGTTTAGGGGGGTCAGTATCTGCAGTTTCTCCCAGTATACTGAGAATGTTATATTGAAAATAACTTTGATGATGAAAGAAATGAAAAGTGTATTACCTAACAAAGTGTTGCCTATTTTCAAACAAGATCCTTTTCTTTCTTTTAGGGAACTCAGAAACAAGGACGATATTCAATTTGGAGATAATGGAACAACAATATCCGCTGTGAGCAACAAGGCCTATGTTTTTGAACGAGACAAATCTGTTGGAGACCCGAAAATTGACTTACTTAGAACATTAAATATTCCTGCATTGGTAAGCAGGCATTTTAAATCTCATTATTGTGGATTTTAGAAGAAAGGAAAAAGCTAAGCCAAGTCCATTACAGTTTTACTTTTCAGTTCATTTCAGTTCAGTCGCTCAGTTGTGTCTGACCCTTTGCGACCCTATGAATCGCAGCACGCCAGGCCTCCCTGTCCATCACCAGCTCCCGAAGTTTACCCAAACTCATGTCCATCGAGTTGGTGATGCCATCCAACCATCTCATCCTCTGTCATCCCCTTCTCCTCCTGCCCCCAATCCCTCCCAGGATCAGAGTCTTTTCCAATGAGTAAACTCTTTGCATGAGGTGGCCAGAGTATTGGAGTTTCCGCTTCAGCATCAGTCCTTCCAATGAACATCCAGGACTGATCTCCTTTAGGATGGACTGGTTGGATCTCCTTGCAGTCCAAGGACTTTTAGGAGCTATTAAGTTATATATGTAGCTGTATATATATATATATTTAATATGTATATATTGTAATTTTGTAATATGTGTATATATGTGTGTGTGTGTGTGTGTGTATATATTTCCCCTTCCATTCTTTAAAGTTCATTTTAGACTTTTTCTGAGGTCTTTCAAATGTGGTCTCTTCAAATGGTGACAAAGTGCAAATTTTAAGATTTTTTTTTTCAGTTTCTTCCTTTGTGTTCAGGATCAGACTTGTGCAAATAAGCGTGTCTCTAGGATTTTGGAAGGTAGCTGATCATATTTAAAGTGTTTATTTTCCCTCTTGTTTTTGTTCAGAAACTCTGGCAATAGAATTTGCTTGCTACTTTTTTTTTTTTTAGCTTATTTTGTATGGAGGTATATCTGGTTAATAGTGTGATAGTTTCAGGTGAACAGTGAAGGGACTCAGCCACACACAGACGTGTATCCATTCTCCTCCAAACTCCCCTCCCATCCTCCATTTTAAATATAGTAGTGTGTACATATTTAGCTTCCTATCATGGATTTTTTTTAATCCTCAAAATATGTATTGACTTTCCCCCACCTCCTTTTAAATAGCAGAGACTGGGCTGTTGAAGACAACCTAGTATGATTTATTGGGCTCTGTTTTTAACAGCAATTATAGCTGATAAAAATACATGAGACCCAAGAAACTTCTACTCATTCCCTTGGAGGCTCCCATTCTAACTCCTAGGTGACTACTTACTACATACGCGCCTGGACAATTATGGTGGACCCAGGACCTGGAAAGTATTAGACCTCAGATCAGGCCCAGCCCAGCTGCCTGATGGGGGCGCCCCCAGCCTCTAGCCCTGATCAGGAGGAAAATGGTGCCACCTTGTGGCAAAGATGCCAATGCACTGCAAGAGTTATTCCCTTTCTGCAGTTCCTGGGTTGCAAGTGAGGATCGCATTTACAAAATGTAATACTAAGAAAGGACAAGTGAAGAGATTTATTCTTCACGCTCAGCCAGAGAGGAGCCCACTGGCTGATTTTTCAGCTGTTTGATCTCAATACTTACGTTTAGGTCTGCAGCCCCTTTTGCTGAAGGGGCAGTAGGTGGGTGGGGTGCAGACACAGCTGCCTCAGTTTGCCTGTGCTCCTCAGACCGCCATGGAATGGACCCGGCTGCCCTTACTCCGGAACCTCATCGAGGCCCTGCTGAGGGCCTATCAGCAGAAGCTCTTCGTGGTCCACACGGTGGATGAACTGCTCTGGGGTTACAAAGATGAAATCCTATCCCTCATCAACGCTTTCAAACACGACGTCTCTCCCTATTTTGGCCTGTTTTATGGGGTAAGTTGATTTTTCTTTTCAGAAACTGTGTGTTCAGCTGAAGAGGAGGGCATTCCAAGCCAGATTATATCTTCACTTTGGGTGAATTGCTTGGCATTCTCAATCTCTTGTAGAGTATATGAAAAATAAGAAAGTGCTTTCGTAGGGGAAGAAAAACTTCCCCCACAGTTTCAACATGCTACGAGCACCGACTTTGAATGAGTGTGAAAACATGTATGAAGTGGGGCTCTGCCATTAGTCTTTCAAAGTGTCATAAATATGAGTAATCAATGTCAAGTCTTGTTTCGATGGCTTAGAGACTAAACCTATGGATCAGCCTGACAAAGGCAAATGAGAAGCTAAATAGGGATGTGATCATACGTTAGGGATGCGAAGTACTTATTATATTTTCAGAAATCTCATTTGTGAAAGATGTTGGATAATTTGAAACTCCATGTGCCTCCCACCTATGATTTATTTAGCTTATAAGTGGAATTTTGCATCATTTCTTTGCAGATTTTATTTACTTTGATTTGTAACCAAAAAAATGGGCTTCCCTGGT
The DNA here is from genome assembly GCF_049115385.1 of Moschus berezovskii. Lineage (NCBI taxonomy): Eukaryota > Metazoa > Chordata > Mammalia > Artiodactyla > Moschidae > Moschus > Moschus berezovskii. The sequence continues at coordinate 100,481,113 of NC_142464.1, read as the reverse complement.
AGCTCAGCTGGTAAAGAATCCACCTCCAAGGCAGGAGATCCTGGTTCGATTCCTGGGTCGGGAAGATCCACTGGAGAAGGGATAGGCTACCCACTTCAGTATTCTTGGGCTTCCTTGGTGGCTCAGCTGGTAAAGAATCTGCCTGCAATGGGTTCAGTCCCTGGGTTGGGAAGATCCCCTCGAGAAGGGAAAGGCGACCCACTCCAGTATTCTGGCCTGGAGAATCCCATGGACTGTGTAGTCCATGGGGTCCCAAAGAGACGGACACAACTGAGCAAACCAAAAATATCAGCATTCAAGTAATTATTATTTGAAGTATATGTTATTAACTGCCTGAGCTTGAAATAAACTGAAAGTAAAAAGTGTTAGTTGCTCAGTCCTGTCCAGCTCATGGCAACCCCATGGACTGTAGCCCTTCAGGCTCCTCTGTCCATGGAATTCTCCAGGCAAGAATACTGGAGTGGGTTGCTGCTCTCTTCTCCAGGGGATCTTCCCGACCCAGGGTTCGAACCCGCGTGTCTCACATCTGCATTGGCAAGTGGGTTCTTTACTGCTGCTGCTGCTGCTGCTAAGTCACTTCAGTCGTGTCCGACTCTGTGTGACCCCATAGATGGCAGCCCACCAGGCTCCCCCATCCCTGGGATTCTCCAGGCAAGAACACTGGAGTGGGTTGCCATTTCCTTCTCCAGTGTGTGAAAGTGAAGTCGCTCAGTCATGTCTGACTCGTAGTGACCCCATGGACTGCAGCCTACTAGGCTCCTCCGTATTTACTGCTAGTGCCACCTAAAAGCAATTAAAGTCTGCATCCCCCTGCCCCGCTCCCAAAAAAAAAACTTGAGTAAAATGGATAGTTGAAAGGTTGGTAAATGACAAACTTAAACTCAGGAAGAGAGGATAAGTTCAGGGCAGGATATGTAATTGTGATTAATTTCCCCATCTTTAAATTTGTGGTTATTCTCTGGCTCTAACTGCTGAAGAATATCACCTCACCCTGTAATCTCTTAGCATTTCACTTGGTAAATGGTGGTAACAGCCCCTGTACTGTCAGGGATATATAACACTTAAAAACTATTCAAACAAAATGGTAAACAACTTTTAGATATTACCTTCACAAGAGGAGGAGGGTCCTAGGACTAGGGTCCCACCAACCCTAAATCCCTCACTCTGGGCAAGCAGACCCAATCGATGTTCCCTGGAAGGTTCCATCTGACAGGAGCCCAGCTTCCATGGGACCAGAGGAAGCACTGATTTCTTGTTAAATTGTGACTAAACCCCTGTCTAGAAATAATTTCAGGGACACTCCCTACAGAGAGATACAAAGGCTACCACCCATCTGCCAAGTAGATTCTGTTCCTCATACTTCAGTATTTCTCTGATAATTTTCTTTGTATAGCTTGATCTTTGTTTTTACACTGATTTCATCAGACTTATGGGGCTTCCCAGGTGGCACTAGTGGTAAAGAGCCCACCTGCCAATGCAGAGACATAAGAGGTGTGGGTTTGATCTCTGGGTCAGAAAGATCCCATGGAGGAGGGCGTGGCAACCCACTCCAGTATTCTTGCCTGGAGAATCCTGTAGACAGAGTAACCTGGTGGGCTACAGTCCAAGGGGTCACAAAGAGGCGGACATGATTGAGGCAACTTAGCATGCGTGCATGCCTCAGACTTATAGCTAATATCCTTAAATACCTGTTAAAAATGTAATTCACATTTACAGGCTGATTTAAGAAATTGGTACTTTTGCTTTCCCTTGGGAAGAATGTGTTGATTTACTTTATTTTTTCTTCTTTCTCTGCTTCCACTGTAACTCTATAAAACCTCATTAGTGAAAAACCCTAGCATTGCTCATTTGGATTAGTACCTGGCATGGATTTCCCACATTCAGGAAAAGAGCACAAGACATCGACTCAGAGGGTCTGGATCCAAGTCCTGACTCTTTAATTTAATAACCAAGGGACTTTTCTGAACCTCAGTTTCATCATTTGTAACCTGAGACTAAAGGTATCCACACTTCAAAGCTTGTTTGAAATAGCCAAAATGAGAGTCCACAAAAGTGCTTTGCAAACCATAAATTGCAACAGGCATTTCAGGAACTGGTTTTTTCTTTTCTGTGACTCACTCAGAAAAGAAGACCCTGAATTACTAATAATATGAACGACTGGTATATGTTTCCATTTTGGAGCCAAATAAACTCTCTCTGGTGTTGTTTTTAAAAAGGCAAAGGTGTTTCTTGTTCAGTTTTTTATCTGCTCTAGCCAAATACTGACTCTATCGCCAGCAGTACAGAGGTCCACACTTGGGCTGCCATTCATTCAAGACTGGGACACACCGTGGGCTTGTGGACTTTGCTGGCACCTACTGCTCTGCACCTGTCTGAGCCTGGCCTCCAGTCTTTCCTTAATCCCAGTGATATCTACCACATATCCCTCTGATCCCCTAGACCATTCCACTTGCTCCACTGCACCTTGTGACTAAAGAAGAAAATCTTAGTTAAGGCCATCGAACATTTTTTCCTTCAAAGACTTTAATGATGAAACAATCAAATGATTTGGTTGTTTCATCTTTAAATGGTGGGACAGAACGTGAGAGTGAGTAGGAAGAGGTGATACAGACAGTGTGTTGGCACAAAGCTCCTGAGAGCAAGAGACCTGGCTGGGTGTCTCTTAGTTGCATACTGGAAAGCCAGTCAGGATATCTGTACCTGTTGATTTTAAGGTACCTCTGTTTTCCTTGGCATAAAAGAGTTCAAGCACCTCCCAGTGAGTGTGGATTCTTGGATGTATTATATAAAATGATGGTGGCTGGGAAGTATCTTTGAGAGGTCAGCCAGTCCTATTGCATGGATGGATTATGCCTGTATTATGCTAGCAGTATGAATGATGTCTTATTCTCAGAACATTTCTCAACCTCCTGCAGTAATATGTTTCTTGTATCCAACCCACATCCCTACTGCAATAACACAAAACCTATTTATTCCTATTTGTCTTCAAACAACAAAAGTTCTAGTGAGTAACAAGGAAGCATTGATTTTCTGTGTCTGACTCTTAGGCCAGTAACAGCTGGGGAGAACTGTTTGAGTGACTGAAATATTTAAATGCTTACCCACTTAGCTTACATTTGAGTTAGTTGGAGGACTGCAAGAAGTAACACACATGTCTTTTTAAAATTTGGGGGTTCAACATTCTTTTGTGTGAGTATGCTTCTAAGTTATTGTATGTTCATATTGTTGCTCTCAAAGAGAGGTCCCTTCTCATATCTTAAAGTCATGTAAAACTTCATATGTGGAACACAATGTGACTGTTATGTATGTGGACAGTGTTGAGATACTGACATAGTTGGTGAAATAATATTGTGACAAAAAGGACCCAAGTAGGCAAAAAAAAAAAAAATAATAATAATGAAAAGAGAATTCACAAAGGGTATGAATGTTTTTTAAGGCAAATAATTGAATGAAAAAAGAATTCAACCTCACTGAATACAGAAATGCAAAAAGAAAGAAAAAACCCTTTTTCGTTGTTGTCGACCCAATAAGCAAAGTTTAACAAAAGGCATCTGAGGAATGTAAATTGATGTATCTTGCTCTTTCCACTGAGTGATCTTGAGCAACTTGCTAATGTGTTTCAAAAGCTTTAAAAATGTTAATCTTCTCTTATCTAGCAATATCACCTTTAGTGGTCTATTTAGAAAATAAAAGCACAGAAAAGTTTTTAGTCATAAAGATATACATACATTATTCATAATAGCAAAAATTTTTAAACTAAATATTTAGTAATAAGAAAGTGGTTAAATTATTTCCACCTAATATGAAGTCATTAAGTTGTACCTAGGAAGAACTTTTAATAATACAGGAAATATGTTATACACATAACTAAAGAAATTGTATATAGGTATAAAAATTGTGTATATATATGCCACACATATGTATATTACCTATATATATGTATAAGTTCTATAAACAAATTTTCTGTAGAAAAAAGACTGGAAAGAGACAAAAATACTAAAAAAAAGAGTGTATGTTGCTTCTTGAAGTCCTCCACTTAACTCAAATGTGGTCTAAGTTAAGTGGTTAAACATTTGAAATGTTTCAGAGTAACCCGTGCTATTTCCCGGAAACCGAAACTGTGTCCCAGGTGAAGAACTTATAAGAATGTACAGAGTATCTGTGCCATTAAGAAGTGTAACCTGGAAAGAATATACAACTCAAGAAAACTTTGGTTGAAGAATAGAATTATATTAATATCACTTTCTTCTATTCAAGTATAGTCAGGTCCTGGCCCTGGATTTATGCTTTTTTTATTTTTTAATTGAGATATTCACTTAACATAAAATTCAGCACTGAAAAGTGTACAATTCAGTGGCTTTTATTATATTCACACAGTTGTGCAACTTCCACCACTGTGTAATTCCAGAACATTTTCATCACCTGCCCCAAAACCCACAGACTTAGCAGTCTCTTCATTCCTCATTCCCACCAGTTCCTGGTAACTTGAATCTACCCTCTCTATATATAGATGTGCCTATTGTGGACATACATATAAATGGAATGGAATGTTGTAGCATATATCAGCACTTCATTCTTTTTCATGGCTGCGTAATATTCTGTCGTCCGGATATACCACACTTGTTTATCCATTTTTCAGTTGATGTATATTTGATTTATTTATACTTTTGGCAATTAAGAATAATGCTGCTATGAACATTTGTGTACAGGTTTTTGTATGACCATTAGATATAAATTTTGGAGTAGAATTCTCTTGGGTATATTATAGAAGTGGAATTTTGGAGTCTTATGGCAACACTGTATAACTTTTTGACTAGCTGACAAACTGTTTTCCATAGCAACTGCCACATTTTACATTCACACCATCAGTGTGGAAAGGCTCTAGTTTCTCCACATCTTCACCAACACTTGGTCTTTTCCTTTTTTAAAAAATTGCCATCCTCATGGATATGAAGTTGTATCTCATTGTGGTTTTGATTTGCATTTTTCTAATAACTTATAATATTTAATATTGAGCATCTTTTCATGTTTTTATTGGTTATTTGGATAATTTCTTTGGAGAAATGTCTCTTCAAATTCTCTGTCCATTATTTAATTGGGCTCATACTTTTTAAAACCATAAAGTAATAATACGGCCAATATGGGATTTAACAAATAGTCACTCTATTCTAATAGTTCTGGTTCAGTCTCATGAGGCATGTAGGTTCCACTAGGGCAGTTTCATAAAGATTAAATGTGCTAGTTACTGTATTATTTAGGGTTCTCTAGAAAAACAGAATCAATAAAGATTTGTATATTTATTGAGGGATTTGTGTTGGGTTGGCCAGAAAGTTCATTTTGCTTTTCCCCTAGGATGTTATGGGAAAACCCAGATGAATTTCCAGCCAACCCAGGATTAAGGAATTGGCTTATATGATTGTGGGGGCTGCCAAGTGACAAGTCAGAAATCCGTGGGACAGGCTAGCAGGCTGGAAACTCAGGCAGGATTTCTATGCTATAGTCCTGAGGAGAGAATTCTTTTTCCTCCCGGGAAACCTCAGATTTTCCTTTTAAAGCTTTCAGCTGATTAAATGAGCCTACGTATATTATCGACAGTAATCTCCTTTACTAAAGCTGAACTGATCACATCTACAATGTATAGCAACATAACAGAGTATTGTTTGGCCAAACAACTAGGCACCATAGCCTAACCAAGTTAGCACATAAAATGAACCATCACAGTTATCTTACATAACCATATTCACTTATTTTCAGAAAAATGGGACTAATGATGGAGACTATGTTTTTCTAACTGGAGAAGACAATTACCTTAACTTTTCCAAGATTGTGGAATGGAATGGAAAAACGTAAGTCTAATGGTTTATCAGTATAATTATTTTTTTCAATTTTCATTTAAATTGAATGTCCGCTTCTGCTTTATTTTTTTTAAAAATTAGCACAATCATTTTTGGGTAAAAAATATATCAATTAAAATCTATAATTATATAAAATATCCTATAATATAAATAATATAGTCTAAAATAAGACGGTAGGTATTGCGAGAGGGCATCAGAGGGCAGACACACTGAAATCAAAATCACAGAAAACTAGTTGATCTGATCACACAGACCACAGCCCTGTCTAACTCAATGAAACTAAGCCATGCCATGTGGGGCCACCCAAGACGGGCAGGTCATGGTGGAGAGGTCTGACAGAATGTGGTCCACTGGAGAAGGGAATGGCAAGCCACTTGAGTATACTTGCCTTGAGAACCCCATGAACAGTATGAAAAGGCAAAATGATAGGATACTGAATGAGGAATTCCCCAGGTCAGTAGGTGCCCAGTATGCTACTGGAGATCAGTGGAGAAATAACACCAGAAAGAATGAAGGGATGGAGCCAAAGCAAAAACAATACCCAGTTGTGGCATTGGAAGGACTGATGCTAAAGCTGAAGCTCCAACACTTTGACTACCTCATGCGAAGAGATGACGCACTGGAAAAGACTCTGATGATGGGAGGGATTGGGGGCAGGAGGAGAAGGGGACGACAGAGAATGAGATGGCTCGATAGCATCACCGACTCAATGGAGGTGAGTTTGAATGAACTCCGGGAGTTGGTGATGGACAGGGAGGCCTGGCGTGCTGTGATTCATGGGGTCGCAAAGAATTGGACACGACTGAGTGACTGAACTGAACTGAAAGATGTAAAATTATTATTTTGTAAATCAGGATTGGGGCAAGATTAAGTACTAAATTATTAGTATTAGTATACAATTATTAGTGTTAGTATTCAATTACCGTATAATGATATGTAGGTTTCTCACGGTTAAAGCATGAATCACAAGCCGGTGAAAAGTTTCACTCTTCCACTTGTTATTGTTTGTTGTTGTTTAGTTGCTCAGTCATGTCCAACTCTTTTGCAGCCCCATGGACTGCCCTCTGTCCATGGGATTTCCCAGGCCATAGTACTGGAGTGGGTTCCTCCTCCAAGGGATCTTCCTGACCCAGGGATCGAACCCACATTGAGTGATGTGTGGCTGCTGGGCAAATATTTTTCAAATTGCTGCCTGTTTGGGGGGAAGGAAAGAGATTTTTTTTAATTTAATTTAGTGATTGTACATTGCTTGTGTATCTTTCTTTTATGATGAAATACATTTCAGTTCAGTGCTATAGAATTTCAAAATTATTTCACATTTATAATTTATAAACAAACTACCTCCAAAACCAAATTTCTCCAGAAAGGAACTGAGGCAGCTTGCAATTAAGTCACACATAAAGCAAAATAATTTTTTTAGGTCACAGAAATTAGAAATCTTCAAGGAAAAGGAGGCTAATTATTCAGGGACTGTAGTAAGAGGAATTTACTTCTTGAACATTAAATTTACTTTAAAGCTTCCTAGAAACACAGGCAAGAAAACTGGTGTGGAATATTATCTTTACAATTTTCTATAAAACAAAAACTTTTTAAATTAAAAAAAAATTTTTAATTTCTTATAACACATATATCCAGGTGTATACACATATATTTACATACACATACACACACTCATTCCCAAGGATATAAGAACCTTGAAAGAATATAAGAAACTGGAAACAGTGTTGCCTTTGGAGGCATAACTAGATGACTAGGTACTAGGCTAAGAGAAATTTACTTGTAAAGGTAATAAAGCTGGATCTTGTTTTAAAGCCCATCTGTTGTTTTCTCTTCAGTCTTTTAATAGAGTTTAATGCTTCTATATATGTGTTGTAACTACTGATACAATTACCATATAATGATATTTCATATATTTATACTTATTTCAACATTCTTTTTCACCCTTAGCTGGTTATGTGTATTCTACCCTTGCTGCTAAGTCACTTCAGTCGTGTCCGACTCTGTGCGATCCCATAGACAGCAGCCCACCAGGCTCCCCCGTTCCTGGGATTCTCCGGGCAAGAACACTGGAGTGGGTTGCCATTTCCTTCTCCAGTGCATGAAAGGGAAAAGGGAAAGTGAAGTCACTCAGTCGTGTCCAACTCTTAGCAACCCCATGGACTGCAGCCTACTAGACTCCTCCATCCATGGGATTTTCCGGGCAAGAGTACTGGAGTGGGTTGCCAGTGCCTTCTCCGATTCTACCCTTAGACTATACTTAATAGTTTTTTTCTAACAGAATCTAAAGTTAGCTATTATCTTTTTCTTCCAATGAAACAATACCTTTACCCATTTCTTAACACAGCTTCTGTGTTATTCTTGTCTACAACTTGTTTCACCTTTTTAGGAAGCCAAATATAACTTAAAAGTTCATTATTTTTATAGTAAATTAAAATACCAATATATTTTATTAATTTGTCAGTGTTTTTCTTTTTACATCTTCCCTTTGGGTTTAGTTTTCTTATTGCTGAAGATCAATAGTACAGTGGTTCTCAAACAGGGGCAGTTTTGCTCCCCAGAGGACACTGGGTGATGTCTGGACGCATATCATCACAACTGGAGGTCGCTACTGGCATCTACTGGGTAGAGTCCTGGGATGCTGCTAAACATCCTGCAGTGTACAAGACAGTCGCCTACAGAGAATTCCATCAGTTCAGTTCAGTCACTCAGTCGTGTCCGACTCTTTGCAACCCCATGACTGCAGCATGCCAGGCCTCCCTGTCCAACACCAACTCCCGGAGTTTACTCAAACTCATGTCCATTGAGTCAGTGATACCATCCAACCATCTCATCCTCTGTCGTCCCCTTCTCCTCCCTCCTTCAATCTTTCCCAGCATCAGGGTCTTTGCAAATGAGTTAGCTCTTCGCAACAGGTGGCCAGAGTACTGGAATTTCAGCTTCAACATCAGTCCTTCCAATGAACACTCAGGGCTGATCTCCTTTAGGATGGACTGGTTGGATCTCCTTGTAGTCCAAAGGACTCTTAAGAGTCTTCTCCAACACCATAGTTCAAAAGCGTCAATTCTTCGGTGCTCAGCTTTCTCTGTAATACAACTCTCACATCCATACATCAGGCTCAAAATGTTACTGGGTTGTTTGTTGTTGTTGAGTTGCTAAGTTGTGTCCGACTATTTGCAGCCCCAGGTTTCCTTGTCCTTCATCATTTCCCAGAGCTTGCTCAAGCTCATGTCCATTAAGTCGTTGATGCCATCCAACCATCTCATCCTTTATTGTCCCCTTCTCCTGCCTTCAATCTTTCCCAGCATCAGGGTCTTTTCTGATGAGTTGGCTCTTCACATCAGTTGGTCAAAGTAATGGAGCTTCAACTTCAGCATCAGTCCTTCCAATGAATATTCAGGGTAGATTTCCTTTAGGATTGACTGGTTTGATCTCCTTGGGACTCTCAGAGTCTTCTCCATCACCACAATTCAAAAGCGTCAATTCTTCCGCACTCAGCCTTCTTTATGGTTCACCTCTCACATCCATACATGACTGTTGGAAAAACCTAAGCTTGACTATACTAGGTTGGGAAACCCTCGATTAGTAGTTGTTTCAGTAAGGATCTGTGGGTGGTAAACTTTCTTAGACTTTGCATATTTAAAAATGTCTTTATTTCACATTCAGTTTTTAATGATTTTCGTTTGGTATAGAATTCTAGTTTGACAGTTCAAAATTATGAAGATACTACTCCATTTACTTTGATTATATTTTTCCTTGACTTTATTGCAGTTTTACTACAACATAATCTAAATTTGAATTTATTTTATTTATTCTGTTCAGCCCTTGGAGCATACTTTAAATCTAAGGCCTTGTATCTTTCTTAAAATTTGGAAAACTTTCAACAATTGTCTCTTAAATTATTGCTTCTCTGTTATTCACTCTGTTCTCACTACCGTCCCCCAAACTCCCACTAAACGTTTATTGAAGCCTCTTGATTTAGTCTCTGTACCTTGATCCTTTCATTTTTAATCTTCCTAAGATTATATCTGTGTAAATTCTTTGAAGTAATATCTCATTTAGCCTGTTCTTTCCAACTATATACAGTCTAGAGTTTATCCCAATAGAGAGTTTTTCTTTCAGAAACTGTTTCTATTCTGAAGATTTCTACTTTTTATTCCTTGGGTCTCTCTAGAGAAGAGAGTCCCTTGGACTGCAAGGAGATCCAACCAGTCCATCCTAAAGGAAATCAGTCCTGGGTGTTCATTGGAAGGACTGATGTTGAAGCTGAAAGCTCCAATACTTTGGCCACCTGATGCGAAGAGCCAACTTATTTGAAAAGACTCTGATGCTGGGAAATATTGAGGGCAGGAGAAGAAGGGGACAACAGAGGATGAGATGGTTGAATGGCATCACCGACTCGATGGACATGGGTTTGGGTGGACTCCGGGAGTTGGTGATGGACAGGGAGGCCTGGCATGCTGCGGTTCATGGGGTCACAAAGAGTCAGACATGACGGAGTGACTGAACTGAACTGAACTCTTATTTTATTCTTCCCTTTTTATTTGTTAGTAGTTTACTGTTCCTTTTGAAGGATGCTGTTCTTTCATTTGTCTCTTTGAGGATACTAAACAGGCTATTTATTAACCAGATTGTTCAGTTACTTTAATTTCTTCAAAAGTGAATTCATCTTATCATTGTTGATTTTGTTGCCTATCTCTTAGCATACGTTGCTTTCGTTAAAAGAAATGTTAACTTGCAGAATTATTTTCATTGGTAAGTCTGTTATCTATCCATCCGCTCATCCATCCAACTATCCACCCATCCTCTCACCTCTCCCTAGGTAGCAGGTATGCAGTAGTCCACCCAGTAACCCCCCAAACCAGTATACATGGTAGACCTCCACCTCACAATTATTTAGAGCATGAGAAAGTTAGATATCATCACTGACTCAGTGAACATGAGTTTGAGCAAACTCTGGGAGAGAGTGAAGGACCAGGAAGCCTGCTGTGCTGCAGTCCATGGGATTGCAAATAGGCGGACAGAACTTAGCGACTGAACAACATCACAGATCTGGCCAAAAAATCAGCAGGCATCTTGGCCCAGGTTCTGGTTATAAGGTGTCTGGGGCTTTCTGCCTCCCTGCGACTCAGCTTTGCTTTCTTCAGCCTCTCTTGCTGAGCAGAAAAAATCCCTGCCCTAGATCCTGATTTCAAGCCCTTGATGGACCACCTTTAATCCTCACCAACCTCAGAATCTAGACTTGCAGATCTTTCTCTTGGCTTCCATACCTGCAGCCCAGTAGGCCAGCAGCTTTAGCCTTCTCGTTACTTGGCATTTATCACCTTTCATTGTCGAAAAAGATGTTTGTGCTTGAGTAGAGTATAGACCTTTTAAATGTTCCCTTTTATGGTTTATCAACCACTGCTCTGAGATTTTACTTGGAAGAGACACTTAATACATGAATTTAGAATTTCACCTTGACCAGAAGTTGGAAGAATTCCTGTTTTTTGCCCATTCCTTCCTATCTTTTGCATTTTATACCATTATTCAAGAATTAATTTTTAAAAACCTGCTATCTCAACTGTGCTCTTCAGTTCAGTTCAGTCACTCAATCGTGTCCGACTCTTTGCGACTCCATGAATCACAGCACGCCAGGCCTCCCTGTCCATCACCAACTCCCAGAGTTCACTCAAACTCACGTCCATCGAGTCGGTGATGCCATCCAGCCATCTCATTCTCTGTCGTCCCCTTCCCCTCCTGCCCCCAATCCCTCCCAGCATCAGAGTCTTTTCCAGTGAGTCAACTCTTCGCATGAGGTGGCCAAAGTAACTGTGCTCTTAGTGAGTATAAAATAGATTCAAAATTAAGCTTTCTTGTGACCCGAGAGAAGTCTTCTGTTAATTTTGGATCAGAGAGCTGTTTAGAGGGGAGACAGTTAATGATCTGTCGAGAATATTATCTTCCTGAACATGTCTGTCCAGAGTTCATCTGACTGTGGGCTGGCTGTGAACACAGCTGTTGTGAATGGCAAATTGGATCAGTGCTTAAAGCACGTGGATATTTCTAAGCCTTTACAGGAGATCCTCAGTTTTGAAGGCAGGGAAGAAGGATGTTTGAGTGTTTTCTCTGTCAGAATTGATATTTAGAAATCAGGGCCCTGCTCTTCCCTGTCTTGATCCAATTCCCAACCAATATCACCCTGGTGTCTGCATGTGAACAAGGTTCTGTGGGTAGCCAACTCCCAATTAGGTCTTGAAAAGTCCAGACCATTAAAAAAAAAAAAAAAAGGCTAGGGACTTTGCTGGTGGTCCAGTGGTTAGGAATCCTTCCAATACAGGGGCCGTGTGTTCAACCCCTGGTCTGGGAACTAAGACCCCACATACTGCGGCGCTACTAAGCCCATGCACCACAACTGGAGAGGCCACATGCCGCAACAAAGGGTCCTTGTACCACAGCTAAGACCCAACAAAGCCAAAAATACATAAATAGATAAATATATCTTTAGAAATAGCCTAAAATCCAATGTGACCATCTGGACCCTTTCTTGTTTTCCTGTGACAGGTCACTTGACTGGTGGACCGCAGACGAGTGCAATATGATCAACGGAACAGATGGAGACTCTTTTCACCCATTAATCACCAAAGATGAAGTCCTTTACGTCTTCCCATCTGATTTTTGCAGGTAAGAACTTGAAATGTGAGTTCTTTGACTGTAAGGCCGCCCAAAATATGAGGGATGTATATAATTGCACTTATTTGATGAGGATATTTATGCTTAATGAGTGACCAGCGATAATGGCATATTGAGAAACAAGAGAACGTGTCGCCGTTCACAGACCAGCTGTGTTGGTTTGAATACCAGCTCCACCACTTACACCTGTGTAACGTTGGGAACATTATTTACTGTTTGCCTCACTGTCCTCATTTATAAAGTAAGGACAGAAATAGTTGCCTACCTTGGGAGTTGTTTTGAGGATAAATGAGTTACTTTAATAAAATACTTAGCCCAGGGCCTGTCACACAGTAAATAATATTAGCTCTTCATTATTACGATATCCTCTATCAGGTGTGAAATTTGCTCTGGTCTTCTTCCAGTTGCTGCATGGAAGATAAAGAAATCATACCGTGGTCCATACTTCAGAGTTCATAGGTCTTTGCTGAGCGCTGACCTTCCCGTTGAGCGTATCCGCTCACACTTGCCCGCATCTATCCCTCTCTCCCACCTGCTGTTTCGCTCCCGACACCCGTGATGAAGTCCTTTCCGTGGGAGGAAGGCATCTTGCTCCACACCCTGACTCCCATCTCCCTGTCGTTACCTCTCCTTCTCCGCCCTTCACCATCACACTGCTCAGATGAGTAGCTGATCACACAGCCTCCCTTTCCTCTCCCACACACTCCTGCAGGGCTTTTTATGAGACTTCTCCTCGGTTGGACGTCACCAAGTTACCTTTGACTCTGTGGTGTCTACATTCTCAAGAATGGCTGTTCTTCTGGCTTTCATTTATTGTTGCTGTTCAGTCACCAAAGCGTGTCCATGACTCCATGGACTGCAGCATGCCAGGCTTCCCTGTCCCTCACCGTCTCCCAGAGTTTGCCCAAGTTCATGTCTATTGAATAGGAGATGCCATCCAACCATCTCATCCTCTGTCACCCCCTTCTCCTTCTGTCCTCAATCTTTCCCAGCATCAGAGTCTTTTCCAGTGAGTCGGCTCTTTGCATCGGGTGGCCAAAGTATTGGAGCTTCAGCTTCAGCCTCAGTCTTTCCAGAGAGTATTCAGGGTTGATTTCCTTTAGGATGGACTGGTTTGATCTCCTTGCAGTCCAAGGGACTCTGATCTCTCACACGGTTGAGCACCTCCCGAGCCAGCCCTGTCAGAATCACTGTAAACCTCCCTCATCTCTTGCACTAAATTAGCCGCAAGTGCTATTCATCCTCCTCAGAAAGGGCTCTTCTTTCACTCCCTCTCCGTCCCCAGTCTCTGTGTCACAGTGCAGGCCCTTTCCAGCTCTGGAGCGGACTGCCGGTCACCTTCCAGGCAGCTGTTCTCCCTGGTCAGTATTTGCAGAAGGACCGAAGAAAGAGAACATGTTTGAGTGCAATGAGTAAGACAAGGAAACCTAGGAGGGCAGGAAGGGCTTATTAAAGATTCGCCACAGAGGAAACTTCTTCTTATCTGGTTCCACCACTTGTGAAGAGCCACTTGGCAGCGCTTAGTAACGCCAAAGACCTCCAACCCCATGGTTACACACGTCTCTCCAACATGGGTTCCCTGGCCTGAAGAACTAGGGTACCTATGTGAAGATTTACACATCGATTGTAGTTAGGAAAACACTGGAAGTGTTGACAGAAATAATCAATAAGCGATCTATAATTGGAATAGAAAAGTTTTACTTGAGCCAAACTGAGGGCTGTAGCCCAGGAAACGCTAACTGAGAGAGCACTTGAATTGTATTTTGTCAGATTACAAAATGTGGGAGGCGTACAAAGCAAAAACCTCAAGGTTACAGTTAGTTACATGAGTTGTTTTATCAAGAAATATAACTGGACCTGTCAAGAAGTAAGGGTGCTTGTTAAACAAGGGTTGGCTGGGATCTGAAATGTTTGCCTAGTTGCAAGGGGAGACCTTGACCTTGCAAAGCTGCAGCTGACCGCTGCTAGGAGATACTGTTTTGAGAACAGCTAGTGGTGTCCTTGAGTTTAATGCAGTTCAGGAAGTTCAAGTTTTCAGTGATGCAGGAGTGTGTCTGAAGCCACATGCACAGTGGTCACCCAGTTCCCTCCTGGATATCTGAACCACAGCTACTCCATTTTGGTTTTTAAATACATTCTCTTGATTAACGGTTAAAGCAGATGTACCATGCATGTTCAACAGGCCATAAGACAGGCTGTTCTCTTTAGCATAAAGTTTAAGTTAATTCATGTATAAACTGAAATCACTTCCCCATATCTTGATATGTAAAAATTTCTTCCATCCAAAGCAATCTGAGTGCCTATGAAAAGGAGAACATAAATAAATAAATGGGATCTTTGTATGGTAGAATATCATTTAAAAAGTAAAATATAGCAACCAGAGCCATGTACTTTAATGCAAGAAATCTTAAAAATATAATGATGAAGGAAGAAACAAATTTCAGAAAGACAATATGGTATACTATTATAATGACATTTAGAAATAACAAACAGTGCCACATGTTGTTTATGAGTATGTATGTAGGTAAAAGTATAAAGGCCTGTGGAAACTTCCCTGTGGTCAGTGGCTAAGATGCTGTGCTCCCAATGCAGGGGGCTCTGGTTCGATCCCTGGTCAGGGAACCAAATCCCGCATGCCACAACTAAGTGTTCATGTCAAAACTAAAAATGCAAAGATCCTACATTCCAACTTTGACCCAGCACAGCCAAATTAATTATTTTTTTAAAAAAAAGCATAGAGGTCTGCATGGGAATGATAAACCCCAAATTCAGGATAGTGGTTACCTCTGGGGATGCAGAGAAAAATCAGAATCAGGAGTATTACACTGAGAACTTCAGTTGTAGTCGTAAATATACATTTTATTTATCTAGTGGTATTTGTTATAAAGTGTATTTATTTTAACATTTTTCTCTATTTTTCTGTTTGCTTAAAATTTTCATTAAGAAATGCTGCAGGGGTGTGATGTACAGTTGAAGGCAACTCCTACATTAGTCACAACGCAGCAAGAGATGTGTCCCGCCTGTGGTTCAGAGATGAAACATGAGGCCCCCCTCAGCCTTCAGACACCCTCAGATGCAGGGATGAAGGCTCTAAGACAATGCATGTGACAGTGCCTTGACTGTCACTCAAAGTGAAAGTGAAAGTCCCAGGGACTATACAGTCCATGGAATTCTCCAGGCCAGAATACTGGAGTGGGTAACCTTTCCCTTCTCCAGGGGATCTTCCCAACCCAGGGATCGAACCCAGGTCTCCTGCATTGCAGGTGGATTGTTTACGAGCTGAGTCACAAGGGAAGCCCAGCTGTCACTCAGGTGCTATGCAGATAACTGGGTGGTTTGTGTTAGAAGGAACCACTGATTGAAACTCTAATATCTGAGGGCAGAATTGGTGTTCTACTCTGTTGAAATAAATAACCAGGGCAAAATATGGAAACTATTTTTACTTGGGGCAAATGGGTCTCAAAGTACATCTAATTAAGTATCTGTCTAATGGGGCACCTGTCCAGGCCTTTGGGAATCTGCGGGGCCATGCCTTTTGTCACCTCCTCTACTTCTGTTTTGTCTCGGCTTCTCCCTGGCTTCCTTTCTTTTGCTTCTGCTTCGTCCACACTGGCATGTGCCCGTGCTGGTCTGGACGACTCTTCTTTCTTTTAGCATAAGCATCCATTCTAACTCATTTTCTTGGTTTTCTACCAAACATTATGTCTTTTTTCTCAGTCTCGTTGGAATGTTAGCACAGTTGCTGCCTCTTAAACATCTTTCACTGCAGTCCATCTCCTACTTTATTATACACTGAGTGGGTTGAGATCCTCTCAGTCTTTCTTAGGCCTCTTCATTTCCCATGTATCCTGTAAGCGTTTAGCCGGATTACACCTGATAACAGTTGGCTGACTTACTGACACAGGCAGAGCATGCTGATGGGGACCCACACTGACTTTTTATTCTTACTTCCTAACAGGTCAGTGTATATAACTTTCAGTGACTTTGAGAGTGTCCAGGGACTGCCTGCCTTGAGGTATAAGGTGCCTGCAGAAATATTAGCCAATACCTCAGACAACGCTGGCTTCTGTATACCTAAAGGAAACTGCCTGGGCTCAGGAGTTTTGAATGTCAGTGTCTGCAAGAATGGTAAGAACTCAGAGAGGGGACATGGGTAGGGGTACGGGGGTCTGGATGTATGATTGATGTTCTTCAACAAAGAAGGTTGTCAGCCCAATAGAGCAATTCCGACCTCTCAGGAATAATGTTTTGTTAGAGACAGACTCATAGACATAGAAAGCAGACTTATGGTTACCAAGAGGAAGCAGAGGGTATAAATTAGGAGTTTAAGACCACCAGATACAAATTACTATATATAAAATAAAGAATAAGGTCATACTGTACAGCACAGGGAACTATATTCAATGTCTTGAAAATATATATATATATATATATGTATAATTGAATCACTTCGCTGTACACCAGAAATGAACACAACATTGTAAATTAACTACAATTAAAAAAAAAAGTTTTGTAACATGGCTATAGCATAGTTTTTTTAAAAAGCATTGGCTTTCCTGTAATGATTTTATTACAGGAAATAAAATGCTAGGATACCATGTTGTGTTTTTTCTGGGCAGTAGTTCAGGAGTTGTTTTGGTTTTATTTTTTTTGAAACTGGTCCTGGGATAGGAGTGGCTGGTGGCTGCCTGTGCTCTGTGGGTCTCCTTGGTACAAGGCACTGACCGGGGTAACTGGACTCCACCGTACCCCGGTCTCCTGCACATGTGCATGACTCAGGTGCAGTGTAGCTCCAAAGGAGGCAGGGCTGTCGCTTAGGAGTCCTTCTTTTTTTCCCTTTGGCTCTTCAATTTAGCACATTTTTGTTTTGTTTTTTAGTTTTTTTGTTGGAGTTAATTTACAGTGTTGTGTTAGCTTCTGCTGTATAGCAAAGTGAATCAGTCATACATATATGCACACTTTCGTAGATTTTTTTCCTGTACACATTTTTACAGGTATTGAGTAGAGTTCCCTGTGTGATGCAGTAGGTCCTTATTAGTTATCTATTTTATATATAGTAGTGTGTATATGTTAATCCCAGCCTCCTGATTTATCCCTCCCTCTACCCTTTTCCCCTTTGGTACCCATAAGATCATTTTCTTCATGTTACGCTATTCCTGTTTTGTGAATGAGTTAATTTGTGCCATTTTTTAAGACTCCATATATAAGCGATATCATGTGATGGCTGTCTTTCTCGGACTTACTTCACTCGGTATGACAGTCTCTAGGCCCATCCATGTTACTGCAGATGGTATTATTTCATTCATTTTTTTTAAAATGGCTGAGGATATTCTATTGTAAATATATACCACATCTTCTTAATCTATTCATCTGTTGGTGGCCATTTAAGTTGCCTCCATGTCCTGGTTATTGTGAATAGTGCTGCTATGAACATTGGGGTGCATGTATCTTTTTCAATTACAGTTTTAATAGAAATAATAATTCATATTACTAGCAGCTTACTAGTACCAGTCACTGTTGTAAGTGCTTCACATATTTACATATAGTTAACACATGTAAAGTATTAACTGATTTCATGTTCAAAAGAAGGCTGAAACAGAAAGTACAGAATCAGGTAATAGGAAAGTTCATACCTTAGTAATGATTCTCATTACTCTTAAAATTAAGAGTTCATTTTAAGCAGAGTTTTAAACCCTGACCACAAAGTTCCCGGTGTTTCTTAACAATGTCTGAGCTAACCTGCTCCTTCCTGTGAATGAGGTGAAATGACTAGCGGTGCAGCTGACAAAAGCATTTTCTGCATCACAAGGATAGTTTTCACAATCATATGCTGCAAAAATAGCCTTGTTAGATAGACAACCAGTGGCCTGTTTTTATAATTGTAGAAACCAAGGCTCAGAGAAGGAATAGGATTTTTTAAATAAAATCTTTATCTCTGAGCAAATTCCTGCTAGAATTCAGGTCTTTTCATATTTGTACTGTGATGTTTCTCAGGCTTCAATTCTTTAGTTTCTGTTGAGAAACTTGGTAACCCCTTTCTCTTGATTAAAACTGTACTTTTTTCCTGAATAATGTGCTGACTTTCGCCCCCTTGTCCTTGTGGTTTGGAAGTTCTCTTTGGGCTAATCCTCCCTTTCCTTGTCTGTTGAGGTCATGGCTTCCAAGCCTGGCCATACATCAGAATGATCTGGAGAATCATTAAAAGCATCTGTCCCAGAGCCCACATACGAGGGCCCCAGAATCGGTATTTTTTAATGTGCTGCAGATAATTCTCATGAAGATGGTGCCTGCACTATTGAGAATGACTGTTCTGGGGGGCACACACCCCAACCCGGAGATTAGACTCTCCTGCGGACTCACTGCGGGGCAGTCCTGAAGCAGCGCCTGCCTGATCAGCCCATGGTTCTGTGGTTCAAGGCACACGTTAGTAACCTTCTGCTTCCTCAAGAAGTTGATGTCAGAACCCACAGAAGGATTCCAGTTTGCAACAGACTTCCTGCTTTAGTCCCTTTCCTCTTGCCTCTTCTGTGTTCCCAGATGTGGACTAAAATGTTAGCCTCCAGGACTGTCCTCCAGTGTTTTGAATTCCTCAGGGGAACATTTTGCTTAGTGGGATGAGTGAGGGTTCTGGAGTCAGAGGAATCTGGGTTTGAATCCTATTCTGTTCGTTAGCAAATTGGCCATGTTGCTGAAGGAGGGTTCCGGACAGCAGTTTTCTCATCTGTAAAGTGGGAATGATTATAACTTCCTTGGAAGGCTGTGTGAAGGTGAGAGATAAATGTATGCACAACACTCAGGACAGTGTCTGGCCCTTATTGTCTTCAACAGATCTTTAAAAATAATTTTAAAGGTCAGCGTCCTTTAAAGAAGGAAATCGTATCTTTGTGAAACTGTGTAGCAAGAGAACAAAACTCTGTATGTGTGACAAGTGAGATGTCTGAGCCATGGACTCAGACTTAAATTACTTGCCATTAGGTAGTTCAGACAGTAAAGAATCTGCCTGCAATGCAAGAGACTCAGGTTTGATCCCTCGGTCGGGAAGATCCCCTGGAAAAGGGAATGGCAACCCACTCCAGTATTCTTGCCTGGGAAATCCCATGGACAGAGGAGCCTGGTGGGCTACAGTCCATGGGGTTGCAAAGAGTTGGACACAAATGAGCAGCTAACACACAGGTTAATTTTTCCCCAAATATATTTTCCTGGCAGGAGTGACTGGGTCCCACTCTTATTTTCAAGAGCAAAACCTAGAATAGGTTTCCTTTAATAATTTGCTTCTTTATTTATTTCTTAAAAGGAATAGAAAATATTTTTTAAAAAAGAAAGAAAAGAAAACCAGTGTCTTCCTGGGGGCAGACCTTGATCTAGTCAGAGGCTGGGCCGATGGCAGGACCAGGCAAAGTCTTAAAAAAGTTCTACATAGGGAATTCTCTGGTGGTAGAGTGGGTTAGGACTCCATGCTTTCACTGCTGAGGGTGCAGGTTCAACCCCTGGTTGGGGAACTAAGATCCCATGAGACACAGCCTCCCCCCCTCAAAAAAAATTCTGTATCAACACATGCAGGAGAACAAAGCCTATCTTGGGTAAAACAAAAACAGAAAAGCAAGCAGGGGAGGAGGGCAGTGGGAAAATCCACTTACTGATGGAGAATTATAGTTGAAACAAATGCTTTAAGATGAGCCAACCCTCATTTGATCAGAATTCTGTCTCCATCACCTGATAGCTGGATGTCCTCAGGAAATTTTGTAAATTCTCTCAACCTCCCTTTCCTCAAGTGCAAACGGAAGGTAATAATTCTAACTTCATAGGATTTCTGGGACTGTCAACTAAAATAATGTGTATGAAGCTCTTGTACGTTATAAGTCCAGCACATATGAGTTGAAAAATAAATAATTCAGCTAGTAGTAGTAGTGTTAGTCACTCAGTCGTATCCAACTCTTTGCCACCCTGTGGACCAAGCCTGTCAGGTTCCTCTGTCCATGGAATTTTCCAGGCAAGAATACTAGAGTGGCTTGCCATTCCCTCTGCTAGGAGAGCTTCCTGGCCCAAGGGTCAAACCTGGGTCTCCTGCACTGAAGGCAGATTCTTGGTATAAAATAATATAGGGGTAAATGACATGTCAGAAATTGAAGTATAAACCCCAAACTAGGACTTTTAGCCTCACCCTCTCCTCCACTCAAGTTTTCTGTATCCAGCTTTCCACCCCTCACCGAGGAGCCAGATTTGTGGTCAGGAACTGTGCATTCAACTTAGACTTGAAAGAACCACATCATTCATTTCTGTTTTCCTCACTTTGCAGGTGCACCTATTATTATGTCTTTCCCACACTTCTACCAGGCAGATGAAAAGTTTGTCTCTGCCATTGAAGGCATGCATCCAAATAAGGAATATCATGAGACGTTTGTGGACATCAATCCTGTGAGTACACACGTCTTCCTGGTTAAACAGCAGGCATTTTATTCTGTCTATACGGTGTTCACCTGTTTAGCCCTGAGCACTCCTGAGAAATATATTGTCTTCCTTTCATTTATATATTCAAGTGGAGGGAACTTGGCTCAGTGCAATGTGACACATAGTCTTATAACCCGGCCATTAGAAGGCTAAGTTCTGTGGAGCTAATATGCAAAAATATCAGCAAATCCCCTTTAACACAAAAGCAACAGTGAAAGTTCCATCATTGGAAACCACTGGAATCAGACAAGGTAACCTGGATCTTCTTCTGTTGCCAAAAGAGTGGCCTGAACATATATATGCATTTCTCCCACTGGGCCACAGATCAACAAGGTGAAGATATTCCTCTGCTTACTTGCTGCCAGGAATGTTTTAGTTGAAATTTAAATATATATATAAGCTTTAGTCGCTTTTGGCAAAACACTTTATACAGGTGTTTTTGAGAGTTATTATATGACAACATTAATTTAAAGGGCATCAGATATACATACACTCTAATCCCATGTTCACAGAGGAGAAAGACTAAAAACCGTGTTAAAAGGATGTGAGTATCACTTCATAGCATGAGAGCCTCTCACTGAATGTAATATTGTCTTTCTTGGGATTCTGAACACATGCATGGAACAGTCACCCAAGAGCAAACACATTCTTTGAGCACAGCAAGTTATGGGCATTTCACTCATAACTACTCATTGCATTTACATTTGAGAAATTTGTGCCCTTGTCTTCTTATGAGGGCATCTCAGGTGGCTCAGTGGTAAAGAATCCACCTGCCAGTGAAGGATATGAGGGTTTAATCCCTGGGTTGGGAAGATCCTCTGGAAGAGGACATGGCAACCCACTCCAGTATTCTTGCCTGGACAATCCCCATGGACAGGGGAGACTGGCAGGCTGTAGTCCATGGGGTCACAAAGAGTAGGACACGACTGAGCTACTGAGCACACACAGCACATCTTATGGATAAGATCTGGTGTGGTTTTCTCCCTTTTCTCTCTTACCCATCGGTCAGTTCCTTTTCAGCAACCAAACTGTTCGTAGGTGCTTGTCACCAGGGCAAGGCACAGCCCCACACCCTTGGTGCAGAGGTGGAGTGGCCATGGGGGATGATGCTGCATCTGCCTTCTGGGCTCTGTGGGGTGGGCCTGGCTGTGCATGGGCACCATTCTCTGGCTGTGACCACATCCTCCTCATAGTGGTCTGACCCTCTGCCCGCATAGCCAGGCCCGACAGTCCAGTTCAGTCCAGTCACTCAGTCATGTCCAACTCTTTGCGACCCCATGGACTATAGAACAGCAGACCTCCCTGTCCATCACCAGCTCCCACAGCTTGCTCAAATTCATGTCCATTGAGTCAGTGATGCCATCCAACCATCTTACCCTCTGATGTCCTCTTCTCTTCCTGCCTTCAATCTTTCCCAGCATCAGGGTCTTTTCCAAGGAGTCAGTTCTTTGCATCAAGTAGCCAAAGTATTAGAGCTTCAGCATCAGTCCTTCCAATGAATATTCAGGACTGATTTCCTTTAGGATTGACTGGTTTGATCTCCTTGCAGTCCAAGGGACTCTCAAGAGTCTTCTCCAACATCACAGTTCAAAAGCATCAATTCTTTGGTGCTCAGCTTTCTTTATAGTCCAACTCTCACATCCGTACATGACCACTGGAAAAACCATAGCTTTGACTATACGGAGTTTTGTTGGCAAAGTAATGTCTCTGCTTTTTAATATACTGTCTAGGTTGGTCATAGCTTTTCTTCCAAGGAGCAAGCGTGTTTTAATTTCAGGGCTGTAGTCACCATCTATGGTGAGTTTGGAGCCAAGACCTGACAGGGCATCTGTTAAATCTCCTTCCTGCCCAGGTCCTCTAGTGCTTTGCTATTCAAAGTGACAGCATCCTGGGCTTCCCAGGTGGCTCCATGGTAAAGCAGCTGCCTGCTAATGTAGAAGACGTGGGTTCCATGCCTGGGTCAGGAAGATTCCACATGCTGTGGAGCAACTAGGCCTGTGTGCCACAACTATTGAGCCTGTGCTCTACAGCCCGAGAGTTGCAGCCACTGAACCCTACACACTCTAGAGCCCATGTTCCACAACAAGAGAAGCCACTACAATGAGAAGCCCATGCACTGCAACTAGAGAGTAGCCCCAGTTTGCTGCAACTTGAGAAAGTCTATGCAGCAACGAAGACCCAGCACAATCAGAAATAAGTAAATAAAAATAAAATTATTTTTAAAAAACCCCAAAGTGACAGCCTCCTGCCCAATCTCAAGCCCCAACCCAGACCTACCAAATCAGAACCTGCATTTTAACAAGGTCCCCCAGAATTCACATGTATAGTAAGTGTGAGAAACATTGGTCTCCTAACTCAATCCCCAGTTCTCATTCTGTCTTGGGGAACAGTTGTCCCTTGTGCCACTTTGCCTAGCAAACATGGCAGTGGCTGCCCTGTTTATCAGAACCACACAGAAACGGTGCTCTATTGAACAAGACCCTGTGTGTGGTTTTAATAAATCGACGAGTTGACTTACTGGAAAAGACCCTGATGCTGGGAGGGATTGGGGGCGGGAGGAGAAGGGAATGACAGAGAATGAGATGGCTGGATGGCATCACTGACTCGATGGACATGAATTTGAGTGAACTCCGGGAGTTGGTGATGGACAGGGAGGCCAGGCGTGCTGTGATTCATGGGGTCGCAAAGAGTCAGTCATGACTGAGCGACTGAACTGAACTGAACTGAATTGAATGTTTTCTTTCTGCTTTTCTGATTTGCAGTTGACTGGAATTATCCTAAGAGCAGCCAAGAGGTTCCAAATCAACGTTTATGTCAGAAAATTAGATGACTTCATGTAAGTTTTGCTTCTTTCTGCAGAGTCACAGGGTGGTTTTGCTACATTGACTTTCTGGTGGGGTTGCTGCTGGGAGGGGTACAGCTCTCTTCTAAGTCTGTTCACCCTTGTCCTTCAGGGATGAGGCACCCTGAGCATTTTCATGGGCTGCCTTGGTCTTAGAATTTCCTTATTTTATTTAAGCAAACATGTATAGAATTCTTTCCACGAATTAGCCATTGTTCTAAGTTGTTTACATACTTATCTATTCCTTACAATAACCCTGTGGGGCTTCCCTGGTGGCTCAGACAGTAAAGAATGAAGATCCCCTGGAGAAGGGAATGTCCACCCACTCCAGTATTCTTGCCTGGATAATCCCATGGACAGAGGAGCCTGGCCATGGGGTCGCAAAGAGTTGGGCACAACTGAGTGACTAACTTCAGTTCACTTCATCCCCATTTTACAGATAAGAAAACTGAGGCACAGAGAGGGTTAAAACCCTGCTAGAACTAGAACTCACACAGCTAGTAAAGCTACAGAGGCTGTTCTTACCCATCCACTAAGCATTTCCCATGGGCTTCCCTGGTAGCTCAGCTGGTAAAAAATCCACCTGCAATGCAGGAAACCCTGGTTTGATTCCTGGGTTGGGAAGATCCTCTAGAGAAGGGAAAGACTACCCAATCCAGTATTCACAGGTTTCCCTGGTGGCTCAGGGAAGGCTGGATATGGTATATCTATTATATAGATACCATATAGATATGGTAAAGAATCCACCTGCAATGCAGGAGACCTGGGTTCCATCCCTGGGTTGGGAAGATCCCCTGGAGGAGGGCATGGCAACCCACTCCAGTATTCTCGCCTAGAGAATCCCTATGGACAGAGGTGCCTGGAGGACTATGGTCCATGGGGTCACAAAGAGTCAGACACGACTGACTGACTAAGCACAGCACACAGCAAGCATTTCCCACACCATGACTCTGGTTCCCTTCCTCTCTTCCTTTCTTTCCACTGCTCCCACCCAGGGCCAGCCATGAGCTCTCTGGTGGGTGGTTTAAAACTCTATGGAGTTCAGTGTCCCCACACACCATCTGAAAACCACTACTGAGGATTCCTGAGTATAATCTCCTGCTGAGACTTTTCAGTGGAAACTGAGAAAATGCTATTTATGATTTAATGGCAAATGAAAAAACTGGATCCAAAACTGTAATATGTATCTATAATATCATATATCTATATTTATCAATTTTTTCTGTCTGCCTGTCAATCAGACTTGGTTAGTTTCCCCCATCGAATTTGCCAGATTTAAGCCCAGGTGTTTTGCATCTTTTTAGGAAGCAAGTGTGGTTTGTAAGAACGTATTTTGTGTGTGTATTTCTGAGGGAATATAATTCAGTAGTTATGATCTAGAGCCTTAAGAATTAAAATGGAACTGCAGTCCTGGCTCCAGCACTTCTTTGTGGTGGTTCCGGGCAGCTTACTCTGAGCCATCATTTCCTCTTCTCAAACGTGGGGCAGTAATACCTCTGCACGTGAGAACTGAGATGTTTTCCCAAGATGCCCGGTGCAGAGCTGGTGCTTAGTGCATGCTCCCTAGCTGATTGCTCCAGGCTCTTGCAAAGACAATACTTAGTAGCCTGGTTGTAAAACATTCTGAGGAATGATAGCATTGTTCCACTGGAGCCTCCCCTCCCATAACTCTTGGGAGTATAGTTATCATTTTGATTAATTTGCTTTCAGCATCTTGTGCTTTGGTAAAGACACTGTCCATAAACGTGCAACACTTCAAATTGCTCAAGTGTGATCTAACTGCTGATTGTTATGTGTTTGCAAAGGTAAGAAGGCTGCATAAATTCTGGGTAATTTAACGAATAAGTGTGCTGGAATTTCATATACAGTTATCTCATCAGGCCAGAGTGCCATCATAATGAGGATGTCTATAAAATAATCTTTTTTGTTGTTTTTATAGTGAAACAGGAAACATTCAAACCCTGGTTTTCCCAGTAATGTATATCAATGAGGTAAGTCCTGGGAGGGAGCCACGGGTATATTTCACCTATGGAAGCTTGGGACCTTCAATTATGGTGTCTGTGATTGTAGCTATGTGTGATTTTAGATGTGAGAAAGGGCGAAGGTGATTTTTTAAAACCTGTTTGTCCTCAGAAAATTTCTGATTATATGTTTACATGAATCTGTGAGATTTGAAAATGACAGAAAGAAATTTCCCTTGTCAAGAACATTATGTGGGTGAAACTCCTTTCTGGAAGCTGGTTGTGTAAGAACCAAAATGTAAAGGTGATCAGTTTCCCATTCATTACTTGAAAAAAAGAGTGAAAAAAGAGTGTGAGCTGGTTGAGAAATGATTAAATAAATTGGGACACTTGCCCATTGATGCAGTGATATGTGGTTGCCTTATCCTTCATCACAGCATAGAAGTCTATTCTACTTTCTGATAAACAGATCCTGTCTTAGTTCAAACAAAAGGAGTTTCTCTGAAGAAATTTCTTTGACAGTGTACCCAGAGAAATACTATCCCTAATTGTTAGGCATAAATTGAAGTTTTGTAAATAAAGCATATTCTGAAGGTTCTGAAAACACCTACCCACTATGTAAAACACCTGTGATAAATTCTTCTCTGAATCACATATCACACTTACTATAGGGATATCTCCTCAATTTCCCTTCTCTTTTTCACCCAGTTTTGAGGGAAAAGTTTCAGGATTTTCCTCCTCAAATTCTTGACTGGACTGGCTTTCAGTGTTAACAGCAACATTTTTTAAAGTTTGTGGTTTTTCTGTCTTTCATAAAAATATTTTTTCTTTGCAGAAGATTTAGTAACAGAGCTTAGCAAGAAAGGACAAATTAAAAATGATTTCTCACAAAACCTGAGCCAGACTGATAAACTATTTTTAACTTGCTTTATTTTCCTCAACAGTGTGTTATAAAAATTGTTTTCCAGAACAGCTTTGTAAAAATAATTTGATGTTTTGCATTTTGTAAAAATAACACGTGCTCTTTCCGGAACTCTTGGGAAATTAAAAATAACATTTAAAAAGTGAACTGCTTAATAAGCAAGCCCATGCCTCAGAGAAAAATGCAGGTGACATCTGCTTACATTGCCTCAGTGTTTTTCTGGTTTTGATATTACAAACTTGAGACCATACAGTAGATCGAGCTTGATATCCTTTTTTCACTTAGCATTGTATTGGTAGCCACACTGATAAACTTTTGAAGGGTTTGTGATTACAGTTCTAAGACAAGGCTTTTATTGTTTCATAGGAAAAATTCCATCTATATTTACCATTTACAGGACCTATTTGCTGTTTCTCCTGGGTCATTACTGTTATTGTTTGTGGGGAGCACCTTGGAAGTAGGGCTTTGTGAGAGTGTGGAAGGGTCCTGTTCTGCCACGTTGCAACATATCTGAAGTCCCCTACACCTGAACCTTTGCTTTGACCTTTTGCTAAAGACTGGATTGCGTCCAGGGAATGATGGAGTGAAACCTTATGCTTTTGCTCCCTCCCAGAAAAACTTGACTTTTCTCTAGAAAAGTAAAACATTAGACCTGGAAGCAACCTTGGAGACTGCTCTCTCACCCTTTTTTTTCCAGAGGAGACTCTGAAGGGCCTTCACCTGCAAATTGAGCCTAAATTAAGCCTAAACTCCCAGTTGTTGCTAATAATTGTTATAGCATTAAGCTCTTCAGATACCTCAGTCACAACAATTTAAGGTGATAATACCTTTGCCTTTCATCCAGAAAGTGTTATTCTAGAATAATTCCTTATTTATCAATACCCTGTGCAATTCTGGTTAGCCTTAAGACTTCTCCGAACACTCTGTTGAGACCTCTGGTCCTGATAAGTATAGCTAACTAAGAGAGAAATGATACTTCCCACACGCCATTTGTTGGAGTATTTCATTCATTTATTTATCTAATCAACTGACATTAATTGAGCACCTACTGTGTTCAGTTCAGTTCAGTCGCTCAGTCGTGTCCGACTCTCCGCGACCCCATGAATCACAGCACGCTGTGCCATATCCCAGCTTTTAGTTGACTGAAATAAAAGTCTTGACTTCAGGAATACTTCACAGTCAAGAGGAGACAAATAGGTAAATAGTTACAATGCAGAATGTGAAGACAGTGATTTTAGAATGTGAGATGGCACCTCAGAAAAGGGGCCTTGACCGAGGCCTGATGTGGCCAGAAAAGACTTCTGGAAGGAAGTTATGCTGAGCTGGACTTTGAAGGATGAGCTGGAGTCTGATACAAAAGAAAAGCTGGTATTTCAATATTTCCCCCTCCTTTTTCAGGAGGAGGAAATACCTCCTGGTGTTATCTGAGTATTTTCTCCCTCCTTTCCCCCACCAATTTGGAGTAAAACATGCCTTCAGGAGAAAAGGGAGATATTAATGACTGAGTGCCCCCTCTGGCTATTTGAACTTGCCCCCTCTGGCTATTTGAACTTGCCCCCTCTGGCTATTTGAACTTATAAATGGATTTTCAGTATCTCTGGTTTGCTGACAGGAGGACATACCCAAATTGTGTTTAATGATTTGGAAGAAAGATAGCGCAAAAAGCTTTACCCCCTGGATATTCATTAGTAATCGAGGGAATGCTATTTTCTTGCTCCTCTCCGCAGAGTGTTCTCATTGATAAAGAGACTGCAAGTCGACTGAAGTCTGTGATTAACACTACTCTGATTGTCACCAACATACCCTACATTATCATGGCGCTGGGTGTGTTCTTTGGTCTGATCTTCACCTGGCTTGCATGCAGAGGACAGGGATCCACAGATGAGGTGAGCAGTGGCTGGAGGAATGTCTGCCTTACTGGATTATGTTCCCTGAGGACTTCAGCTGTGCTTCATTGAAGGGGTGTCAGTGGGCTCATTAGGGTGGACTCTGAAGTTTGATGCTGGGCCCAGTGATTTCATGGTTGTGTTATTGCTGAGCCAAATGAGAGGCAAGGGAAGTGTGTCAAAGATGGAGGGGTGATGGAATAATACTGTTCAGTGTTTCAGACTCTGTTGTTGGGACTAGAACCCCTGGGAGTAAGGATTACATCTTTGAAAAGAAGAATATATAATACCTGAGCACCCAAACTTTGGTGTCAGTGTCCAGGTTCAAATCCCAGTTTTGACACTTAGCTATGTGACCCTAGAAATCGTGCCTCACTTTCTCCATCTGTAAAATGGGATGATAACTGAGCCTCACTTAGGAAT
Organism: Moschus berezovskii; assembly: GCF_049115385.1. NCBI lineage: Eukaryota > Metazoa > Chordata > Mammalia > Artiodactyla > Moschidae > Moschus > Moschus berezovskii. The sequence goes on along the minus strand of NC_142464.1, from coordinate 100,452,107 downwards.
TTTTTGTGAGGACTTGATGATATTTTAAACATAAAGCACTTGGCCCAGTGTAAACATGTAGTAAGAGCTCAGTAAATACTAGTTATAGGCCAAAACAGCTCCATAATTACATAGCAAGGCAGCCAGGGATCTGCTTGGAAAGAATCCCTGGTGTATCAGGAGACACCTACCACTGAGTCGTTACTGCACAATAAATGGTGGGCACAGGAGAGTGACTCCTTTTCTGGAGGGATGGGAACAGCCCCAAATGGATAGGATGAACGATCAGGTTGGCTTCCGTAAGTGACCAACAGGCCAACCCAGGGGCCTAAACATCTTCAATGAGCCTTTCTTAAATTCTCACCAGCTTTCCAGTTGGCGACAAAGGCTTTTTCCCTTCTCTCTTCACTGCCTCCATTAAGTGTCTGAGGCAAATATGAAGTAGGAAATGAAATAGGCTGAAACCATCTAAATCATGTTAGCTCAGATTTCCCTGTCTTCCGCGTGCTTCCAGTATGCCTCTTGACCCATGCCCGTCACATTAGCATGAATTAGGGGTGAGGCAGCAATCTTTCCATTTCTATCTGTGGATCTTAAAGTCACTGTAAAATGGCTCTTACTGCCACAGACACAGATGAAAGCCCACGTACATGTCACGAGTGCTCCTCCAGTTAACCATCTTCACATATTCAACAAGCAAACAATTACTGAGCACCCACCACCTCCAAGACATTGTTCTCTGATGGGTTTCCACTTGAAGGAGGCAAATTAAATAATGTGTGATGAGGACTGTGTTTCACGTCGACACAGGGAAGGGTACCTGCTCCAGTGTCAGGGTGAGGGTGTTAGAGCAGGCCTCCTGGAGAGGATTGGGGCTGAAAGTTAAAGAAGGAAAAAGAGGAAGCAGGCCAAGAGAAGAGAAGGCGAGTGGGACAACATCCTCCCTATCAGTTTCTCCATCCCCGCCCCAAACCTTTCCTATCTGGGGAGAAGCCGGTGAGGTGACCGCCTAACCCCACTGTGCTGTCTCTTCTGGTCTCAGGGAACTGCAGACGAAAGAGCGCCCCTCATACGAACCTAATCACACCGCGAGCCGTGCTCGGGGAAGGGAGCATGCGCACTGTTGGGACCGGGGCCACGATGCCACGGGGCAACCGTCTGTGTCCCCATGGGCTTGTCGCCTGGGGAGACTGGAGGAGGACACCCCGTGCCGGCACGTGATGAGCACCTTCCAGCAGAGGTTCAGGAACAGGCTGACCTGGTTGGCCGTTAGGATCCTGTGGTCCCTGACAGACTGTTTTGTTTTTCATGTGTCTGGCAAGTATTTAATAAACGCTTGTAATTTTTTGTTATTGTTGGGTGCTGGTAGCTCCAGAATTTTGTGACCACTGTCGTGGTTATAATGTCTTTGCATCACTTGTTAATGCTACTTGGTCTAACCTTATTCAATACTCTTCATTCACCAGATTTTGTGCTCAGAATACATAAGTATTACTTTATGTTGTATTCCTCCATTCATTTCATCCACCAAACAGAAGTAAATAAGAGTTCGGAATGCAGGGTAAAGTGGTAAACATCATTCAGTAGTGTTCAAATGAATTTAATTTCCTCTTTTGAAAAAGTACATATTGCCTTTGTTGCGAATCTTCAGTTCATAATTCCTCCAGGATAATAATTCAGTCTTCTGACCAACTTTCACCCAGGATAGAAAAAAGTGGGGAAGGGGTTGTTGGGGTGGTCCCCATGAGTTGATAGTGACAAGCACTTGAGGATTTTTGACTGGTACTTTTGTGAATTGAAAGAATGCATAAATAATGTTGGTGAGGACAAGTACAGATATTTCATATAGAATAGAGTGCTAGTTATGACTTTCGTGGGTAGTTTGTTTCTTTTTTTTTTTAGTCAGAATGATCTTGATGTGGAAGGGTGTTTCTGGGAAAATGTAATCAGTAACTGATTTTTTTCCCCCGAACCACCCTTGCCAAATATGACTGTGTTAACTACAATACTATTGAGTGAATTATTTGTAAAATTATTTATCAATATAGGAAATCCATCTATCCACAACCTAAGTTACAGTTAAATTTCAGAAGTCTTACTGTACTAAATACACATTTCTTCTGGGGCAGTCTTCTTGGTAACTCTGAAATTGTTTTTGAGTTGTTCTCACCTCAGATTCAGTTCCTTCTGATGTTTTGTGGCTCACTATCACTCACTGAGTGGAGGAAAATGTGCCCTGCGCTTCCTGTGACAATCATTTTGCTGACAGGTGATGGTGTTTTAAAATATTGCACAGGAAGTACTTTTAAGAAAGGTCGCTTGGTGTCAAAAGCAGAGCCACCTGTCTGCAGAAGACCTCTTGACTCTTAATGTAACCTGAGTCAGGATTGAGAACCATCCATTGTCACAGAATTCAAGCATATTTAAGGGCAGTTTCTCTTATTCTTAATGCTCACCATTCATTTTGGATTGAGAAACTCGTACAGTTAATCTGGCAGACCGCACAGAGAACTTCTTAACAATTGAATCATTCTGCAGGATTTTTTTTGTTTAAAACGGGATTTCAGTGTAAGCAAACGAGGGAAAAAAGTCACAGATTTCACAAATATAGTTTCTGATCCCTGTATGGAGGCAATAAATCATTTCCTTGCCCCAATTTTCCTACTCTCTACACTAAAGCCATAGGTAATGTTTCCCTTTTTTGAAGGAGCAATTCATTAAACTCTCAGTTTCTCTATAAATTAAGATAGAACCTATAGATACCCCAAATCACCAAAATGTGAGGTGCTAAATTGAAGTTATTTTGTCTTTAGTAATGCCAAATATCTAGATGTTTTAATTCATTAACATTTAACTAGATAACATCTTATTGTTAGGCACCCACTTATTCACACAAATAAAACTGATATGTCAGTGCATGCCTGTTGATTCATCCTATTATCAAGATATAATCATCTGAGATGAGGAAATTTTTAAATACTATGATAACAGTTAACGATGAACACGTTTCGACTGAATCCCACACAGCCAGGGACCCCAAAACGTATTATTTTCATGTGATTCTTAATAGTTACTTGGCTTAAAAAAATCACATTTGATATTTTCCTCCTAAAAAATCTGTGGCAAACCCATACGCTGCAGTCAAGATTATAGATTGGTTAAGAACGAATGTACCTATTTGGTTTTTGGTTGAAAATAGCAAACGGTTCCTCATGATAATTTTTGTGGAGCTGTTATCCTAGACAGGCTCCCAAAATCTTTGTGATTGTCACAATCAAAGAATACCATGTCCTGTACTCTGATGCTCAATTTACAGAGAAAGCCAACAGAGAGAGGTTACCTCCCTTCTCTCGCAGAAAACTGGGAGCTGAACACAGGACAGGAAATGGGCTTTGCCACTTTCAGCTCCAGGCTTCTCCCACTAGACTTTATTCTAGAAAGATTACTAATGGTCAGGCAGGGCAAGTACTACACAACTAACTTCTGTTGGGGTTTTTACTTAAGAGAGACTAATTCGTTATTTCAGTTGCTTAGAATGAGAGTTCTGTAAGAGATGACCTCCATCCTCGGCCCTCTGGGCACTATCGCTGGGATTAATTGCTTGTGACTATTAAAGAGAATGCTGCCCAGAATGTTCTTCCTGTAGTTTATACTGCTGGTTCCTTTCATGTGATTCTTGACATGTGTATTTCTACCCTTAATGCAATGGAATATTTCACTAATAAAAAGCTTTCTATGAAATTGCTCTGGAAACTGTATGTTATGTCATCAGGTGTTCAGTGGTCTATGGAGTTTCATTTGAAAGGTGCTCTTCGCCCTGTGGATGGAATCAGGCCTGAGTCATACGCCTTAGGCCACCTCCAATTTGAGCTCAAACTGTGGTGGACAGTTACAGGCAGCCTGACAAGCCTCACTTCAAATAGGTCCGATGCTGTGCTTTTTTGCCTCAAGTCTTTCTCCAGAGCCCTGGAAGCCCCTCAGGAGAATGGGGGTTAATGCTCCCAATTACTCATGCTCTGGGGCTTCCCAGGTGGCTCAGTGGGAAAGAATCCGCCTGCCAATGCAGGAGATGCAGGAGATGTGGATTTGATCCCTGGGTCGGGAAGATCCCCTGGGGAAGGCAATTGCAAACCCATTCCAGTATTCTTGCCTGGAGAATCCCATGGACAGAGGAGTCTGATGAGCTACAGTCCCTGGCGTCGCAAAGAGTTGGACAGGACTTAGTGACTGAGCAGCAACAACTGATGCTCAACCAGAGCGGGCAGGACTCAGCTGACAAGGGCTCCAGTCCTCAGAGGGCCAGTTCGCAGGCTCACTCTGCTTGGTTCCTCAGTTAGGGTTGCCCGCACCAGAAACTGCTCGTTACCATTTCTTCATCCCTGGCCTCATGCTCCTTACCCCCGCACAGCTGCTTCCAACCAAATAATCTACCTGTTTTAACATCCCTATTCAGGTCTGTTTCCAGGTAAATGCAAACAAATCCACCCAGAGGGTTCAGCAAGATCAGAGAGCTGTTGGGAGAAATACTAGACCTGTGTGTCTGAGGACATTTGGACTGAAGTTATTAGCCCCAAAGTTTAGATTCTCTTTAAAACCTTTCCCATGCTGATAATTGTGCAACTTATTTCTGAAGTCAGAGCCAATCCAGATCAATCATAACATATTTAGCTCAGTGTTACAAACATCCTTATATTATTAAGGATACTTGAAAACCTTAGTGTATGTGCTTCCTAGGGACCCCAAAGCTGATTTCAACTGGCTTAAGTCATAGGAGAAGTTGTGGGATCATAAATGTAAACTTTCAATGAAGTTTCAAGATGTTCTGGGAACTGACTTGGAGCTAAGGGAAGGCTTGACTAAGGAAGCAATATTTGCCTGAGACTGAAGAACAGGCAAAGCGAAGCATTGCAGACAAAGGTCACTGGAAGTGCCCAGGAGCAGGAAGGAACATGTTACACGTGACTGAGGTAATATTTGGCTAGAATTTAGAGAAGGAAGAATAGTGGGAGATTAGAGTGTTCATTGGAAGGACTGATGCTAAAGCTGAAGCTCCAATACTTTGGCCACCTCATGCGAAGAGTTAACTCACTGAGAAGACTCTGATGCTGGGAGGGATTGGGGGTGGGAGGAGAAGGGGACGACAGAGAATGAGATGACTGGATGGCATCATGGACTTGATGGAGGTGAGTTTGAGTGAACTTCGGGAGTTGGTGATGGACAGGGAGGCCTGGCATGCTGTGATTCATGGGTCGCAAAGAGTCGGACATGACTGAGCAACTGAACTGAACTGAACTGAACTGAAGGCTGGAAAGAAAGGCAGCCTTATTGGGCCATGTTAAAGATTTTGTTACATATTGTATGATTCTACTTGCAAGTGGTACTTAAAATAGATTCACAGAGACGGAGTAGAAACAGTGGTTCCTAGGGGCTGAGAGTGGGGTTATTGTGTGCCCCAGTTGTGGCCAACTCTTTGAGACCCCACTGACTGTAGTCCGGCAGGCAGCTCTGTCCTTGAGATTGTTCAGGCAAGAAAACTGGAGTGGGTTGCTGTTTTCTCCTCCAAGGGATCTTTCCAACTCAGGGCTCAAACTCACAACTCGCGTCGGCAGGCGGATTCTTTACCACTAGCACCACTATTTCTAAGGCCAACAGGAAGCCATTAAAGGGTTGTGAACTGGGCTGTTGGCCGGTGCAGGACAGGGAGAAGAATGGGAGATGTGACAGGTTTGTTTAGGAAAAACTCAACTCTAGCTGCAGGGTGAATAAACTGGAAGAGTCAACCTGGATACAGGGAGGTCAGTTACGAGGCTGTTGTGTTAGGTGGTTTCTTTGGGATCTCCACTGACGTTTAAGATGGATTTCGTCTAGGTATCATGAACCAGCTGGCAGGGTGAATTCCACAATGCTGCAGAGCATGGGTTATGTAATGGGTTTATTATGGAAAAAAAATTATAGAAAAAGGAAAGGACAGACCCTCCATCTTCCTGTCATCTCATGGAGAGGGAAGCTGAGGGTCAGAGCTCTGGTCTCAGTGCAGAGAGCGTATTTACCTTTTTATAGGACGAGTGTGAAAAAGCAGTCTTGCCGATGGAGGAATAAACAAGCAAGTGAAAACAGCAAGTTTGGGCTTGGGCTGCCTATGGAATATTACAGTCTCCACTGCTGGGGTGAAGAAGACGCCAGTTACATGGGACCTATCATGGGGTGCAGCCCTTCCCCTCCTCCAGGGGAAGGGGGAACCCCCAGTCACAGCTCGTTCATTCACCAGGCAACCTAGAATGAACAGCCAAGGTCACAGTCCAACAGTCCTGCTCATTGCACAGCACAGGCTACTGCAGTAGTCTAGCCAGGAGCTGGAAAACATTGTTTTTTCTGTAAAAAGCCACTTAGAAAATAGTTTAGGCTTTGCAAGCCTCTTTGTCACAACTACTCACCTTTGTTCTTGGAGCATGAAAGCAGTCATAGACAACACATAAGTGAATGCATAAGTCTGCCACCCAAAGAAACTGTGTTTACAAAAACAGCAGCCCACCTTTGGCCCGTGGGCTGACATTTGCTGATCCCTGGTCTGGGCAAGAGGTTACAGAAATTTGAATCAGGGAGATGGCAGTGGAAATGAAGTATTTTTGAAATATTTAAAAGATAAAATATATAGGTTGTTGTTGTTCAGTCACTAAGTCGTGTCCGACTCTTCGCAACCAAAATAATGGGACTTGGAGATAAAAATGGAAAGGCAAGGGAGAGAAACATGTCAAGGAAATTATTCATTCACTCCATGGTACGGAATAAAAGTCTGTCATGTGGATGGACACTCTGTTAGCATTAGGAACACAACCAGTAAACAGTTTTCTGTCTTCATGGCGCTAAGATTAAGACCACACGTGCTAAGTCACTTCAGTTGTGTCTGACTCTGGGCGACCCCATGGGCTGTAGCCCACCAGGCTCTTCTGTCTATGGGATTCTCCAGGCAAGAATACTGGAGTGGGTTGTCATCTTCCCGAGCCAGGGATGGAACCTGTATCTCGTCTCCTGCATTGGCATATGGGTTCTTTGGTGGTGGTAACTGCTAAGAATATTAAAATAGCCAGTGATAGGAGTGGAATCGGGAGGCTTCATATTGAAGAAATGCTTGTCCATTCTCTTCCATCTGAAATTGTTCTCTATCATAATTTCTGTGATTTGGCTCAGCTGGTTCTTCTCTCTCTTGGGCTCTGCTCTGGTCATGTTACTGGTGCTCAGCTGTAACCTCTTCTCACTGGATCCTCTCTCCCTGACAATCCCATTGGCTCCCTGGCTTCAATAGCAACCTAAACCTCATGGACCTCTGTTTAACCTCAGTCCCACATATCCAAGCATCTGCTGGATATCCTCAACCAGCTTGTGCTCAAATCCAGTAAGTAAAGCAAGGAACTCATGTTTTTTTTTTTTTTTTGCTTATCTTCCTCCCAAGTTCCAGTGTCATCACAGTGTAGCTGGCTGTACAAGCCAGGAACCAGGGACTCTTGCTAGACCCTGCTTGCCTGCCTCCCACACCCATCAATCATTAAGCCCACCTGCTCTTCAGTCTCCATTCCTGTCGTCCTCATCCACATACCAGTGTTCGCACTGGCCCTCCTGGAATGACCACTTTTAGAATTACTTAATTACTCACATTTTCGAAACCTGTAATGGGTTTTATACTGCAAAGTTTTCCTCCACCCCATCTCCTTGCCACCCAATTCATCTTCTCAGAAAACCAAAGTTATTCATTTTTAAAAACATATCTTTCCAGGTATATTTTATACAAATATGTGTAATTACATATTCTAGCCCTCTTTTTTCTCCACTGAAATTGTAGCATACCATATTCAAGGTGTTGTGTTTATGTAATTTATCTTTGAGATCTTTCTTTTCAGTACACAGAGCTTTACTGTTCCTATTGCATTGCTGAATAGTAGTCCTTTGTATGAATGCAACTTTTTAGGCAAAACACTGTTTCCAACCATTTGTTATTATAAACAGTGTTGTAACAGATAACCTTGTATTCCATTAATTTTGCCAAATAATTTACAAGGTAAGTTCCTGGCAGTAGCATTGCTAGGTCCAAAGACAATTTTAACAGACATATGACTTTTTTGTTGGTTTTATTTGTATTAAAGTTACAAAAGCACATAGATTTAAGAATCACATAATTCTACAAAGTCTCCACCAATAATTCTTTTCTCCCTCTATTCTCTTTTCTAATTTAAATTTATTTTTAATTGGAGAATATCTGCTTTACAATGTTGTGGTTTCTGCCATGCATCATGCATCAGTCATAAGTACCGCTGGACTGCAAGGAGATCAGTCCTGGGTGTTCATTGGAAGGACTGATGCTAAAGCTGAAACTCCAATACTTTGGCCACCTCATGCGAAGAGCTGACTCACTGGAAAAGACTCTGATGCTGGGAGGGATTGGGGGCAGGAGGAGAAGGGGACGGCAGAGAATGAGATGGCTGGATGGCATCACCGACTCGATGGACGTGAGTCTGAGTGGGAGTTGGTGATGGACAGGGAGGCCTGGCGTGCTGCAGTTCATGGGGTCGCAGAGACGGCCGCTACTGAGCGACTGAACTGAACTGAACCGCTACGTTCCCTCCCTCTTGAACTTTCCTCTCACCCTGTCTACCAAGAATTCTACAAAATAAAAAAACCCAAAAAACCTAAATTCTCAGAAGCACTTCTTTCTGCCTTTTTCTCTCCCCGCCCCACCCCCATTATTACCCCATAACTTTAAGTGACCCGGTGTTTGGTGAATGTTCCATTGACTCTCTCAGGGCGTCCTGGGTAGCTCAAATGGTAAAGAATCTGCCTGCAATGCCGAAGACGTGGGTCCGATCCCTGGGTCGGGAATGCCCTGGAGAAGGGCATGACAACCCACTCCAGTATTCTTGCCTGGAGAATTGCACGGGCTGAGGAGCCTAGCGGGCTACAGTCCATGGGGTTCCAGAGTCGGATGCGACTTTCACTTTCTCATTGCCTTTCCACTACGAAGAAGGAGGATTTAGCTTTCTTTCCTACCCTGGATTCATTAGACACTGGCCTTCAGCCTGCTTGCACATCTTTCCCAAGGGGGCCTCCCCAAAGCCGTTTTTAAAGGCTCCCGAGCGGCAGGTCACTGCAAGCTTCCCAGCGTCTCACCTAGGCTGTGAAGCTCCACGCCGGGTGAAGCCACAAGGCCCCCGGAAGCTAGCCGGGCCGGGGGCGTTCCCTCCCCACCCTCCACCCCCTGCGCCTTTCCAGCGTTCCGGCCTCTACGGCGAGGCCAGAAAAGAGGCGGAACTCCCTGATCTGGAGGCGGTTTCCTCGCCGGATTGAAAGGCGGCGTGCACCGAGTGTCGCGGGAGCCCCACCTGGGTCCCCTGCTCCCGCGACATGGCCTTCAACTTTGGTACTCCGTCTGGCACTTCAGGTACCGCTGCAGCCACCGCGGCTCCCGCGGGTGAGTGACTGCCCCGGACCTGCTCCCGGCGAGGAGGGGAGGTCTTCGGTCCGGCCCTTCCGTCCGAGACTCTTCGGCTTGGGGATCCTGGGGTCTCCTGCCCGCGCGGAGACTTTGGGGGCTTCGGGAAAGGGCGGGCGTCAGCCGAGCGGGCGACGGCGGCTCCTGAGGAGGCCGCGGGAGGAATGGGGGCCCAACCCGGTGCTCGCGCGCGCGGGTCTGGCCCCGCAGGCCCCTCTCCTCCTAGGGTTCGTTTCCCGCCATCCGGGAGTCGGGCTCGGAGAGACCCGAGGCGGCTTCTCTCACCCTCTGCCAGAGACCCGTCCTCCCTCACCTCGCCGCCGCAGCCTCCGGGACTTGCGCGAACTCGTCGCGGGTTTCCTGCTGCTGGGCTCGGCGAGGATCAGGCTGGGGAGCCTGAGGCGCTGCCGTGCGGCTCCCTCGGCCCTGGCCCTTTAGCTTCTCGCTGCGGGACTGCAGGCTCCTGCCCCTTCCTCCTGTCCCCGCCTCCTCGGCTTTCTTAACTCAGGTTGGAGCAAAGTCAGGGTTTGTCTTTGTTCACTTCTGTGGAACCTCCTGCAGACTCTTCTAATCCTTATCTTGCTTTCTTTTTCTTCTTTTTTCTTCCCCCTCTCCCCTTTTAAAATTCTGTTTATTTCTTTGCCTGCACGCCTATCAGGATTTGGTGGGCTTGAGACTGCCAACTCCACCGCCAGTGGGTTTAATTTTGGGGGTTTCGGATTAACTGCTAATCCTGCAGTGAACTTTAATATTGGGAATTTCGGTGTTTCTACCACCTCGGCGACTCCGTTCAATTTTGGTAACAGTCTGGCAAGTGCAGGTAGATATGCGGGTCGTCTGTGTAATGAATGTTGGGAGCTGGAGTCCAAGAATATTTTGTGGTTCCAGAGTTTGAGAAACAACAGCGACTTGTCTAATAAAGGAAAATCATTTCCTAACGTCGAATCAAAAACATTTGTATTAAGTTTTGACTCTTAAAAGATTTGGTTTGGGGAAGTCTTGCAAGTTATTATATAATATTCCTTTGTTAAATTTCCTTTTGATTGAGTAGAATATATCTTCCAAGTGATATGAAATTGGAGTGGATTTTTATTTTGAGTGGAATACGTCTTCCAAATTATTAAATATCTCTTTTCAAAATGTAAGTCAACAGGCCCGTTTTCCCGGAATTCTTGGACTCCTGCAGTCATTTTTTTCCCATTTTTCCTGCATCTTTCATGGGAATTTCATTTGATTGTCTTTGTGTTTCCTGAGAGAAACAAATCTTATACGAACAGCAGCAAACTGTCTTGTTTTTTAATTTGTATAATAATAATAATGTCTTTCTTTAATAAACTGAGCAGATTAGGATACATTTCTGTAAAATAATGTAATTATAGTAAGAATCCTCAGTTCTTTACTGGATTTTTGAGAAATGACCAGAGCAGTTTAATTTCAGATAGCACTGACTTCTAAGATGTAGGCTAGACATCTTTGCACTAAAAAAGATAATTATGAAGATTTTGTATCTATATGGATCATTTGAAGCTCATTGAAAATTCTGCAAAACACAAACGATGTGTGTCTATATATATATATGAGAAAAAATTTTAAGTAGGTCTCTGTACCTTGCATACAATGACCCTATAGAAAAGTCTTGTTCTTCAGCTGCTCGTATATGAATTTATTGTTCATATTCTCTAACATATGCCAGTTATGCCCATGCCAATTATATGCATTTGGTAATCATGATTTATTCCCTAAGACCTATTTGGAAGTCTGGCATTTTGTGCAGTCACTTGTTACTGCAATGTGAATATGAGCTTGGCATTTGATTTGAAAACATTTTGAAGAATACTTGAATATTCCAAAGATTGAACAATCTGTTATCATTAAGGTATATTTAAAGTGATCACATATCACTGTTGTTTGGTATGTTTTCTTTTCCTTCTTTGCTTAAAATTGGCACTGGGTAAAACAGAAACATTATTCTGAAATTTATGTTTCCGAACAAACCCACCCAGCTCATAACTCAACAACAATAAATAAACCAGTTGGTATTTGCTTGATTTCATGTTCATTTGAAGTTGTCACTTTTAAGTTTTGAGTTATGATAACTGTTTTAACTACTTTTACGTATGTTCATTAACTTAGTCTTCAGCAAAGGATTGATTGAAATTCTTGTTTACTTTTTAAATTTTATATCCTGGCAGATCCATTATTATTTATAAATATTTTTCATATTATGGAGCATGTTAAGATACCAGTGCTTTTATTGTATAGCCATTCAGAATATATCTTAGTTTTTCTGTGATACTTGGAAGTAATGAAAAAGATTAGGAACAGTATTTAGTATTTTAGGTGATTTTTATCAAAATGTTTGCAGTTTGCAGTACCACAGTAGAATCTACAAGTAAATAAAGTATTTGGTTGTGCCTGGATGCAACATGTAATTTACTCTTGAATTATTTTCCCAGTCAGAATCATATGATGACTGTCAATGGGCTGTGGATTTTTTGCCTTTTTGTATCTCTTATGTTACAATATTAATGAATCTCTTTCTCTTATGCCAGAAATATATGAGATTGAAAGTTAGAATCCCAGAAAGTCTGCAGTATAACTCAGAGAGGACTAATGGTTCAAACATCTGTCTTAAAAGTCTTTTTCAGCATTTCATTGGTAATCAAAGACTGACTGTAAGGGAAGACAAAGCAATTTTAGATTGGCTAGATTCACCTCCACTCATATGTCAAGTTGCATCGGTAAAGATTAATTTTGTCTTTAGATTTATCTGAAAATGAAATTTTTGTATCTGTCAGTTCCCAAACTGTGGTGCAGGGTCTGGTGATGGCTCTGCTCTCCTTTGAGGCCACTACTGCCTTTTTTTTTTTCTCTTATCTCTTTAAGAAGTAACATTCTTGTTGTATAAAAGTCATTATATTGGTATGTTTAATTTGAAAAGTTGCTTAGTCTTGATGGAGACCAAGTAGAAATGTAAGTTAGAATATAAATTAATTCAACAAAACCAAGGTTGCAAACTGGCAACACAGCCTGCCAATATGATGTTTATCACACTGTCTTAAAAATATTTGAATTAGTTGCAAAAAATCTGTTGAATTCAGGTTTAAAATTATGTCAATTTCACATTTAAAAAATCTAAATTTTTCTATTTCTCTTGGGGAAAATGGGAACATATAACACTACTCAACTACCATTCTCCTGTAGCAGTCATCTGCTGGAATTTAGGAACTGCTGCCATTTAAAAAAACTGTCCACATTGATCAGTTCCACCAGTCAGTAAACACCTAGCCTATTTCATTAATATTAACAGCCTGTGTCTTATAGACATTTGAATTTGCAACCCCTGTTCTAAAAGTACATAGTCATTTTAGTGTACACAAACACTAACTAAATAGGCTTAACGTGTTTTCTCAGCCATAACTTAATCACGTCTTCAGTTGAAAGATATACATTGCATTGTGGCAAATACTTACATAATTTGGAAAAGAAATTACCTCGTATGTATTCAAAAATTCTTCATTTCTATTTTATTTATGCTTTTTTAATTAGGTGGGTTTGGAGGATTTGGGACAACGTCTACCACAGCGGGTTCTGCATTCAGCTTTTCTACTCCAGCTAACACAGGCACTACGGGTAAGAAGATATCTTATATCGTTTGTAGAAGAAAATGAGCTACAGATCAGATATCTTTTTTAACTTAAAATTGCTAATTTTCATTCACAGGATTCTTTGGTAGTACTCAGAACAAAGGTTTTGGATTTGGGACTGGTTTTGGCACAACTGGAACTAGTACTGGCTTAGGTACTGGTCTGGGGACCGGACTTGGATTTGGAGGATTTAATACGCAGCAGCAGCAACAGCAGCAACAGACTAGTAAGTACAAGAGGTTTTCATTTTCAGATATGAAACCATAACAACGTAGATAATATTATTTAGTGCACTGTTCAAAACATTTGAGTAGATACCTTTTTTTTTTGAGGAGTTATAAATATCATATTCCATAGGATTCCAAAAGCTACTTCTCATGTTCAAATATAATGATAGCAACTGGGGAAAAGACATGATTGTGATTATAAGACCTCTGTGTTTAGTGTCATTCTATTACAGTTTTGTTGTTGGTAAAAATAACACAGGTATGTAAAGCTGCACAGAAATACAGCTTCATGAATTGTTTATAAGATGAATGCCCTTTGTAACCACTGCCCATGTCAGGAGGTGGACCCTAACCAGCCACTTTAGAAACCCTCCACATTCTTCTCCTAGTCATTTCCCCATCAAAGGAAATAGTTTTGCCTTTTATGTTGATCACTTCCTTACTTTTCTTTATGGTTTGTTACTCAAGTGCGTGAACAGTATTATTCACTTTCATTTGTCTTAAATCTCTGTAAGTCCCCCTTTTTAGTTTTCTTTTTTATTTTTCAGTTTGTTGATGAAATCAGATCATTTGTCCTATAGCGGTTGACAGTCAGGACTTTATGATTGCATTCCTTTTGTATAGTTAACATACCTTTGTCCTCTGTATTTCTTGTAAATTAGGTTGGATCTAAGGGGTTATTTATATTGATCATTCAGTTTTTTATTTGTTTGCAAGACTACTTTATAAATGTTGTATTTTTTTTTTTATCAAGAAGCATATAATGTCATTGTCTCTATTTTTTGTGATGTTACCATTGGTGATGATTACCAAGATCCATTAATTCATTGCGGGTTGCCAAATGGTATTATTCCAGCTGTGTGCTTCCTTTTCCATTTATTTGTTGAAATACTTCTATAAAGAGAAACTTCTCCTCATCTACCATTTGAATAATTCTTTCCCTTTATTCCTAGCTTTCAAAATAAAGATTTGGTTCCCTATCCTTCTCCAAAGGTAACCTTTTTTTTAAATGTCAGGAACTGAAGTATTTCAATTATTTGACATTTTTCAGTCCATTGCTGTTTTCCGTATTGATGTTTAAATTGTTCCATCTTTAGCCAGCGTATGCCTCTTCAAGTTGGTTCCCAAGTCATGTTGGTACACAAGTGTAGAATTAGTCTGATAACTTCCTTACTCAGAGAAGGCACTGGCACCCCACTCCAGTACTCTTGCCTGGAAAATCCCATGGACGGAGGAGCCTGGTGGGCTGCGGTCCATGGGGTTGCTACAAGTTGGGCACAACTGAGCGACTTCACTTTCACTTTTCACTTTCCTGCATTGGAGAAGGAAATGGCAATCCACTCTGGTGTTCTTGCCTGGAGAATCCCAGGGACAGAGGAGCCTGGTGGGCTTCCGTCTGTGGGGGTCACACAGAGTCAGACACAACTGAAGTGACTTAGCAGCAGCAGCAGCTTCCTTACTAGCTGGTGTGGCAGTATGTTCCAGAGTTATCTTGTATGTGTATATGTATGCTTATATGCTTAGTCGCTCAGTTGTGTCCAACTCTTTGCGACACCATGGACTGTAGCCCACCAGGCTCCTCTGTCCATGAAATTCTCCAAGCAAGGATACTGGAGTGGGTAGCCATTCCTTTCTCCAGGAAATCTTCCTGACCCAGGGATTGAACCTGATTCTCCTGCATTGTAAGCAGATTCTTTACAACTGAGCCACCAGGGAAGCCCTTTATCTTGTATGGATTAGTATATTTAATTATCACAAGAACTCTATGAAATAGAATTCTTATTACCTCCATTTTATAGATGGAGAGAGGTAACTGAGAAAATTGTGCCTTGTCCATACGTCTTCTGAAATGTACAGTAAAACAGGTTCAGGTTCTTTGATTTCCTCTGTAATGCTCCATTTGCTTTTCTGCAGGCCGGTACCTCCTAAAATCACTTTTGTTTCATTTTTCTTAGGTGACTTCGATTGATTGGCTCGAATTCGCCCTACTCAGTCATTGAAGCTTAGTATCTTATTAAACATGAATTTCAAGAATTATTAACCAATAAAATGAAGAAAATAGAAATTTTCATTCTTGTGTTATAAGAAAGTAATATATCTTTCTACTCTCCTCCTGCAACAATAGGAAGTTAGATGGAAATCCTAATAGTTAAGAAGAAGAAAGGAAAAATGAAGGGTTTTCTTTGTTTCTTGACATGAAGTCTCTTCAGCTATGTTATTGTAGTTACACTTATTTTTCCTCAGAAAAATGGGAGTTTGAATCTGGTGCTGTTCATTTTCAGGAAAAGGGCTCATTCTCCTCTAAGTGTGTTGTTATGTCAAGACTCTGGGTATATAAGGTATATATACTGGGTTTATAAGGTTGTTCACAGTCTGTAAGGAGATAGAATAACAAACTTTCAATTAGATTGTCTAATAAACATTCAGTTATAAAAAATATATGTGTTAAAGCACTAAAATACACCATATAAAGTGCTTTGGAATGTAGAGGAAAAGTCGACTCTTAAGGGACTTAGATGGTTGGATAAAGTCAGAAAAGCGTATTCTAGGCAGAGGACTAACATTGACAAAGGCATGAATGCCTGGCACAGTGTGGTGAATTTGGGACCTGCTGTTGGTAAGGAGTTTGAGTTTACTGTGCAAAGATTGTGAAACTTTTGCATCATTTTTTAAAAACTGTTTGTACGAGGTGCTTGCTGTCTGATTACACTGTCTCTGATATGCCTAATCTCGGTTATCTGCTGACTTCCTGGACAGTACTTCTTATTCATTGAACACTTTGGCAGCTGGCTCTGAGTTTTGCTCAGTGGCTCAGTCAGTAAAGCATCTGCCTGCAGTGCAGGAGACTTGGTTTCAATTCCTGAATCGGAAGTTCCCCTGGAGAAGGAAATGGCAACCCACTCCAGTATTCTTGCCTGGAGAATCCCATGGACAGGGGATCCAGGCAGGCTATAATTTATGGGATTGCAAGAGTTGGACACGACTTAGCGCTATCTTTTTCTTCTTCTGAGTTTTGCTTTTCGACTTGTGCTGTCAATCTGAGTTATTTTAGCATTCACATACCTATGTACTCAGACAGTCATACCATCTACCTTTCATTCTGAAGACCTCCATTTCAGTTTAGCCATAATTCTTACCTTGGACTTTGGCAACATCTGAAACTGTTCTAATTTCATAATTGACTAATGTAAACATCCCACAACCTTTGCTCTTTAAGCCTGCCTTTTCAGGTACTTTCAACATAGCTGTTCTTAGACCTTGTTCTGATTTTTAGACCACCGACACTTTCTACACTTCAGTCAGCTCCTTCACTGTTCTTTCTAACTAGCTTAAGAGTCCTTGTCCTTCCATTTCAGTCACTCTTACCAAGATGCTAAACTGCCTTATCCTTGTATCATGTTTCCCTGCAAGAACAACCTGAAGCCTGTGTAAGCCCGATATCTATCTAGATACCACCTGAGAAAATCATACAGTACAGGAGATTGAATGGTACCTCCAAATTCTTAATCACCAACCCAAGTTGGGCCCTCAACATTGCTTGGTAATCCTGTGAAGTTTCTATTTTCAAATTATTCTCCTGCTTTCTATAAGTTATTTTAAACCTTTATTCTCTTCAAATCTCAAATTTCTCTGTTCTCACTTTTAGCAAATGGCCTTGACCTCTACTTCAAAGAGAAAATAGAAGCCCTCATGGTAATTCCTTCAGCTGCCCATTGCCAAACCTAGTTTATCTATCTCCTGTATCCATTCTTTCCTCTTCGCCTGTGCTTTGGATCTCATATCTTCCATCTTCTGGGGCCCCTTGTGCTGTGGATTATTTTTCCCAGCAACCCCGTGCCACTTTCCACCTCTTACTCCCCACCAAAAAAAAAGTCTTCAGCTTCTCTATCCAAGGATTATTCTCATCCACATTTAAACATTCTGAAATTTCTTTTTTCTTTAAACAGTGAAAACAAAACAACTTTTATTTCACATCTCACTTAAGTTATTGCTGCCTATCACTCTTCTCCCCTTCATAATCTACTTGGAACAGATGTAAAAGAATGGGATCCCCTGCTGCTATCTTCTGTTACCTCTTAGACCACACTGGTTTCTAAACTCTTTCTTTACCCAATCAAGTGTGTGTGTTAGTTGATCAGTTGTGTCTGACTCTTTGCAACCTCCTGGACTGTAACCCACCAGGTTCCTCTGTCCATGGAATTCTTTAGGCAATAATACTGGAGTGGGTATTATATCCCCTTCTCCAGGGGATCTTCCTGACCCAGCGATCGAACCCTGGTCTCCCACATTGCAGGCAGATTCTTTGCCATCTTAGCCATCAGGGAATGACCTTAACTAATTAAGGTCATTAATTTCTAAAATCCAGTGAACATCCACTGTTCTTGAATTGTGAAAAAGTCTAACATACAAAAATAGAATAGTAAAATGACCTCATGGTCTACCAAATAGATTGAACAAAAATCAGAATCTACCACATTTGTTTTCTCTATCTCCTTCTTCCTCGTCTGTTTTTTTTTTTAATTGCTGAAGTACTGTAAAGCAAACCCCAAACTTATCATTTCACCCTTATTTTACTGCTTTACTGTATTTTTCTCTTTAAAACCACAGAGTCATTCCAACTCACAACTCCTTGGTATCATCTGATACTCAGGTCTTAATCAGATTTCCCCTTATGTCTCAGTCAAGTTTTCTTCAGTTGGCTTGTTGAAATCATGATCCAAACAAAGTCACACATTTACTTTCTTGTTATGTCAGTATAGAGAATTCTTTTTAGTATAGATAGTTTCTTACTTAAGGTTTCGTTTTTTTTTTTTTAACCTGGCTCATGAATTGTTGAAGATACTGAACCAGTTGTTCTGTGAAATATCCCCTATTCTAGATTTCTTTGTTTCCTTGTAGAATCATTTAACTTTATGCCCCATATTTCTGGTGAATGAAGTTAGCTTTTAGGTAATAAAGAGTTAAGTTTGACTTTTTAGCATGAATACTCTGCAAGTGGTGCTGTGTGCCTCCTGTTCAGAGGCTGTCTCCTTTGGAGATGCCAAGGTTGACCAGTTGGTTCAGGTGGTGAGAGCTAATCTACAAAGTCCCCCATCATTCTTTAACCTGTTGGTTTCGTTAACTGACGGTCGTCACCTCAATCAGTTACTTTATTAGGAGCTGCAGAATGGTGACTTTCTAATTCCCGCCCTGTCTTCCACACTGAAATTCTTCTGTAAAAGGAGTTTTTCTTCATTCCTTTTCCCCCCAAGACTGCTTGGTCACCCTGAAATAGAATTTGTGTAGGAAAGGCATAATAAATTCTTTCTTTTTAATTGATAGTATTTGTAAGAAGTTTTTGGTTCTTGATTATTTCCAGTGGTATCCAAGGAGTTGAGAGTTTTCTAAATTTTTTACTTTTACTTTTAAAAATTATCATTTTGAATGCATGAAATTAATAAATTGAATATGTTTGAGTTGGTTACATTCATTATTCTTTTGATGCTGAGATTGTCACATTTTTGGCTAGTGTGAGCCCTCAGCTTCAGTGATAGTCTGATCTTTTTTTTTTCTCCTACCCTTTTGTTTAGTATTCCGTATTCCTTTTGCCAGCTCATCTCCCCCTCTTCTTTGACACAGAGATTTGCACATGCTTTTATTCTTTGCTGCTACCCCTGGCCTGACTGACTACTTCTTTTAGACCTTAGCTGAAGTTCTAATGGAATAGCGTTCTCTTGACCCTCCTGCCCCAGGCTTGATTAGCTCCCTCATTTAGGACTCTCAGAGCCTCTACTTCTTTGAGGCACTTATCACAACTGTGAATGTTTGTTTGATGTGCTCAGTTTGTTTAAAGAACCAGTCTTGTTTACCACCATATCCTTAGTTTTTGCCTCTCTGTCTGACACTTAGGAAGTATTCAATAAATATTTGTTGAATGAATACATGGTGCAAGAATGAATGAAAGTTATGTCTAAAGTTACACAGCCAGCTAAAGCTTTAGCTTAGGATTTGTCCATTTGTTGATTTTTTTTCACTGTATATTTCTTTGCACTAAGAAAAGGAAATTGTTTATTAAGCTGATACTACATAACATTGATATAATTATTCTTTTTGCTTATTTTGTGTCCTCCAATTTGTATATATTGTATAAATATAACAGTAGTAAATGTTGTTTAAAAAATAATTTTGCAACTTCACAGACTTTAACCTTTTTTTGGTGTGGGTCTAGAATTAATATCATGAATCTAATTTGTGTCTAATGGAACTGGTTGCATTAAGATGATATTAAACATGCCAGTTTGACATTATAAAGATTGTCCTAGCATATTAGTTTTCTATTATTGCTGTAGCTAAGTCTCACAAGCTTTGTAACTTAAAACATACTACCTTACAGTTCTGGAGATCAGAAAACCAGAAATAAGTTTCACTGAGCTAAAATCAAGGCACTGAGAAGACTGCATTACTTCTGAAGGCTCTAGGAGAGAATCCATTCCCTTGCCTTGTCCAGCTTCTGGAGCCCGCATTTCTTGGCTTATAGCTCCTTTCCCCATCTTCAAAGCGAGCAGCATAGCATCTGCAAATCTCACTTTGACTCTGACCTTCCTCTTCCCTTCTAAGGATGCTTATATTATGTTGAACTCACTCTGATAATCCAGAATGGTCTCAGCTTAATTAATTGAATCATATCTGCAAAGTCCCTTTCTCTGTGCAAGGTAACATATTTACAGATTCTGGGGATTAAGATGTGGATCTTTTGGGGCAAGGTTGTGACAGGGTTTATTCTGCTAATTGTATCTAGGATCTGAATTGATAGATTAAAAAAAAACTAATTTTGGGGTAAATTTTTAGCATTAGGTGGTCTCTTCAGTCAGCCTACACAAGCTCCTGCCCAGTCCAACCAGCTGATAAATACTGCAAGTGCCCTTTCTGCTCCAACACTACTGGGAGATGAGAGAGATGCTATTTTGGCAAAATGGAATCAACTACAAGCCTTCTGGGGAACAGGAAAAGGATATTTCAACAATAACATTCCACCCGTGGAATTCACACTAGAAAATCCCTTTTGCCGGTTTAAGGTATCGATACTGCTTTTGATCATCACTTGAAGAGTGTTTGAGAGAATGTGATATTTGGATTAAAATAATACTAAGGAAACAATTGCTTGTTTTTTTTTTTAAGTACTCATTGAACATGGTACAGTAACACTTTTGTTTTAAAAGTATAGAGATAAAATTATACAAAAATTGAGATAAAGTTGAATAATTTCTTATGTGTGTGTGATTGAGATGACTAGGATATGACTAAAGAAAAGTGACTAGAGTGACGTTTTTAACAGGAAAATTGTTAAATGGTCTGCTTGGTACCTATAAAGGGGAGACCCAAAACTAGAATTTAGCTGGATGCAAAAGCCATTACAACAATATGGTCCATTTTCTTTGTTCTGATTCCACGCCTACCAAACAACTTTCTTGTTTGAATTGAACTTCTTAGACATTCTGCTCATCAGTCAGTGAGAGTATTTAGTTCAGCTTGGTGATGTATTTTTCATAAAAAATTAACGTATTATAATTCAGTTTATGTGGCAATCCAGGGAAATTTTAATTTTACTCTCTAGGTTTATGTTGTTCCTGGGTAAGAAAGAAGGTTTCTCTTTATAATTATGTGACCTTAGAGCACAGATTGGTGGAAGGAATCATTACATATTCCCATATTCTTCAAGTTTTGTTGGCCTGTGTCAGCCTCTTAAACCTAATCATTGTGTGTATAAGCCGGTGTTTGGAATTGCAAGGCTGGAAATTAGACCTTTAAACATGGCTAAAGAACAAAAAGGGACCAACCTGTCTTTTTAGAGAATATCTCTATCTCATCACTCTGCAAAAAGAAAATATGTCTTTCGAGTGTACATAGTTTAAATTTTAATACTAAGAGATATGTAGTAGACATAGGTTGAATATAACAATTTAATTTTTTTATAATGCTATATTAATATACATATGGTAAAATGCATAATGAAGTAATCTAAAGTGAGTTTAGATTCTTTTTTAAAAATTGTATTATAAATGATAACAAAAGAGAAAAAAGACTTCTGCCTAAAAGAATAATTCTTTAGAAAAGTATAGTTTGTCATATTTAATGAATTATGTAAACAGCTAACCTGTTCTATATTATATGAAACCATAAAATAATGTAGACATTCTTTGTAGCATTTATAAGTTGATGGTGTTATTATGGTACTTTATAAGTATTTATTTAGTAAATCATTTCTTTATATATCTTTAAACTTTGCTTAAGATTCCATGAGTCAGATAGATAGTAAAAAGTAAGTTACGTTTTGATCCATGACTTTGGCAGTCATTTTTATGGCATGCAGAGTGGTTTCCACAGTGTTAAAAAACCCAACAATGGGGATCAGTTTTTCAGAGGAGAAAACTATTTAGTTACTCTGTAGGAGAGAAAATTTTATTTTCACTATCTATGTTATTCTTGGGTAAGAAAGTTTCTCTTTGTAATCTTGTGACCTCCTAGGGCACAGAGTGGCGGAAAGAATCATTATATAGTTCCTTCATTACCAGACATTAAGCTATTTTTCCCATTTTAGCAGATAGTAGGCTGTTAATGTTAAACACTTGATTTGAGATCTGTACATGTTTTTGATATTGTTTTGTCATTCCACAGGCTGTAGGTTATAGTTGCATGCCCAATAATAAAGATGAAGATGGGCTAGTGGTTTTAGTTTTCAACAAAAAAGAAACAGATATTCGAAGCCAGCAACAGCAATTGGTAGAATCATTGCATAAAGTTTTGGGAGGAAACCAGACCCTTACTGTAAACGTAGAGGGTATTAAAACATTGCCAGATGATCAGTAAGTATACATTAAATGTACTGTATGTTTCTGTGTACCTTGGTTCAAAGAGAGTGATCAACACTGTTACTGTTTTTGTTGTTAAAGCACAAATTAAATCTCAAAGCAGAGTATTATTTTTCAGCTAGTGATTCTTCAGTGTTCATAGAAACATTTATTTAAAAGTCTTTTTCTTAATCTTGGGTTTCTTAACTTGTTCAGTTCAGTCGCTCAGTCGTATCTGACCCTTTGCGACCCCATGAATCACAGCACGCCAGGCCTCCCTGTCCATCACCAACTCCCGGAGTTCACTCAAACTCATATCCATCGAGTCAGTGATGCCATCCAGCCATCTGATTCTCTGTCGTCCCCTTCTCCTCCTGCCCCCAATCTCTCCCAGCATCAGAGTCTTTTCCAGTGAATTTTCACTTAGAAACATTAATTGTGGCTGTGTGCAAATCAGGGGCCACAAAGATGTTACTGCAATGTTTTAACTGATTACTGTTCATGTTCATTCATGGATAAATATTATTAACTTCCCTTGTCCTGTGTATAATTGTCATACTTAGTGGCAAGACATTTGCTTTAGAATATTTTGGGTTAGAAGAATTATTAGTGAGATATAGTAACTGAAATCAGATTTTACTTTTTGTTCTATAAACTGCAATGAAGCAACCGTTAAGTTTCAACAGAATCTCCAAAGTACTTCTTGATTCTGGTGGGGAAAAAAATTAAAATAGGACTTGCAGCTAAACATACCTTTACAGATAATATTGTCTGTCTCATTTCTGAATTGAGCTAGCACCCTTCTAAAATCACATACTGCGTTAATATTTGTGACTGTGAGTTATATGCCCTGTATTCTATAACTTGGTTATCTTTCCCCCAGGACAGAAGTTGTCATTTATGTTGTTGAGCGTTCTCCAAATGGTACTTCAAGAAGAGTTCCAGCTACAACACTGTATGCCCATTTTGAACAAGCTAATATTAAAACACAATTGCAGCAACTTGGTGTAACCCTTTCTATGACTAGAACAGAGCTTTCTCCTGCACAGATCAAGCAGCTTTTACAAAATCCTCCTGCTGGTATGTCTCCAGAGTCATGGGGTTGAGGAAATGAAAAGTTTGGAAATACATGCTTCCTCTATTTTGGGAGCTGTTGCTTTGTTATTAATGTTAATGAAACCAGTGTCATCCTGTCACATCTGCTTATTTGGGACATAGGTTTGAATGTTCTTATTGTACTTATTCATTTAATTTTTTTGTATAACTAATTATGTTTGTTAGAAATTTTGTTGGGCAATGATGAACTAAAGAAAAATAGCCCATAATCCATCTACCCAAAGATAATTCAGTCTTAATATTTTATTTTTGTCTAGCTTATCTCTTATTTTAACTGAGTATTCAAGTAAAACCTGAATGTGTTCTCACCGTAAGATTCCAGATGGCATATCTTAATTGACTGAGTGAAAGATCTTTACCTCTCTTCTGCAGAAGTAACTACTATTAATAATTTATTGAACTTTATCAGTCCTTTATCTGTGATTTTAATGTCAGCATTTCTGTCTGTATTTATATATAAAGTCCTTGAAAAAGGAATTCTGAACTACACATTTACTACAACCTGCCTTTCTGCTTTCCATGTCAGTACATAAAGATAAATCAGTACATAAAGATAAAGAAATCTTACTCTTTTTAAAAAACTGCATGGAATACTGTGGATGTACCTTACTGTATTTAACCTCTAGGCTATTTCTACTTTTGCACTACTATAAACTATGTAACAATTAACCTCCTTGTGTACTTGTCTTAAAATGCACAGGAATGTATTTTTTTTTTTAGAATAGATTCCTGGTAGTGAAATTTTAAAGTCAAGATTATGTATACAGTCAGCCCTCTGTATCCGGGGGCTCCACATCTGCAGGTTCCACGTCTGCACCTTCAACTAACCACAGGTCCAAAACAGGAAATAAATTTTAGGAAGTTCCAAAAAACAAAACTTGAATTGCTACACCTTGGCAGCTTTTTCATAGCATTTCATTGTGTTAGGTATTATAAGTAACCCACAAGTGATTTAAAGTGTATGGTAGGATGGATGTAGGTTATATGCAAATATTATTAATACTATACCCTTTTTTACAAGGGACGTGAGCATCCCCAGGAAGTGGGGTGGGTCCTGAACCCCACCCTCTGCAGATATCAGAGGGTCGGCAGTACTTTATGTATTGTTGTTGCTCCTGCTGCTAAGTCGCTTCAGTCGTGTCCGACTCTGTGCGACTGCATAGACGGCAGCCCACCAGGCTCCTCTGTCCATGGGATTCTCCAGGCAAGAACACTGGAGTGGGTTGCCATTTCCTTCTCCAGTGCACGAAAGCGAAAAGTGAAAGTGAAGTCGCTCAGTTATGTCTGACTCTTCGCGACCCCGTGGACTGCAGCCGACCAGGCTCCTCCATCCATGGGATTTTCCAGGCAAGAGTACTGGAGTTGGGTGCCATCGCCTTCTCTGGTATTGTTACTGCTACTGCTAAGTCACTTCAGTCGTGTCCGACTCTGTGTGACCCCATAGACGGAAGCCCACCAGGCTCCCCCTTCCCTGGGATTCTCCAGGCAAGAACACTGGAGTGGCTTGCCATTGCCTTCTCCGGGTATTGTTGTTAGGTACTGCCAAATTGCCCTCCAGAGCAAGTTTAGCCATTTACATTCATAATAGGAATGTGTTAGTTTTCCTCACATTTTTTATTTTTCTAAAGTTTTCTCATTCTGCTCTATTTTTGCCAACAATGGAGATAATCAGTCTTTTTAATTTTTCCACTCTTTTGACAAAAAGTTAATACTTTCATTTGCATTTCCCTATTACTAAAGTTGACCAGCTTTTTGTATATTCAGTTCAGTCGCTCAGTCGTGTCCGAGTCTTTGTGACCCCATGAATCACAGCACGCCAGGCCTCCCTGTCCAACACCAACTGCCGGAGTTCACTCAAACTCATGTCCATCGAGTTGGTGATGCCATCCAGCCATCTCATTCTCTGTCATCCCCATCTCCTCCCACCCCCAATCCCTCCCAGCATCAGAGTCTTTTCCAGTGAGTCAACTCGTTGCATGAGGTGGCCAAAGTATTGGGAGTTTCCGCTTTAGCATCAGTCCTTCCAATGAACACCCAGGATTGATCTCCTCTAGAATGGACTGGTTGGATCTCCTTGCAGTCCAAGGGACTCTTAAGAGTCTTCTCCAGCACCACAGTTCAAAAGCATCAATTCTTCGGCGATCAGCTTTCTTCACAGTCCAACTCTCACATCCATACATGACCACTGGAAAAACCATAGCCTATTAGCCACGTTTATAATATTTGTGAATTACCTATTCATGTTCTTTGCCCATTTTCTA
Source organism: Moschus berezovskii (assembly GCF_049115385.1). Lineage (NCBI taxonomy): Eukaryota > Metazoa > Chordata > Mammalia > Artiodactyla > Moschidae > Moschus > Moschus berezovskii. Next base: position 100,426,568 of record NC_142464.1, on the reverse strand, counting down.
TTAAATTTTTTGTCTTTGTGATTTAGAGGAGCTCTTCCTATATTCTGGAGATTAATCTATTATCCTATTATAGATACTTGCTTTTGAGGTACTTTTTTTTTTTAGCTGTATCCTACAAAACAATTTTTTCTTCTTGTTATGGTCATATTTGACAATCATTTTTCATTATAGATTTTAGGTTTTGTGTCTCACCATAGGAGGGCCTTTCCCATACAAATATTATAATAATGGGAAATAGTTCCTTTTAAAAAAAATGTTTCTTTTTTATGCTAGGTGTTGACCCTATTATCTGGGAACAAGCCAAGGTGGATAACCCTGATTCTGAAAAGTAAGTGTATCTTCATCTTGTTTTTATATTCAAACTAATATTTACTACCAGGGAAGCAGATGCAAGCTGTTAACTATAATTCTTAAATTTAGAGTGAGTTTATCTTCCTTTTCATTCCTTTTTAAAGAGTGTTGATTATAATCAGGCCGCATCATGTGGTGAAAAGATTAAAATCTGAGTCATAGTGCCCTAATTATGTATTTGCATTTAATACTGCAGTTTTTGACCACACTGTATTTCCTCACTCATAAAATGAGGTTGGATGAAATCTCTGTGGTGTAACACTTGATTTCATACTCATAGATCTGCCTTTTAACCCTAGAAATGTGAATTACAGAAATGTTATTATGAAACCCTTACCTTGCATTTTGTAATAATAAAGGCTTTGGTCTGAAAAGTGACCATTTGTGTTTCTTCAGGTTAATTCCTGTACCAATGGTGGGTTTCAAAGAACTTCTTCGAAGACTGAAGGTTCAAGATCAGATGACTAAGCAGCATCAGACCAGATTAGATGTAAGAATCTAGCTTCGTTCTCTGGCCCCAGGAGGAGTAGAGGGATTACAGACCTTTGTTCTTACCATGTGTTTTAGTTACTGTTTTGTCTTATGGGAAACAGTATAGTGTATACTACAAATTAACAATTATACTTTTACACAACTTATTTATAGAACCTCCAAAAATCATGTAAATCTGATTTAACAATGAGTTTAGAATTGTTGACTTTAGCAAATAAATTAGACTTATGGATTCTTTGGCTGGAATTTAAAAGATTATTTTTTTAAACACTTTTATTTATGGGGCCTTATGAAAATGAGGGCTACAATTATGATTGTGTCATCATAGTGCATTGTAATAATAGGTTAATGAAGCAAATTTTAAATTACTGAATGCTTAAATCTTAATATTTTTAAAGTAGACTTTTGTAATCAAATGCCTAAAGGTTCTAGAGGTCACCTCCAAGTCATGTGGAACTCCTATTTAGATATTCATTCAGACTCTATTTGTGTAATGAAGCACTTCTGTTTTTGAAGCAGCCCATTTCTTTGTCAGCTCGCTCTGATTGATGCTGGTTCTCTTTCTTACATTGACTCAAAATCTGTCTTACTATAATTTATATGCATTTTCTCAGGCATTCTTTCTAGGTAACCACTATATTCCTATGACATCCCTATAGGTATTTGAACATCATGATCATTTTTCTTTTTTTTTTTTTTAATTATTTATTTAGGTGGTTGTGCAGTCATTTTTTCTTCTTCTTATTTTCTCTGGCTGAAAATTCCAACATGGATTTTGAATGTTACATGATACCCAGGCCTTATCTTAGACTCAGTCAGTTCAGCTCAGTCATGTCCGACTCTGCGACCCCGTGAATTGCAGCACGCCAGGCCTCCCTATCTATCAGCAACTCCCGGAGTTCATCCAAACTCATGTGCATCCAGTTGGTGATACCATCCAGCCATCTCATCCTCTGTCGTCCCCTTCTCCTCCTGCCCCCAGTCCCTCCCAGCATCGGAGTCTTTTCCAATGAGTCAACTCTTCGCATGAGGTGGCCAAAGTATTGCAGTTTCAGCTTCAGCATCAGTCCTTCCGATGAACACCCAGGACTGATCTCCTTTAGGATGGATGGTTGGATCTCCTTGCAGTCCAAGGGATTTTCAGGAGTCTTCTCCAACACCACAGTTCAAAAGCATCAATTCTTTAGTGCTAAGCTTTCTTTATGGTCCAACTCTCACATCCATACATGACCACTGGAAAAACCATAGCCTTGACTAGACGGACCTTTGTTGGCAAAGTAATGTCTCTGCTTTTTAATATGCTATCTAGGTTGGTCATAACTTTCCTTCCAAAGTGTAAGCATCTTTTAATTTCATGACTGCAGTCACCATCTGCAGTGATTTTGGAGCCCCCGAAAATAAAGTCTGACACTGTTTCCACTGTTTGCCCATCTATTTCCCATGAAGTGATGGGACCAGATGCCATGATCTTAGTTTTCTGAATGTTGAGCTTTAAGCCAACTTTTTAACTCTCCTCTTTCACTTTCATCAAGAGGCTTTTTAGTAAGGGTGGTGTCATCTGCATAGCTGAGGTTATTGATATTTCTCCCGGCAATCTTGATTCCAGCCTGTGCTTCTTCCAGCCCAACGTTTCTCATGCATATAAGTTAAATAAGCAGGGTGACAATATAAAGCCTTGACGTACTCCTTTTCCTATTTGGAACCAGTCTGTTGTTCCATGTCCAGTTCTAACTGTTGCTTCCTGACCTGCATACAGATTTCTCAGGAGGCAGGTCAGGTGGTCTGAGATTCCCATCTCTTTCAGAATTTTCCACAGTTTATTGTGATCCACACAGTCAAAGGCTTTCACATATCAATAAAACAGAAATAGATGTTCTTCTGGAACTCTCTTGCTTTTTCCATGATCCATTGGATGTTGGCAGTTTGATCTCTGGTTCCTCTGCCTTTTCTAAAACCAGATTGACCATCTGGAAGTTCACAGTTCACATGTTGCTGAAGCCTGGCTTGGAGAATTTTGAGCATTACTAGCGTGTGAGATGAGTGCAATTGTGTGGTAGTTTGAGCATTCTTTGGCATTGCCTTTCTTTGGGATTGGAATGAAGACTGACCTTTTCCAGTCCTGTGGTCACTGCTGAATTTTCCAAATTTGCTGGCATATTGAGTGCAGCACTTTCACAGCATCATCTTTCAGGATTTAAAATAGCTCAACTGCAGTTCCATCACCTCCACTAGCTTTGTTCATAGTGGTGCTTTCTAAGGCCCACTTGACTTCACATTCCAGGATGCCTGGCTCTAGGTGAGTATCATGCCATCGTGATTATCTTGGTCTTTAAGATCTTTTTTGTACAGTTCTTCGTTGTATTTTGCAACTTCTTTTAATATCTTCTGCTTCTGTTAAGTCCATACCATTTCTGTCCTTTATTGAGCCCATCTTTGCATGAAATTTTCCCTTGATATCTCTGATTTTCTTGAAGCGATCTCTAGTCTTTCCCATTCTGTTGTTTTCCTCTATTTCTTTGCACTGATCGCTGAGGAAGCCTTTCTTATCTCTCCTTGCTTTTCTTTGGAACTCTGCATTCAAATGGGAATATCTTTCGTTTTCTCTTTTGCTTTTTGCTTCTCTTCTTTTCACAGCTATTTGTAAGGCCTCCTCAGACAGCCATTTTGCTTTTTTGCATTTCTTTTCCATGGGGATGGTCTTGATCCCTGTCTCCTGTACATTGTCATGAACCTCCATCCATAGTTCATCAGGCACTCTGTCTATCAGATTTAGTCCCTTAAATCTATTTCTCACTTCCACTGTATAATCATAAGGGATTTGATTTAGGTCATACCTGAATGGTCTAGTGGTTTTCTCTGCTTTCTTCAGTTTACATCTGAATTTGGCAATAAGAAGTTCATGATCTGAGCCACAGTCAGCTCCCGGTCTTGTTTTTGCTGACTGTATAGAGTTTCTCCATCTTTGGCTGGAGAAGGGAATGGCAACCACTTCAGTATTCTTGCCTTGAGAACTCCATGAACAGTATGAAAAGGCAAAATGACAGGATACTAAAAGAGGAACTCCCCAGGTCGGCAGGTACCCAGTATGCTATAGAAGATCAGTGGAGAAATAACTCCAGAAAGAATGAAGGGATGGATCCAAAGCAAAAACAATACCCAGTTGTGGATGTGACTGGTGATAGAAGCAAGGTCCAATGCTGTAAAGAGCAATATTCATAGGAACCTGAAATGTTAAGTCCATGAATCAAGGCAAATTGGAAGTGGTCAAACAGGAGATGGCAAGAGTCAACATTCTAGGAATCAGCGAACTAAAATGGACTGGAATTGGTGAATTTAACTCAGATGACCATTATATCTACTACTGTGGGCAGGAATCCCTTAGAAGAAATGGAGTAGCCATCATGGTCAACAAAAGATTCCAAAATGCAGTACTTGGATGCAATCTCAAAAACGACAGAATGATCTCTGTTCATTTCCAAGGCAAACCATTCAATATCATGGTGATCCAAGCCTATGCCCCAACCAGTAACGGTGAAGAGGCTGAAGTTGAACAGTTCTATGAAAACCTACAAGACCTTTTAGAACTAACACCCAAAAAAGATGTCCTTTTCATTATAGGGGACTGGAATGCAAAAGTAGGAAGTCAAGAAACACCTGGAATAACAGGCAAATTTGGCCTTGGAGCACGGAATGAAGCAAGGCAAAGACTAATAGAGTTTTGCCAAGAGAACGCACTGGTCATAGCAAACACCCTCTTCCAACAACACAAGAGAAGACTCTACACATGGACATCACCAGAAGGTCAACACTGAAATCAGATTGATTGTCTTAGACTAGGTACACTGAATTTATTGGCATCACTTTTAAAATGAGTTGTGCATAGTACTATAAATGGGGTGTGACCAGTTCTTGAAAGTAAGGACAAAGAAGCTATTATTTGTGCTTATCTTTGTCAGTTTTGCTAGAAGTTTGTCCATTTTATTGATCTTTTCAAAGAACAAGTTCTTGGTTTTTTTTTTCCTAGTTTTCTGTTTACAGTTTTATAAATTTTGGCTCTTAACCATTTCCTTTATTCTGCTTGCTTTGGGTTTATTTTTCTCTTCTTTTTCTAGTTTCTTAAGGTCGCAGCTTAGGGTAGAGACTTCTAATAAAGGCATTTGATGCTATTAATTTTCTTCTAAGTACTGCTTTACCTGAATTCCCCAAATTTTGATAATGTTTTGTCATCTTTTATTAAATTTTTTTTTAAAATTTAACTTTATTTGTCTGTGTCGGGCCCCAGTTGGGGCACACAGGATCTTCCATCTTCCTTGAGGCATGTGTGATCTTTAGTTGTGACATGTGAACTCTTAGTTGCATCATGTAGGACCTAGTTCCCTGACCAGGGATCGAACCCAGGCCTCCTGCATTGGGAGCTTGGAATCTTAACCATTGGACCACCAGGGAGGTGCCATATTTTTTATTTCCCTTGATGGTTGTATTTGACTGTTGTGGTTTTTGACTAATAGGTTATTTAGAAGTATGTTTCATTTTCAAGTATGTTTCAAGTATGTTTCATTTGGAGATTTTCCTTTTATTCTGTTAGCTAGTCTGTTATGGTCAGAGAACTTTTGTATGATTTCAGTTCTTTTAACTTTGTAAAGGTTTTAATCCATAGACCTATGAAAAGAATGTGTATCCTGCTATTCTTGGAGTCCTCTGATGTTGTCAGTGAGATCCATTTGATAGATTGCTCAGTTCTTCTAAGTTCTTGTTGATTTTTCTAATTGTTTTTTTTATTGTTTATTTTTGCTGAGTCTTCACTGCTACATGGGCCTCTCCAGTGGTAGAGAGCGAGGGCTACTCTCTAGTTTTGCGGTATGTGGACTTCTCATTGCAGTGTCTTCTCTTGTGAGGCACGGGCTTGGTTGCTCCGTGAAATGTGGGATCTTTTCAGATCAGGGATCAAACCCATGTCTCCTGCATTGGCAAGCGGATTCTTTACCACTGAACGACCAGGGAAGCCCTACAAGTTGTATCTTAAGAGCAGAGTTGAAGTCTCCAGGTGTAGTTATGGATTTGTCTTTTTTCTCCTTTCACATATTTTAGGTGGTTTGCTGTTAGGTACGTATGTATCTGGGATTGTTATATTTTCCTGGCATATACCATTATGTTCCTCTTTATGCTTAGCAGTTATCTTTGCTTGGAAGTCATCTTTCTCTGATATCAAATAAAGCCACTCTGGCTTTCTTTTGACTAGTGATTTTGTATCTTTTCCATCCTTTTACTGTTAACTTACCTTTATCATGTTTGAAGTAATTTTTTTGTAGATAGCATAAAATTTAGATTTAGGCCTACAATCTTACTGTTAACTGTTTACTCTGTTTTTCTTTCCTCTTTTTTGTTTTCTTCTGGGTTGTTTGGACATTTTTTAGTATTCTTTTTAATCTATTGTCATTTCACCTATCATTTGTTTTAGTGATTGATTGAGTGTAGATCTCATTGGCGTGTGTGGTGGTGATTTTGTCCCCCAGGACACACTTGGCAGTATCTGGAGACTTGTTCGATTGTTACAGCTGGGTGAGGGTGGTGGTTGTGGTGGTGTGTGCTACAGTTATCTAGCAGGTAGAAGCCAGGATTCTGATAAACATCCTACAGTGTACAGAATAGTACCACTGCAATGAAGAATTATCTGGCCCAAATTAATAGTGTTAAAAGTGAGAAACACTTCTTTGTATACCATAACGTATCTCCTTGCACCAGAGGTAATAGGTTTTTCTTGGAGTTATCAGCGTGATGCCCACTTCTAGGTTTTGGGCTGTGTTGAAACCAAACTGAGGGCAAAATAATGGTAAACTCACCGCTAGTTCGGTGGTCCTTCAAATTCAGAGTCCTCAGATGGTTGCCCATGCATTCTGTTCATTGTACAGCTATCTTCAACAGGAAAGAGAGAGCGGCACGTATCTAGTCATTTGGTCTAGAATCAAAATTGTTCATATCATTTGCCAGTTTTTCTGATGGACTGCATATCTTTTCTTTTTGAATTTCAGTTCATCTTTTATTCCAGATTTTAATCCGTCGTCTAACATTTCAAAAATCTCCTACTTTTTTATTTCTCTGCTAATTCTGTCTGTAGTGTCCATAGTTGAAGACTTTTGTTATTTACAATGCTGTGTTAATTTCTCCTGTTCAGCAAAGTGATTCAGTTTAATTTATATTTATATATATATTCTTTTTCATATTCTCCATTTTGGTGTATCACAGAATATTAAATATAGTTCCCTGTGCCATAAGTAGGGTCTTGTTGTTTATGAAAATCTTAATTTTAATGTAATGATAGCCATTGTTTTTTTGGCCTTTTGTCTTCTTTTTCGGGGATTTTCTTAAGAAATCATTCCTCATCCAAGGTCTTAGAGTCTACAGTTTTTTTTCTATTCTTGTAGAGTTTAACCTTTCACCGTTGAGTCTTCTGTCCTCATGGAATTCACTTTATATACACTATATGATATGAACTTTTTCTAAATAGTAGCTTATTTTTTCCAGTGTTACCCACAAAACACAGATACTTTCCTCAATGATTTATCAAAGCATTTACCAAACCAAGTTCCCGTATGTATGTGATGTAGTCTGTTCTTAAATCGGTTTCACATTTTTTTTTACTCTTACAGCTTTGCAACATATTTTAAAGATATGTGGTGGAGTCAATCTCCAGCCTTTGTTCTTTTCACTCTTTTAAAGCTCTTTATGGATTTTCATTCTTCTGTAACAGTTTTATAATTGAGTTTGTCAAAATGCTAGAATTTTAGTTTGAATTGCATTAAATATATAATTGAATCTTAATAATTTTGTTATTCCATCTTGAACAGGTTCCTTTTCTCTTGTGTCTTTCGTAATAGTTTTAAAATAAATTTTAAAAATCGTAGGCATTTTTTCTTGGTTAATTTCTAGATTGTTTTAGTGTTGTCAATAAATACTGTGAGTGGTAACATTTCTTTTTCTTACTATTGCTGCTATAGAATAATAATTACTCCTGTTGTCTAGAAGTCCTGCAAACTTTTCAAAATTGGGATGGAGAGGGTGCCTGGGTTACATAATATAAAATTTAGTCACCTAATTGTGTCCCTTCAACATGGCCTGGCACTGAAGTTTCCTTAAAAGGTGACATGTATAGGTAAAAATGCTAAAATATGTCTTGTACAATCTTCTTAGCCTCTTATCATCTCAATATAAGCCAGTGTCACAGAATGATTAGTTATGATAGGAACAATCATAATGGGGTTAATTTTGATTGGGAAGCTTTAATTAACTAGGATTTTAACTCATTCTGTAAGGTTAAGACTTTCATAAGGTAGAACAGTAGGATTTTAGGCCAAGTAAAGAACAAATTAAATATCTGCAGAGACATAAAAATGTCTCAGTTGTGTAATTAATATCCTTCCTTTCTCCGTCCACTCTGAGTGTATCTCTCCATAGTATTCTGTTAAATTTACTCTTGGACTGTATACTATACAGGGCTTCCTTGGTGGCTTAGACGGTAAAGAATCCACCTTCAATGCAGGAGACTTGGGTTTGATCCCTGGGTTGGGAAGATGCCCTGGAGGAGGGCATGGCAACCAACACAGTATTCCTGCCTGGAGAATCCCCATGGACAGAAGTGCCTGGCGGGCTACAGTCCATAGAGTCGCTCAGAGACGACTGAGCGAAAGCACAATGTATACTGTAATTTCTTCAAGTAGTTAGATTTAATTGTCTCTTAAGGCTCCTCCATGTTACTTTATAGATCTTAACTTTTATACTTTCATGGCCTGGTTGTTGGCTCTGTTCCATAATATTCAAATTCCTTAATTACTTCCAAAGAATATGTTTTATTATTCTATACACTTTGGCTCATCACTAAAGTTCCTGGAGCTCTAAAGAAATTTTTGAATGGTATGTTTTAACTTCTGGATGTACAAAAGTGGAAGAAATATAAAAGTAGATTTAAAGGAGTTTATATTTTGAGAGATGAATCTCAGGCTCACCTTTTGCATGTAGTGAACTTAATAAATAGTTGTAATACTTCATTTACCTTAAAAAATTGTTTTAAACAGATAATATCTGAAGACATTGGTGAATTACAGAAGAATCAAACTACAACCATGGCCAAAATTGCACAATACAAGAGGAAACTTATGGACCTTTCCCACAGAACTTTACAGGTAGTGATTTGGATTTTTTTTTTTCCAACATTTTATAAGACTATATACATGATGGAAGTGCTAAATACGGATTTTTGCAATGGGAAAAAAAAAAGACTAAAAGGAAATAATAGTCCGAAAGTATCAAACTTTCTCATTAAAACTTAGAACTCTGAGGTGAGATCTCTGGAGAGGATTGGGTGAAGAAAGTGAAATATTCTAAAACTTGCATTTTATTGAGAGGGTAGGAGGAAAGCAGTGAGAAAATGAATCATCTTTATGATGTAGCAAAAGTATGCATCAGATCATTAATATCTAGTTTTCGTAAAAATAGCGAGTATAACAATTTAATGAATGAAAAACAACAAAAGAACTTGCAAACTAACAAGGAAATGAAAGAATGAATACCGGCTTGAAATTTACCATGACATTGAAATTACCACGGAAACAAACAGTATACAGCAGAAATTTGGGTGGAAATTTATAGCCTTAAGAAACTTCATTTTTTAAAGATACAAGATGCAAAAAGTAAAGAACTTAGTACTCAAGGGAAAATATTGTCAAGAGAAGACAAAAGGAGCCAGTGAGAGGGAAATATAGGTGATGTGGAGTGAGTGAGGCAGGAAAAACCAACCACAGTAGAAAGAATATGTTGAAGAGCTGTCTCTTTAAAAAGACCATTAAAATGGCTAAATATGAATCTGAAGAAGGAAAAAAAGATTCCTCTCATGAGCCTAAAGACAGAAAAGAAAAATTAGAAGTAAGAAGGGAGATAATACCACATACATACACAAGAGAATAAGAAAATACTACAGTGGAATTCAGGGCAATAAATTTAGATGTTAGATGATTTTCTAGCAAAATGGAAATTATTAAAATTGACCTATAGAAAAAAAATCTTAAATAGACAAACACCATAGAAGCAATTGGGAAAGTTATTAAAGATCCAATAGCAGAAAAAGCACAAAGGTCAAATAGATTCATTTGTCTAAACATTAATGCACTAATTCTAAAGTTACTTTATTTCAGACAAAAAGAAAAATATAGCTGTTTTTTTTTAACAGTTTGAGATATAATTCATATACCATACAATTCACCTACTTGATTTTTAGTATATTCACAAATTTGTACAACCATCACCACAGTTTTAGAACATTCGCATCACTCTAAATTAAAAAAAAGCCATGCCCATAAGCAGCTACTCCCCATTTCATCCTAAACCCCCTAGCCGTAGGCAACAACTTTGCATTTCTATGGATTTGCCTATTTTTGAACACTTCTTGTAAATGAAATCATTAAATATGTGGTATTTTTTGACTGGCTTTCTCAGCATAATATTTTCAGCGTTCATTCATGTTGTAGCATGTAACAGCACTTGCGTTTTATTGCTGAATAATATTTCATTGTATGATTAACAGATTTTATCTCTTCATCAATCCATGAACATTTTGGTTGTTTCCACTTTTTGGCTATTCTGAATAATGTTACTATTAAAACTTGTGTACAAGTGTTTGTGTGGATATATGCTTTTGTTTCTCTTGGGATACATAAACCTAGGATGGCAATTGTGTACCTCTGTGTTCAACCTTTTCAATAACCAAATTATTTTTCCAGAGCAGCTGCAGCATTTTACATCAGTGTTTAGTACCCCAAAATAAAAATTTATAACAGATAATTCTAACAGAGGTGCAGATTATACTAAGTAAAACAAACCAGACTTAAAGGCTATATGTGATATAATTCCATTTATATGATATCATGCAAAAGGCACAGCGAGAGGTATGTAATAGATCAGTAGTTGCTAGGAGCAGGCGGTAAGGGAGAGGAGACTACAAGGAGCAGGAGGGAACTTTTTGGGTGATAGAAATGTTCTATATCTTGATTGTGGTGATGGTAACCTGTGTTCATCCAAATACATAGAACTGTACTCCTGAAAAAGGGTGAATTTTGTTGTATGTGGATTATAACTCAGTAAATCTGACCAGAGAAGACAAGTGCAAAAATCTAAGTGAAATATAAGAGAATTCTAAAGGAATGTAATTTTTTTCTTAAAGGAATATACTTTGACTCAGGTTAATTTCAGGAATGGAAGGTTGGTTCTGTAACAGGATCTATGAACATAATTTATCCTAGCAACACATGGAAGGAAAATATTTAAGTTTTTGTAAATAAGCAGGGTAATTAAACTAGTATAAAACAATGAAAAGAGATTCTCTCTTTGCTGATATGACTGTGTATCTAGAAAACCCAAGGAAATAAACAATAGAATGAATGTGGTAAGATGGCTAAATATGAGGTTTTTAATGTTTCTTTTTACTAAATCAGTGTTAGTGTTTTAAAAAGTCAGTGTTTCTTTATACTATTCAAGGAAATAAGAGTATTCCATTCATTATCATGAAAAAACTGTAAAATACTTAGGAATAAATTTGTGAGGAAAATATACAATCGGAATTAAAGTTTTCACAGATAGATAAACCATATTCTAGGAAATATCTACTTTAAGAGTGAATTACAGCTTTAAAAAAATTGATTAAAATCTTTCAGTACATAAGGATAACTTTTGAGAATAGATTCAGGAAAACAAGAAATAGTGTAGCAGACTTGCTTTATCAAATTTTAGAAACTATTTTAAAGTTCTTATAATCAAATTAGCATGGGCTTGGCGTGAGATTGGACATGAAGATCCACAGAACAGAATAGAGAATCCAGAAATAGATGCACATTGTATCTTGATATGAAAAAGGTGATATTTCAATTCAGTGGGTTTAATTAATAATGCTAGAGTAATTGTCTATCCATCTGGAAAATTTGACCACTATATCACACCATATACCAATTAGCTCCAGGTTCTTCTGTCCGCAGGGATTCTCCAGGCAAGAATACTGGAGTGGATTGCCATGCTATCCTCCAAAGGATTTTCCCAACCCAGGGATCAAACCTAGGTCTCCTGCATTGCAGGCAGATTCTTTACCAACTGAGCCAACAGGGAAGCCCATATACAAAAACAAGGGGTATTAAAGACTTAACTCTTAAGAAATTTATGAAGCTGCGTGAACAACCTAGGGATTGAAGAGATGTGTAACCAGAAACCATAAAACAAAATTAACTAACAAATTTTGTAGAGCAAAAGAAAACAGAAGCCATTTGTTAGTAGTCAAGTGATTTTAGAAAAAGAAAATTGTGAATTTGCAAACAGCACTGATTTTAGTTGTAGTGTTAATATTTGTATCTTACAAAGAAAGTGCTACATTTTGACCCCTAAAACCCCAATTGAAATACAGGCAAATGTGAAGGCAATTCACAGGGCAGATGCAGAGTAGTTCTTAACTGGTGGAAGATGGTCCTTCAACATTCAAGGTGGGGGTGGAATCCCCTGGTGGTCCAGTGGTTAAAGCTCCTCACTTCCACTGCAGGGAGTCCGGGTTCAATCCCTGGTCGAGGAACTAAGATCCTAACTGATCCCAGAAGCCAAGAGTCCAAGAAAGAAAAAGCAATCAAGGGGATGCAGATTTTAAAGAAAAATCGTGTGATGCTTTAATACTCATCAGATTGGAAAAAATTTAAACGTCATTACCTATTGCTGACAGAAATGTGTTTAACAGGGTATAACAGGGTAGTCTTATGTGTGTCTTATGAATATGTAAGTTGCTAGGATATTTGGGAAAGCAGTTTACCAGCTTCTGAAGACTGAACACACCTACCTTTAAACCCAGCAATCTCAAATTCATGGCAGTCTATACCACTAAATAAAGATAATATATATATATATATACACAAAACTGTTTATTATAGCATTGTTCAGAGTGTCAAAACTAGGAAAAATATATCTACCTCAATATAAGAATACTTAAATTATTGGCTAATCATGAAAGTTATGTAGTCATTAAAAGTAAATTCATCTAACTTGCCTAATAAGAATGGGCAAATATAATTCAAATCTTAAACTGTTATGATTCTATTGTTAGTGTATTTAGCTAATTTCTTTCAACAGTTGATGTGTAATAAAATTACCTGTATAACTGAAAAGAAATAATTCTATTGTTGGGCTTTCTTTGTGTAGGTCCTAATCAAACAAGAAATTCAGAGGAAGAGTGGATATGCCATCCAAGCTGATGAAGAGCAGTTGCGAGTTCAGCTGGATACAATTCAGGGTGAACTAAATGCCCCTACTCAGTTTAAGGTAAGACCATAAAGCCAGAATTTGTTTCAGGTGGCTCAGAAATGTTACTTGGTCTTCAAAGAGACCAGGTACGTGTTCTTTTTAATTAAAACTTGCTTTCTAAAGTAGACTCTTAATCATGATGTTCTGGGCATGTATTAATTGTATGATTGTATTAATGTTTCAAATAAGGTACAAAAGGAGAATTAAAATCCCTTTAATTATAGTAGTATCCATCCTTTTAAAACATTCTCTTAGAAATGGTTGCTGTTGTGAGCAGTTATAATACTCAGTATTATTTTTAAGGGCCGACTAAATGAACTGATGTCCCAAATCAGGATGCAGAATCACTTTGGAGCAGTCAAATCTGAAGAAAGATACTACATAGATGCAGATCTGTTACGAGAAATCAAGCAGGTAAGTTTTCCACTAGAGTGCACTTTTTAAAAAGTGAATTCATATCCATAAGGAGGCTGTTATCCAAAACAAAACACCCTCCAGAAAATAACATGTTTAGAGGATATGAAGAAAATGGAACTGTTGTGCATTGCTAGTGGCAATGTAAAATGATATTCACAAGCACTATGAAAAATGCTTCCTTAAAATATTAAATATAGAATTACAATACAGTCCCGCAATTCTACTTCTGTGTATGTACCTGTAAGAACTGAATACAGTGACTCAGATATTTGCATGCCCATATTCATAGAATCTGGAGAAGGAAACGGTAACCCACTCCAGTATTCTTGCCTGGAGAATCCCATGGACGGAGAAGCCTGGTAGGCTACAGTCCACGGGGTCGCAAAGAGTCGGACACGACTGAGCGATGGAACGGAATGGAATTCATAGAATCATTATTCACAGTAGCCAAAGTGGAAGCAATCCAGGTGTCCAAAGATGGGTAAGTAGACAAAGTATGGTATTTGTACACAATGGAGTATCAGCCTTAAAAAGGCAGGCAGTTTAAAGACATTATGTGAAATAAGCCAGTTATTTGAAGGACAATAGTTGTATGATTCCATTTATATGGTGTACACAAGAATAGAGTGGTAGTTGCCGAAGGGAGGGTTACTGATCTCATCAGCCTTCAGGGGACCTGGGTGGAGGCTGCAGGAGCCAAGACCTCAGACCACTTGTCTAAGGCTCACTTCTATGAAAACGTTAGGAAGTACTACTCTAGCTTACTTTCATTAGTATAAATACACACTGGTTTAATGAAAGCTGTCCATCCATCCAGCAACTGTCTAAAAAAATAAGATGGCAAACTTTGTGGAATATATTCAGTTCAGTTCAGTTCACTCAGTCGTGTCCGACTCTCTGCGATCCCATGAATCACAGCACGCCAGGCCTCCCTGTCCATCACCAACTCCCGGAGTTCACTCAAACTCATGTCCATCGAGTTGGTGATGCCATCCAGCCATTTCATTCTCTGTCTTCCCCTTCTCCTCCTGCCCCCAATCCTTCCCAGCCTCAGAGTCTTTTCCATGAGTCAACTGTTCGCATGAGGTGGCCAAAGTATTGGAGTTTCAGCTTTAGCATCAGTCCTTCCAATGAACACCCAGGATTGATCTCCTTTAGGATGGACTGGTTGGATCTCCTTGCAGTCCAAGGGACTCTCGAGAGTCTTCTCCAACACCACAGTTCAAAAGCATCATTTCTTCGGTGCTCATCTTTCTTCATAGTCCAACTCTCACATCCATACACGACTACTGGAAAAACCAGAGCCTTGACTAGGCAGACCTTTGTTGGCAAAATAATGTCTCTGCTTTTTAATATGCTATCTAGGTTGGTCATAACTTTCCTTCCAAGGAGTAAGCGTCTTTTAATTTATATATGTACCTGATTACATTCATATTTATAATTAACTGAGAACAATTCCAACATATTAGAATAACTATATGAGTTTATGTATGCAATAAAATTGGGAATAATATAAACACCTGAAATGTTAGCAATAGTAGTTACCACCATTATCAACAGTTTATACTTTAAAACATGGAAATCCTCCGATTTCAGAATGATTATTTTGTTAATCTATATTTGAGTACCTTCTTGCATTGTTTTAATATAACTGGTTTTTTATCAAAGGTTGATAAAAGAAATCTGTAAAAATCTGCATCTTTTGTAAAATTTGTTATATTTATTACATATTTGATTTTGCTTTTCACAGTATTTAACTGTATTTTAAAGTGTTAGCAAAAGATACATTGCAAATTTTTAAAATATGCATATGAGAGCGACTGAGTCCTGTGTTGTTAGTAAAATAATGAAAAATAGCCTTTTTCCTGTAAGTAGCTTGCAGTTTAATACAGAAATACATTGATATTTTTTTGATTCCTTCTAGCATTTGAAACAACAACAGGAAGGCCTAAGCCACTTGATTAGCATCATAAAAGATGACTTAGAAGATATCAAGTTGGTAGAACATGGATTGAATGAAACCATCCACATCAGAGGTGGTGTCTTCAGTTGACAGCTCACAAACTTGTGTTAAAGGTTTGTGAAATACATCTTCCTGTTACATCAGGCCTTCTTTAAAAATGAAACTGACCACATGGAGGGGGGAAAAAACAATCCTCTCTCCTGACTTGGTTTTTGAGAAGGTTACTGAAAAATTATTATCCATCAAATCTGAAATAACAGTCACTTCACTGCTCTTCAGAGATAGCCTTTGAAAGATTTATATCTAAAAGCTGTAATTACTTTAAAAGAGAAATACATAATTACCAAAAATATTTACTATTGTACATTTTTACAACAGCATTGTTCTTAAAAATAATCAGTGTTTAATGATTATTCTCCATTGAGCCTGTACTCTGCTTTCCATAGCAAGTAAATATGAAATGTCTACTTTGCACATAACAAAATAAACTGTATAATTACTTGGCTGCTGGAGATTTGTACTTCAGAATGTAAATGTCAGTTTTTATATTTGTGAATTCATCTGTGGGAGGAGTAAAGAAAATCCAAGAGTATTTAATGATTAATGTGGTTTTCTTTTCATTCTATAAAAATTTGAAGATATATTTTTATATTATTTTACTTATTTGGAATTATAGAACACACGTAAGCAATTAGGATATAACAGAAGAATTACATTTTATCATTTTTGCACCTTTTTTTGTTTTTTAAACCTCTATGAAAACATAAATAAATTCTTGATTATAATTACTTTTTATATAATTCT
Organism: Moschus berezovskii; assembly: GCF_049115385.1. Classification (NCBI taxonomy): domain Eukaryota; kingdom Metazoa; phylum Chordata; class Mammalia; order Artiodactyla; family Moschidae; genus Moschus; species Moschus berezovskii. Next base: position 100,410,223 of record NC_142464.1, on the reverse strand, counting down.
GTCTGGTGCTTTGTTTATTTGGTTCTGGGAGAAAGATGACTGATTCATGTTCATACAAGTATTAAATCATAATCACAACTGAAGTATTTCAGTTTTAACCTGGTTTTAAGTCTGACTTCACCATCAAGGTGAAGGGCTTCCCTTGTGGCTCAGCTGGTAAAGAATCTGCACGCAATGCGTGAGACCTGGGTTTGATCCCTGGGTTGGCAAGGTCCCCTGGAGAAGGGAAAGGCTACCCACTCCAGTATTCTGGCCTGAAGAATTCCAAGGACTACAGTCCATGGGGTCGCAAAGAGTCGGACACGACTGAACTGAAGAGACTTTCACTTCACCCTCAATACTGATGTATTTTGACTGGGTACAGCAAAGAGAAATTACTTCATATATCATCTAGGATAAACAATTCTCTAATACATCATTAGCATCTGAAAACACTGGAAAATCTAAGTTAGACATGGTAATGTGCAATAGTGATTCTTTAAAACCAGATAATTTAAGCAATTTCTCTGACTACACACGGCACATCTCACTGCATGTTAGCCCCTGTTGGAATGCTTTCACTCTGCATTTCAGGATCATGCTTTGGCTTATGATGAGAGGTATCATAAACAGCCTATGAACCCTACCACCGTGTTACTATGAGGATAGCAAGGAGTGTGATGTACTGTGTGTCCACAGGCCCCCTCTGAGACACCACTGGAGGAATCTGTCCAGATGCAGACTAGCTAACAGTTGTGTAGGAGACACAAACAATTCTTGTGGGCTGCTGCTTCTAACACCTCTTTCTCATCCTTGTAGCCAAAGGTGAAAGGAGTTTGCCTCTCTGCACACTCTTTTACTGTAGGAAGAAGTGGTGATTTAACAAATGAGAATTGCTCCTCAGTGAGCAACATCTCTGTTGGACAGATGGCTAACGGTGCTCACCTCTCTAGCCTTTAATTTTTCGTGCTGTCATATTCTTAATTTCTAATTTCACAAGCCCTAAATAGGGCTCAGGGTTTGCCTTTTAAAGACAGGTCCAGTTAGCCTCCTAAGTTTCAATTCTGCTGGTGACTGCATGTTAAGGCAGGCTACAGGCTTTGTTCATGCAGCTGTTAGATAAGCGGCCCTGGTCTGTATCTGACTTGTGCTCCAAGCAAATGATAACCAAGTTCTAGATTTGGATAGAAATCAGACTAACTTTGGCCTCAGGACTAAACTGTGCTCTCCAGCACAATTTATAAAAGTTCTGTGAACTAGGTAATGGTTCTTGTGGATAGTTCACTCCAAATTCTCAATATGAAGAGAGATAAATAGAATTAAAGCACACTGAACCCTTAACACCTAGTTTAGACTTCATGAAGTTTTTCTGTATCTCTGAAAATGGCCTTAAGTTCTTTTTGAAACACTGGCAGTGTAAACAAGTGTCACTTATCAAAGCCCATGCCTAAATCAGTTCAACCACTTATCAAAGCCCATGCCTAAATCATTCAACCACTCTTTTTCTTGGGGAAAAGAGCACCTTACTGTACTTACCTCATTCTCCTTTCTTACTGAGCCCACATATTCGCTTAGTACTGTCTGCCTTCCTAGGTTAATATGAGGTTCAAGTTAGGAACTACGTATGGGAAATACTTAGTAAACTGTTTTGTTTGTAAAAAAACAAAGTATTCATATATAGAAGGAAAATGAAGAGACTGAAAGAATATACTATTTGAAGTCAAAGTCTGATCCTTTAAAGATGAGTAAAACACCTTCAAAATTCTAATTCAGGAATTAAATTCATGTTAACCACTACCATTATTGATATTTTAGTATTGAGCCAGTCATTTCCTAGGCAGGTTGATAAGAAGTCTAGGGGTCCCCAAGGAGAGAGGGGTCTGGAATTCTCAAGGAGGAAGAAAGGACAAACTTTTTTTCCTCTACATTCCTTAGGATTATATAACAATAATGTATACTGCCTGAGGACAGTCTCTGGATTAAACCTGCTGGTTAAACCTGTTATTTTAAGATGTAAATTATGGGAGTAGGTCTGGTGAGGTCTTTACAACCTCCAGACATTCTTTGGATTCATTGGAGAGTATATAACTCCATTGCTAACACTAGGAAGGGGGTACTCTTTCTACCCACTTCTGATGCCTATGTCAGAAGATTTCTCTATCTCCTTTATACTTTAATAAAACTTTATTACACAAAAGCTCTGATGAGATCAAGCCTCATCTCTGGCCCCTGAATTCTCCTCCGGAGGCCAAGAATCCCGGTGTCTTTTCGTGGTTCAGCAACAACCTTTCAGTATCTGGCAATTCTACTGAAATTAAAGGTCTTTTATTGAATTAAATCAAAAGTATACAGTTTTTTACAATCATAAAATTAATATAGAAATAAGTGAAAAATGAATTCTATGATATCTGGGTTTACTACCAGATTTGCTAAGTGAATAACAAATTCATGTTTTATCAACTGAATGTTGACCAACAAGTGAAAAATACATCTTTCCTTTTGATGATTTCTGTGGGATGCCTGTAGTTCTATTTCAAGTACAATGTAAAGTACAAGTAAAGAGTGTATCAGACTACAGAGCGACCAAAATTTATAGCAGAAGCACTGATTAAAATGATGAATGTCCCACACTGGGGAAGGATCATTTTGCCAGAAGATGCAGAGGGATGGCTTTTGGGACCTGGAACTGGAACTGCTGGAGCTGGAGCTGTTAATGAGAATACATAGTCACTGACACACGTCATTTTGAGTATCACATATTTCATCCCCTGACACCATATTTCCTGACTATATGAACAGACAAGTTAGATTAGAAACATACATCAAGTACTTCTAACCAGGACAACTTTAAAATAAATACAGTTCATTACAGACTGGGGGCTATATTTTCATATATATCATCAAGGTGTGCTGATCTAGGTTTTATCCAGGTTTCCACAGCCTTTTTAGTATTTAAGTAGACAAAAGTAATTTCTCATTGTTCAAGTTCACTAGAATTTCTTGGCAATTGAAAATTTTCATCTTCTGTATATAAAATATAAAGTTTAATGCTGTGTCTTGTCTATTTAGAGTAAAATAGTATATTTCATATGTATATTCTACTAGTATACAATGGAATATAGCTGCATTTTTTAAAACACTAAGCCCTGCAAGCTGATTAAAAAATATATCTTTTCCCTTTATACATAAAACACTACTCTGGAGAAAACCACTTCCCTTCCATCTGAATAGCAGAGAGAGGTTCAGTAGAGTCCAGCCATCCAGGATGGCCTGATTCACACTGCCCTTAATGCAGACATCTGACTTTTGACTGTGTTCTGGTTTAGACTACCAGGGAAGACTGACGAAATACTCAGATGGGCTTGAGAGAGTCATTTCTTAGGCAGGTTGATAAGTCTAGGGGTCCCCAAGGAGAGAGGGGTCTGGACTTCTCAAGGAGGAAGAAAGGACAAACTTTTCTTTCCTCTACATTCCTTAGGATTATATAACAATAATGTATCCTGCCTGAGGACAGTCTCTGGATTAAACCTGGCTAAACCTGTTATCTTGCTTCCCTGGTGGCTCAGAGGTTAAAGCGTCTGCCTCCAATGCGGGAGACCCGGGTTTGATCCCTGGGTCGGGAAGATCCCCCGGAGAAGGAGATGGTAACCCACTCCAGTATTCTTGCCTGGAGAATCCCATGGACGGAGAAGCCTGGTAGGCTACAGTCCATGGGGTCGCAAAGAGTCGGACACGACTGAGCAACGGAACGGAACGGAAACCTGTTATCTAAAGATGTATATTATGGGAGTGGGTCTGCTGAGGTCTTTACAACCTCCAGACATTCTTTGGATTCACTGGACAGTATATATAACTCCACTGCTAACACTAGGAAGGGGGTACTCTTTCTACCTGCTTCTGAAGCCCATGTCAGAAGCTTTCTCTATTTCCTTTATACTTTAATAAAACTTTTATTACACAAAGCTCTGAGTGATCAAGCCTCATCTCTGGCTCCAGATTGAATTCTTCTCCTCTGGAGGCCAAGAATCCTGGCATCTTTTCCGTGGTTCAGCAACAACCTTTCAGGCTCACCATTCACATTTCATAAGTGAAACCATGGAAATATTATAAAACCTTCAAATCATAAATGTATTTGCTTGCCATAATCATAAACATGCAGTTATGGGAAAATGGACAGGTGGATGCACTCCTGCATTAGTTTGTTACTAGAGAGCAGTGGTTCTCAAGGGGGTTCTCAAGGGCCTGCTAAGAGGCAGTTTGCAAACTTGTCAGGATATTTTTTGATTATCACAGCAGTGGGGTATAGAAGTAGAAGACTAGTACCCATGCTGTGGACAGTCTTGCACAATGAAAAACTGACCCACTTCCACATAAATTTCAAATGTACTGCTAGACATAAATATATATTAAAAATGTATTTATATCCAGAACCTGTTTTACATATAGGCAAAATATATTTGGATAGTTTTAATAAACATTAGTTTCTATATAATAAGTTTAGATTATTAGTTTAGTATCTAATTAGTTTCTATCTAATAAGCCCACAGTATTTCTTCACTTTTATTTTTCTTGTATAGAGTAGCTTCCAGGTTTCTCTTAAATCCAAATTTATTTGTGTAATTAAATACAATCATCTGACTACTTCATTATGTCTTCTAGAATAATCTATGCATTTATTTACATACTGAAATGTTTATAATTTTGTTATATCATTAGGACATTAATTGATTTTTTTATGGGTGCAAGTGGGTCTTATCTAAGAATTTTATTTCAGAATACCTTTAGAAAATATTTGTTCTAAAAGAACTGGGTTGATAGAGTTGAGAACCACTGCTTGAAAAAGTAGTCTCTATATACAGTTGAAAATCACTGCTTAAGAAACAAAATCAAGTTGCCCCCACCATTTGCACATACAAGTATTTGGATGTGACATTATATTGTTAGGATGCTTTAAACTTGAGGTTGGTGTCTTTTTTTGAAAAACTTCTCAGTTTTTGTATATTGCAGAAACAGACATCAACTAAAGAAAAGAAATATTTCTTACTAGGCTGGTTGATATCTTGGCTTTTGTCTTCTAAAATAGAAACAGATGTTCAGTTAATTGCATTGTACACCAAAGAGAAAAATATCTCATTATATGATTAAGCAAACTTGGTTATCTCTGGGTGTGGGACTGAAGGGCAGGATATTAGACTTACAGGTATTGGGGGGAGGGTCTAAGTTTACTCATTTGCATGCTTTGAAATATTTTTACAATGTATGTGTATTTTCATTTTTAAAAGTTAAAATTTTGTTTATAGGAAAGTCTTTTTTACCTTTTAAACTCAGATCCCCAAATGCAACTATAGCACCTACCATTTACTGAATGCTTACTGTGTCACACGTTGACCAAATACTTAATGTTCATTAACACTTTTACTTCTCACAGTCCTAGTAGGTAGTAGGGTTATCCATATTATACAGATTTCCCCAAAAGTTGCATAAAATCACAACTTCTATGCTTGGTAATCAGTGGGAACAATACCTGCTTTCAAAGCCTCTGCTCTTAATTACTATGCTATTTCAACTCCAGGTGTGTTAAAATTAAAAGATTGCAATATTGCCATATTTTGACAGCTCTGAAGCCAAATGCCAATTCTAGAAGCCCAGATTCGAGGTGTATTTATTTTCTGTAACTACATCCAGCTGGGAGACAAGTGTCATGCAAGAGAAAATGAACAAAACTTGGGAAGTTTGGGTCTTGACTGTCTCGTTCTAGCCTCTTACAGGTTCCTTAACTTCCCTATATTCCATGTTTTCATCTCTGCAATGGTGACAGTACTTCTCTTATTGGATTATATGAGATTCTGTGTAAATGTTTTGGCATCACCTTTAAAAGCCTGCACTATAACAGTTTTCTAAGAAAGGGCACGATACAAAACAGTCCCAGCAAAACTGAGTGGCTTATTGTTGGAGGACATGGTGAGTGCAGTAAGGAGTGCAGAAAGCATGTCCCACGCTGTGCAGGGTTGACACACCCCTCCTTGATGATTCCTGTGACTACAGATTCCCTCAGTAGCCTGTTCACCTGGAGAAACCTGCCCCTTCTGGAATAGACAGGTGCAGCTGGAGGTCAACTGTTCCAGCTTCAGGTCAACTGACCCAGGGAGCCCTAAGAGCAGTCTGCTGCTCACACTGAAAGGAGTCCTCGGCACCTCCCCTGTGGCTTGCAGACTGGATGTGTCAAGCTGTACAGCCCAACTGTCCAGACCCCTTAAGACAGAGCTCAGTGAGTGATTACAGTGAAGGACTCAGAACCCCATGGTGCGTCCACCCCCACATACATAAAAGAATTTTACAAAAAGAATTTACCAGGTTTTTCATCCGGTTGTAACATTTTTATTCCTAAATGAGAAAAAGATGTATTATTCAGATAATAATAAAGGCAACTACCACTTACTATTTTAACCCACCATTTGTTTTGTCAGTGCTTTATCTCATTAGGACTTTAATCCTAAATTAAGACTTTAGTCCTGCAAGACAGAAGCTTTCCTCATTTTACAGATGCAGAAGCAGAGGTCCAGAAAAGTGAAATAACTTATAGAAAGTTACCAAGAGGAATATGGCAGAGGAGAGACTTCATGAAGTTGGGTCTGTCTACCCAGACCATGTACATCCCCCATACCTTGCTAAGTAACTGCCTTTCAAAACCCAGTGTGCCGAGTAAGGTGCCAATGAGAGTACTAAGTAAACTCAGGTCCAGCGAGCTGAAGAGATGTAGATGAAGTGTGCCATCAATGTCATTAGAGGTTCACTTCAAAGTTGTGGCCAAGTAAGTTCAATCATTCAAATCTGGGCGATTATAAAAGTGTTGCTGGAACCTCGCTCTCTGGGTCACAGTGAACTGTGAACGGCTTGTTCCTGCACACAGCACGCAGTACCCAAAGGCAGCAACATTAAGCAAAGCTCAGTGCTGTGTGGACGGATGCCATTTAGTAGATGCCAGAAATCTAATTTCCTTAACAGATGATCATTACATAATAACAAAACCTACCAAAAATCATTTTCAAAACACCTATGAATTCAAAAGAAAGGATTTATAAGCACTGGATAGGGGCTTGCGCCCTGAGATTTTGTGTTTTTATAGTCCTTACAGGTATCTCCATAAGGCAGCCACATTTGAAAGAGGACAGTTCTTAGGCATAGAGAAGTTTTATTATTGTCCATAGCTCTCTGGTAAAATACTAGATCATTTCTTTTTTTTTTAACCTTCTCCTTGTCTCAGAGATAAAAACTAACTTTGAGGGCCTTTTAATATTTTTTCCTCCCCTATTAGCATAAGTTCTGAGGTCCTTTTGACTTGACAGGAGTCACACTGTTCAGTTTCTCCGGCCATAGAAACTCAAGGCCCCTCACAAGCCTTGCCTTCAGCAACAGCCTCACACTTTTTAAAATACTCATTTTCATGGTTATATCATAAACGTAGGTTACATATGCATGATAAATATACTGGAAAAACACTTGAGGAACCATAAATTTTAAGAAACTGGTTCTTGGTCATAGCGGCTTTCCTGGTGGCTCAGACAGTAATCTGCCTGTAATGCAGGAGACTGGGGTTCGATCTCTGGGCCAGAAAGATTCCCTGGAGAAGGGAATTGCTACCCAGTTGAGACTCCCACGGACTGCAAGGAAATCAAACCAGTCAATCCTAAAGGAAATCAACCCTGAACATTCATTGGAAGGACTGATGCTGAGGCTGAAGCTCCAATACTTTGTCCACCTGATACAGAGCCAACTAACTGGAAAAGACCCTGATGCTGGGAAAGATAAAGAGCAGAAGGAGAAGGGGGTGACAGAGGATGAGATGGTTAGATGGCATCACCAACTTGATGGACATAAGTTTGAGCAAACTCTGGGAGACAGTGAAGGACAGAGAAGCCTGGTATACTACAGTTCACAGGGTCACAAAGAGTAGGACATGACTTAGCGACTGAACAACAATTTGGTTATAAGAACCTAGATCTTTCACTCATGTGATCTTGCGCAAAGTACTTAGCCTCCCTGCATATCTAATGGTGACGATTAAACCTATACTTCCCAGACTGGCAGTCTCCTCTCCAGCATGCATAACATTGCTTACTAGGTAGTGAAAAAGATTCTCTAATTTTCATTCCTAAATGAGAAAGAAATTTTCAGTGACTTGCAGTTTGTTCCAGTAAGTACAATTTTCAAACTCCTTCTTGTCTCATGAACTCAAGTGATACAAGCACCAGAGATCCCACCTGCACTGTAGTTTCTGGCTTTTATTTTAAAAGTTCTGGCTACATGAACCCTCACTGTGCAAATCTATGCCAGACTCAGAAAAGCCTTCTGTCATGGCACGTAAGTCTGCCTCTATGGCCAGGAAAATCCTATACTTAGTTACCTGCAGATCTTAGATGCTGAGATGCTTTTATTAACAGCCAAAGCTAACAATCAGCTTTTGCATAAAGTTGAAGTTTCTATTAAATACCTTTAGCTGTGGAATCTAAGCCTGGACTGCATGCATCCAGGTTGCAGCAGCCTGCCTTCCACCTGCCCCCAACAGAGCCAACTGTCCAGCTCCAAGAATGCACACACACTAGGGAGGAAAGGAACTTTCCTACTCTCTTCTCCAGCTAAAATTCTGTAGAATGACAGGTAAGAAGGAGGCTATAAGGGAAATATTAATGACTAGTTGTCTCATGACAATATTCTCTTTAACACCCTGAGGAATCCTTCTCTTCTCATACTTGGACCAAGAGTATAAATAAAGCTGTCTTACCAGGTATCTGGGTGGCTTCCTGGCTTTTCATATCTGAAGACAGAAATGAATATTGGTTAATGTTAATCAAATATCTTGCATTGTTAATGCTCCCTTTTGTGTATACCAGCCCCCATTTCTAAGCCTTAAAAGGGGGGAAGTAGGGGTGGGGAACAGTAACAATAAAAACACCTTTTAATTGCTCTTCATTCTCAGACTGGATAAAGCCCAAACTCCTGATGCTGGACTTCAGGGACTTCATGATGTAGCCAACCTTATCTTCATAAGGCAATCTGAGCACACCAGTTTTTGAATGAAACAGTACTGGGTCTAAGACTCTGCTTGGTTTAGTTCTATTGTCATTACAGTTACTAGCTCTCTGACTGGGCAGGCCTAATCCCTCTGACCTTTATTTCCTTATGTACGCAAAAGAAACACCTTGCAGGTTTGTAGTAACTGATGATTATAAAAGTGCTAAATACATTATTACATGGAACATAAGCAGCTCTCAATAACTAGAGTTCCTCTGTTTTGGCTTAACTTATTCCTCAAACTCTACATGTCCAGTAATGTCCTTAGTTCTAGGAGTCCTCACATCTCCTTCTAACCTTGCAGCTAGCAGCTAGTCTCAGAGAGTAAATAAAGGGTCACTTACCAGGAAAGACAGTGGATTCCTGGCTTTTCATTTCTAAAGATGAGAATAGGAACTATGTAATGATAAATGCAGTAAGCTTGAAAATTAACCTTATATAACTATTTACAAGTAAGAGATGACCCATTCCCAAAGTTTTATCCTATTTGGGTAAAAAGGAAGAAGATTTAGCACACTGGTGCCTAACTTACACAGAGAACTATGGTCAGTGATCCAGGCACTTTCTAGATTAAGTGAAATATCTCTTATTGATTTATATTTTTTAGACTCTGACCTATATTTGTCATGATCTATTTTTTAAAAATAAAATTTCTTGATTATGTAAGTAATATAATTATAGATAATTTAGAAAAACATAGGAATCTACTAAACATTACTCATAATCCCAGCTATCAGAGCTGTTCATTCTTAATACTGGCATATCTCCTTCTTGTCTCTTTGCTATAATATATGTCTATGTGCATATGCTACATACATTTTCATTACTTTTTCAATTTTACTGAGATATAACTGACATAAAACACTGTATAAGTTTAAAGTGTGCAACATAATGGCCTGAGTTACATATATTGTGGCATGATTACCACAACAGTTTAACATCCACCATCTCATATAAATACCAAAAAAGAAATTTTTTTTCCCTTGTTATGAGAACTCTTAGGATCTACTCTTCTAACAACTTTCAAATATACCACACAGCTGTAAACTATAGTCATGTTGTACATTATATTCCTTGTATTTATTTATCTTATAAATGGAAGTTTGTTCCTTTTGACACTGTAAAATAGATTTGACATTATATTCCATATGCTGTTTTTATCCTTTTTTAATATTCTTATTGGAGTATAACTGACTTACAATGTATTAGCTTCAGAAGTACAGTGAAGTGAATCTGTTATACATACACATATATACACTCTTTCTTAGATTATTTTCCCATAAAGGCCATTACACAGTATTGAGTAGAGTTTGTTTTTATCCTGTGATTTTTACTATCACTGTATTATAAGTACTTTCTCTTATCTTTGGGCTTCCCTGGTGGCACAGTGGTAAAGAATCTGCCTGCTAAGGCAGGAGACATGAGTTTGATCCATGGGTCAGGAAGATCCCCTGGAGAAAGAAATAACAACCCACTCCAGGTATTCTTGCTTGGGAAATCCCACGGACAGAGGAGAATGGTAGGCTGCAGTCCATGGGGTGACAAAGAATCAGACACAACTCAGTGATTAAACAAAACAGCAGCATGTCTTCAGGTATTTTTTGAAAACATGATTTTTAAATTGGTTAGCGTTTCATAATAAGAATGTTATTTAACAATGTCCAACTGTTGGATACTAAGTTTATTTATAAATTTTTGCTGCTATAACACTGTAAAAACATGTCTATATATATTTTGTACACAAACTTTTATGTTTATTTCCTTAGGACAAATATCTAAAAGTGTTACAGCTAGGTTAAAACGCGTGGACATTTTAAGACTAGTGATACAAATGATTGGAACTGTCCTCCAGAGAAGTTTGAATTTATAATCTCACCAGTAATTTATGAGCATGTTTGTGTCCCAGCACCCTTGAAGAATATTATTTTTAAAAAGACCAAAAAACTTGGGAATGAGTCATACTTTAGAATTTACTAAATATCAAATGGATACAGCTAATAGCAACTATATATATATATATATAAATGATTATATATACACACATATATACACATATATATATTTCGGCATATATATAAATATATGGGTGTGTGTGTGTGTGTAGATATATATATATAATCATTTTAATTTAGGAAAAAATGTCATTTTTATGCCCCTGATGAACACCCTAGGTTACAAGAGTTTGTGAAACAATCACACCCTCCTCTATCCATGTAATAGCTAGTATAAAGCAAAAAATAACAGGTTCTCTAGAACTAGTTCCACATGTCGTATCTCTAACTGTTCTGCTGGGATGACCTATGGATTGTTAGCTAGGAGACAGAGAGAACTGCTGCATCAACCTTATTAAGAAGGGTACCTGGAACTCAGGAGGGCCTCTGATACATCAAACTCGTAAGCTAAAGGTGGGTTCTGCCTTCTTCCCACTTTTCCTTACCATTCCATGCCCACCTGCTCCCACCCATAAGGAAGTTGCCCTGCAAATCTAAGTAAGCTCCCAGAGTTTACGAAAATATCTTACCAGGGTTTTCCAGCTTCTGGTTTTCCTCACCTAAGTTACAAAAAGAAACTCATCAGTTTCAAAAATAGACCAAAGTAACTGGGAGTTATCATAGTTACAGCACAACTACTTTAAAGTAAAATGGCCACTTGATATCCAGTAAACTAATGCTACTAAATTTAAGTGTCAGCTACAAACTAAACACAGTTGGCTAATAGGGCTGGAACAGTCCTCTGGCCCCTTCTACCCAGAAAAACTGTTACATATAGCAAGTCTTCTAGCAATCTCCACAAGCTAGTAAAACGTCCTTTGAAGAGGTGGCTGAAGTCCCTGTGGAGTGACCAGTAAAACTTGTGGCTGCCTGAGCCAATAAGAAGTGTTACTAAGCAAGTCCTGAGATGCATGAAATGCTTCACACAAGGACAGGAAATACCTTCCAAACAACAAGTAAACTGCGTACTTAAGAAAAGACTAGAAACTTTTCTCTCTTCACACTGTAGCCACATGGGCCAAACATGTAATAAGAAACTTAGACACAAAGAAGTGACCTGAACCATATCACCATAAGTGGAAACTTAGAGGGGGTGGGGGGTGGGGCGGTGCATCTACACCCAGATGTTTTAATCAAATGATACCAAACACCACTTTATTTAAGAAAGGCAAAAATACTAACTTTTTATACTTTCATCTGGATGTCTGGTATCACACAGGCTAACCTCAATGACTTAATATAGAGCTCTACCTATTAAAGACCTCGGACCTGTCAAGAGTATCTAGCTCTCTGGGTTCCACCAATCTCATTCCCACATTGCTCAGATCTCCAGAGAGCCCACCCTCTCATTTGAAGGGAGGTAAATTTCCCCAGAATAGATTTTTTCCCCCCCTTCATATCTGCCAAGTTACTCCTTCATAGGTGCAAAGCACTCCTTTTCTTCAGCTAAGAACTGAATTTGCTGAACAGGAAAGAGTTACTAAACACCCATGAAGGGGTTATTTTTAAAAATTAGAGCATACTTACCAGGGTTGTAGACAGGTTGAAAATAGTCTAAAATAAAAACATGCTTTCATTACATAGTACTATACTGAGAAGTGAATGTCAGGTTCAGTCTATTTTTACATGCTTATTAATTATAAAGATTTGAGTTGGCTTACATTCAAGATACAAACAAAATATGGCAATATGGGAATATAAAATTTCAATCTTGAAAACAAATGGTTACAGATTCATTTTAATTATGTGAAGAAGAATCCACAGAAAAACTAGCCAGGAAGACAGGTAGAAATGGACCCTTATTTTTCAAACTTTTTAAACAAAGAAATCTTCAAATAGGATCCATCCAAAGTATGCACCAGCCCAAGGCATTTTCTGGCAACTTCAGTTCAAATCTGTTGAGTCTAATTTGATGATGTTGTTCCTGAACATTCTCAGAATTCCTATTTACCTTTCCAAATCTTTCCCATGGTCCTCTAAGAAAGATTATTTTTCTTATATTCTCCTACTTTCCTCTGAGAAAGCAGACCAAGTTACCATTTTGACTCCCCGTGTCTTTCCCCCTGAGCCATATTCACTCCATTCCTTCTTCAGTCTCCCAAATATTACTTCCCAAGATGTCAAAACATAGGAATATGATTCTAACTCTGTGCATAGGAGTCATGTAGGGGTTTTCAGGAGCCCTTAAGTTCTTGTAATGATGGACTAGGGTCAGAGTTGGCAGTCCCGGCATGCCCAAGGCAAATGCAGTATTTGAGAGAACAGCCACAGGCAAAGGTGGGATAGGGTTAAGGTGGATCCCTGCACCCTCCCCCTGAGAAGGTAAGAGAGGCAGCACAACTCAGCATTGAGAAAGCAAGGGCTGACCGTATGACGGTATAGTGGGGTGGCTCTGACCTATTCCAGGGAGAAATAACACTGATAAAATTCCCATTACAGAGATACTAAAGCATATCTTACCTATGTTCTCAACACAACTTTCAGTTTTTAGTCCTGAAACACAAAGATAAAGTTTTATTAGTTAGTGAACTCCGGGAGTTGGTGATGGACAGGGAGGCCTGGCGTGCTGTGGTTCATGGGGTCGCAAAGAGTTGGACACGACTAAGAGACTGAACTGAACTGAACCCTATTAAAAACTTCAAATTGGTCTGTTGCTACTGTAATCTAATCTGTCAGCTCCGAGTCTATCAGACTAATAACTTAGTGGGAAGTAAATTGCATTTTTGTTTCATAGTATAGTCACTAAACAGCTATCTTTTCCGGAATTCAGTTTCCTCATTTATGTCTTTTTTGGGAGATTGCTTCAAATAACCTCAGGAATCCCATCCAAAGGTAATAATAATACTGATTAGTCTGAAAAAATTAGCAGAAAATTTATCTGTTTAACTAACCCTCTCTTCAGATACTAAATATCCTCAACAGTTAACCTACCCCTTTACTATGACAATTTGTAGCCACTGGAGAAAAACAATCTCAATCAGAGCTTAAAGATCTTAGAATATATGAACAAACATCCTTTACATTCATATAGAGAAATGAAGTTGATGTTTCCCAGAACACTGATCTGTGTGTAAGGAAATGCACCATTTTTTGGAGAACAGGTGAACATGATATCGAATGGTATATGTGTATAAGGTCCTTGATCCTCTTGCTGTGGCACCCTAGAAAAAGTCATCAGTGAGTGCTGCAGTGACTCCTCTGAGACTTGACATAAAGGGGGAATCTGCTAGCTTGCCCAACAAAGGTTAAGCCAGAAAATTCAGCGAGAGGGTGTTTAGTTTTAGTGCCAGCATGAGTCATGGAGGGCTTCCCAGGCACCACAGGAAGGTCTCGATGTCTTATGTTCTCTTCTCTTAGTCTGGTTAGCTCACACACCTCATCTGGAACTTCAACTCCCTGAGGATGAACCTCTCAATCCAAGATGTGGGTGTGAAACACCTGGCTTCACTATGAGACATGCTCATTGATAACTGCTCTCAGATCTTGCTCCATTTATGGAGTTTCAACAAGAATCCAGGTGACTTGGTTCAGTTTCTACTGGCCCAGGAAATCTGTAAGCATCTGGATAGTACCCTGAGGCCAACCTTGGTGTTTGGCTATACAAGAAATTTTTTTGAAAGTTCTAGAGACTATTAGAAAATGCTGTCTCAGCAGGTGATGAGTGGGTGCAAGCCTTACCCAGAAGTTTTAGTTGAGGGAAAGGTGAAGGTGAGGGGAGCTGTGGATGAAAAAGCTACAAACATGATAGATTCAGCCTGGGAACAAGCACTGGGGAATTTTAAAAGCCTGCATCTTTTTTCTATAGCACAAATTATGAGCATGTTTCTCAAAGTATCGGGAAGTTCCCCTGGAGAAGGAAATAGCAACCTACTCCATTATTCTTGCCTGAAGAATCTCATGGACAGATGAGTCTGGCAGGCTACAGTCCATGGGGTCACAGAGATGGATATGACTGAGTGACTAATACTTTCATGTTCTCAAAATATAGTCTTCCAATCATATACCTCAGGACCACCTGGGCACTTATTAAAATTGTAAATTCTAAAACTCTAGCCGGGACTACTGATACATAATTTCTGGGAAAGATAACTTTATTGCATTCTTATTGCATTAAAATCTACATTTTAAACAAGCACTCTAAGTGATTTTTAGGCAAAAAAATCTGAGAGCCTCATCCTTAGTAGATTGTTGTTTACCTAAGTCAGAGACCCCACTGACTGTAGTCTGCTAGGTTCCTCTGTCCATGCGATTTCCCAGGCAAGAATACTGACGTGGGGTGCCATTTTCTTCTCCATGGGATCTTTCTGACCCAGGGATCGAACCCCCATCTCATGCACTGGCAGGTGGATTCTTCACCACTGAGCCACCCCGTAGTAGAAGATAGGTATCTTTTAATGTTTAACACAGATCCATTTATATGAAACTGCATTTCTCCTCCCTTTTTGAGCCTAGGTTTAATTTGCCATTAGGGTTTTCAGCAGCATGAATCAAACTATTTTGGGTTTCTAAAGAAGTAGTAGGCTGGGGGAGAGATCAGGATGATGAGTCAGAGGACATGGAGCTCACCTCATCCCAACGAATGCATCAAAAATACATCTGCACGTAGAACAATTCTCACAGAAAACCAACTGGAAGCTGTCTGAGAGCTCTAACACACCAAAGTGGTAAAAAAGATTCCCACGGATGGAATGAAAAAAAAAGGGCATCAGGATGGGATAGGCACCCTGGGGAGGGACCAGTGAAGCAGGGAGGGTCTGCAAAGGCAGGCCCTCACTTTGCGAAGGCCCTCTGTCTGCTGGCAGGTCAGAGGAGCTGCAGGGCTTGGACTCTGATCATGAGGTGTGCAAACCTGCTGGCTTGCTAGGCATCAAGGTGGACAGAGATGCGGTGACAGCTTCCACCTCACAGCCCTTCTCAGCCTGAAAGACATGCCAGGTGAGCTGCAAGTATGTAGAGTAGCCAGGTGGTGAAACTCCAGGAGGTGGACCCTAACAGAGGACTCTGTCAAGCCAGGGGGAGATAGCCCGAAGGGCCTGTGGTGTTATTTCAGTTCAGTTGCTCAGTCATATCTGACTCTTTGCGACCCCAGGGACTGCAGCATGCCAGGCTTCCCTGTCCGTCACCAACTCCTGGAGCTTACTCAAACTCATGTCCACTGAGTCAGTGATGCCATCCAACCATCTCATCCTCTGTCGTCCCCTTCTCCTCCTGCCTTCAATCTTTCCTAGGATCAGGGTCTTTTCCAAGAAGTTAGTTCTTTGCATCAGGTGGCCGAACTATTGGAGCATCAGCTTCAGCATCAGTCCTTCCAATGAATATTCAGGACTGATCTCCTTTAGGATTTACTGGTCTGATCTCCTTGTAGTCCAAGGGACTCTCAAGAGTCTTCTCCAACACCACAGTTCAAAAGCATCAATTCTTCAGTGCTACCAGTCCATTCTAAGGGAGATCAATCCTGGGTGTTCATTGGAAGGACTGATGCTAAAGCTGAAACTGCAATACTTTGGCCATCTCATGCGACAAGTTGACTCACTGGAAAAGACTCTGATGCTGGGAAAGGTTGGGGGCGGGAGGAGAAGGGGACGACGGAGAATGAGATGGCTGGATGGCATCACCAACTCTGTGGACGTGAGTTTGGGTGAACTCCGGGAGTTGGTGATGGATAGGGAGGTCTGGCGTGCTGTGATTCATGGGGTCGCGGAGAGTCGGACATGACTGAGCGACTGAACTGAACTGAAGCTTTCTTTATGGTCCAACTCTCAAATCCATACATGACTACTGGAGAAACCATAGCCTTGACTAGACGGACCTTTGTCAGCAATGTCTCTGATTTTTAATATGCTGTCTAGGTTGGTCATAGTTTTTCTTCCAAGGAGCAACTATCTTTTAATTTCATGGCTGCAATCACCATCTTCAGTGATTTTGGAGCCCCCCAAAATAAAGTCTGTCACTGTTTCCCCATCTATTTGCCACGAAGTGTGGGACCAGATGCCATGATCTTAGTTTTCTGAATGTTGAGTTTTAAGCCAACTCTGCCGCTCTCCTCTTTCAGTTTCATCAGAGGCTATTTAGTTCCTCTTCGCTTTCTGCCATAAAGGTGGTGTCATCTGCATATCTGAGGTTATTGTATTTCTCCCAGCAATCTTGATTCCAGCTTGTGCTTCTTCCAGCCCAGCGTTCCTCATGATGTACTCTGCATATAAGTTAAATAAGCAGGGTGACAGTATACAGCCTTGATGTACTCCTTTCCCAATCTGGAACCAGTCTGTTGTTCCATGTCCAGCTCTAACTGTTGCTTCTTGACTTGCCTACAGATTTCTCAGCAGGCAGGTCAGGTGGTCTGGTATTCCCATCTCTTTAAGAATTTTCCACAGTTTGTTGTGATCCACACAGTCAAAGGCTTTGGCATAGTCAATAAAGCAAAAGTAGATGTTTTTCTGGAACTCTCTTGCTTTTTCAATGATTCAGCAGATGTTGACAATTTAATCTCTGGCTCCTCTGCCTTTTCTAAATCCAGCCTGAACATCTGGAAGTTCACGGTTCACATATTGCTGAAGCCTGGCTTGGAGAATTTTGAGCATTACTTTGCTAGCCTGTGAGATGAGGGCAATTGTGCAGTAGTTTGAGCATTCTTTGGCATTGCCCTTCTTTGGGATTGGAATGAAAACTGACCTTTTCCAGTTCTGAGGCCACTGCTGAGTTTTCCAAATTTGCTGGCATACTGAGTGCAGTGCTTTCACAGCATCATTTTTTAGGATTTGAAATAGCTCAATTGGAATTCCATCACCTCCACTAGCTTTGTTCGTAGTGATGCTTCTTAAGGTCCACTTGACTTTGCATTCCAGGATGTCTGGCTCTAGGTGAGGGATACTATTGCGGTTAACTGAGTCATGAAGATCTTTTTTGCATAGTTCTTCTGTGTATTCTTGCACCTCTTCTTAATATCTTCTGCTTCTGTTAGGTCCATACCGTTTCTGTCCTTTATTGTGCTTGTCTTTGCATGAAATGTTCCCTTTGTATCTCTAATTTTCTTGAAGTGATCTCTAGTCATTCCCATTCTATTGTTTTCCTCTATTTCTTTGCACTGATCATTGAGGAAGGCATTCTTATCTCTTCTTGCTATTCTTTGGAACTCTGCATTCAAATGGTCTGGGCCAAACCAGAGCCCACTGCCAGCATTCATGGAGAGGCTGGGCTCCAGCAGTGGACTTTGTTGGTGTGTACAGTGGGTAGCAGGCAAGGCAGATAGTCCCCTTGGGAGGAGTACTCAGCTGTTCCTTTCCTGGCAGGGGTGTTCCAGTTCTGCCCACCTCACGTAGCAAGTTAGAGCTGGGTCTGGGGTAGACAGGTCCTGGGGAGAACCCTATCACAGAGGCAGCCCCAACGTCAGGCGGCAACACAACCACCTCGCTTCCTGCAGCCACAATGCCCCAGCCTCCAGCACCAGCTGAACACTAGGCAAGAAACGCATGAGACCTTGGACTGCTTCTGGGCAGAACTGTGGGGGCCTGCTTGGGCACAGATTCACTATGACCACATGGGCCTCGCCTGATTCAGTGCTCACCTCCTTGTAGACAGATCACATACTGAAGGGCAATGGAGTCTTACAGAACTGACCCTCAGGATTTCTACTGGGGGGCAGATCCCACCCCACAACAGGCTGTGACAGCCATGGAGCAAAAAGGAGGCCCCACCCAACATCTGGTGCAGGCTCTGATCACCACAACACCAGTCACCCCTTATCAAGGGGATAACAGTCAGCACACTTTGAAGAAAAGAAGCCCTTACAAAAGAAGCCCTCACACCAAAATTATTGGACCCACAGTCTACTCAGGGATGCTCCCACACAAAAGCCAGCCCTTCAAAACCACAGAAGACAACTGTTTCTCCTAAATTTAAAGAGACAGGTAAATGTAAGTAAAATTTAAAAAGCACAGGAACTACTCCCAGTTAAAAGAACAAGAGAAATCCTATGAAAGAACAAACGATGAAACAGACTTCTCCAGTCTACCTGACTCTGAGTTCAAAAAGGAGGTTAAAAAAAAATGCTAAAGGAATAAAGATTATTGACAGAAATGCAGAATCGCTGTAACAAGGAACTAGAAACTATAAAGAGGATCCAATCAAAATTAAACAACTCAATTGCCAAGACAAAAATCAATCTATAAGCAAATAGCAAACTAAATAACACAGAAGAACGAATAAGTGATCTCCAACATAGAATAATGGAAATCGCCCAATCAGAACAAAAGACAGACAAATTTTTTAAAATGATAGCATTAAAGAAGGCCTATGAGGTAAAAGTATGCCAATCTACACATAATAGGGGTTCCAGAGGAAAAGAAAGAAGGGTATTAAAAATGCATTTCAGGGAATTCTCTGGTGGTCCAATGGTTAAGACTCAGCGCTTGCACTGCCACAGGCCTGGGTTCAATCCCTGGTCAGGGAACTAAGATTCCACAAGTTGCACGGTGTAGCCTAAAAAAAAAAAGTGAAGAAATTATGGCTGAAAATTTACCAAGCCTAACAAAGGAAACAGATACCTAGGTACAGAAAGCATGGAGGGTCCCAAATGAGATGCACCTAAACAGACCAACACCATGACATACTATGATTAAAAAGGACAAAGTTCAAAGGCAGCAAAAGAGAAGCAAAGAGTCACTTACAAAGGAACTTCCAGAAGGCTATTAGCTAATTTCTCTGCAGAAACTTTGCAGCCAGAAGGAAGTGGCATGATATATTCAAAGTCATGAAATGGAAAGGTCTGCAACCTAGGTTTACTCTACCCAGCAAGGTTATCCTTTGGACTAAAATAAGAGATAAAGAATTCCTTCAGTTAGTTCAGTTCAGTCGCTCAGTCGTGTCTGATTCTTTGTGACTCCATGAATCACAGCACGCCAGGCCTCCCTGTCCATCACCAACTCCCAGAGTTCACCCAAACTCATGTCCATCAAGTCGGTGATGCCATCCAGCCATCTCATTCACTGGCGTCCCCTTCTCCTCCCGACCCCTATCCCTCCCAGCATCAGAGTCTTTTCCAGTGAGTCAACTCTTTGCATGAGGTGGCCAAAGTATTGGAGCTTCAGCTTTAGCATCAGTCCTTCCAATGAACACCCAGGACTGATCTCCTTTAGAATGGACTGGCTGGATCTCCTTGCAGTAGAAGGGACTCTCAAGAGTCTTCTCCAGCACCACCGTTGAAAAGCATCAATTCTTCGGCAATCAGCCTTCTTCACAGTCCAACTCTCGCATCCATACATGACCATGGGAAAAACCATAGCCTTGACTATACGGACCTTGGTTGGCAAAGTAATGTCTCTGCTTTTTAATATGCTATCTAGGTTGGTCATAACTTTCCTTCCAAGGAGTAAGTGTCTTTTAATTTCACGGTTGCAATCAGCATCTGCAGTGATTTTGGAGCCCCAAAAAATAAAGTCTGACACTGTTTCCCCATCTATTTCCCATGAAGTGATGGGACCATATATCATGATCTTAGTTTTCTGAATGTTGAGCTTCAAGCCAACTTTTTCACTCTCCTCTTTCATTTTCATCAAGAGGCTTTTGAGTTCCTCTTCACTTTCTGCCATAAGGGTGGTGTCATCTGCATATCTGAGGTTATTGATATTTCTCCCGGTAATCTTGATTCCAGCTTGTGCTTCTTCCAGCCCAGCGTTCCTCATGATGTACTCTGCATAGAAGTTAAATAAGCAAGGTGACAATATACAGCCCTGACGTACTCCTTTTCCTATTTGGAACCCGTCTGTTGTTCCATGTACAGTTCTGACTGTTGCTTCCTGACCTGCATACAGGTTTCTCAAGAGGCAGGTCAGGTGGTCTGGTATTCCCATCTCTTTCAGAATTTTCCACAGTTTATTGTGATCCACACAGTCAAAGGCTTTGGCATAGTCAATGAAGCAGAAACAGATATTTTTCTGGAACTCTCTTGCTTTCTCCATGAAGCAAAAAAAAGACCCAGAATACAGCAATACCAAGCCCAACCTAAAAGAAATATTGAAAGGTCTTCTCTAACTAGGAAAGAATCAAGAATCTATTGAAAAGGGAAAATCACAACAGGAAAGGCAAATACATAAAAGAATTGAAGATCACTTAAATAGGTCACATATTAAAAACGATCAAAAAATTTTGTAGAAGTGATAAGTACAATTAATAGCAAAAAGATAAACATTATGATGTCAAACAGGTCATCAAAGTAAAAAATATGAGGGAGGGCAGGAAAAAATGTATATCTTTTAGAATATGTCTGAACTTACATAACTACCAGTCTAATGCAGGTAGATACAATTACAGGTTAATATACTTGAAAACCAAGGTAACCACAAATCAAAATCATACGGTCACAAAAACAGAAAGCAACTCAAGCATAAAACAAAAGAAAACCATCAAACAACAAAAAGAAGAAATGAACAAGCAAGAATTACAAAATCATCTGGAAAACAAGGTTTTAAAATGGCAATAGACATATACTTGTCAATAATTAGTTTAAATGTCGATAGACTAAATGCTCCAATCAAAAGAACAGAATGGCAGTTTTTAAAGAAAAAAAAAACTGTAGTATGCTGTTAACAAGAGACTCACATTAGGGCATAAGAGATACACAGACTGAAAGTGAGGGGATGGAAAAGGGTATTTCATTCAAATGAAAACAGTAAGAAAGCAGGGGTAGCAATATTCACATTAGGCAACACAAACTTTAAAACAAAGTCCATAAAGAAAGAAAAAGACAAAAACTGTATAATGATAATGGTTCAACACTAAGTAAATCAATGTGATATTCCACATTAACAAAAGGAAAGACAGAATCACATGATCATCTCAATAGATGCAGAAAAAGCATTTGATAAAATTCAATATCCATTCAAGACAAAAACTTTCACCAAGGTGGGCACAGAGGGAACCTAGCTCAACACAATAAAAGCCATTTACAATAAACCATAGCCAACATCATACTCAACAGTGAAAAGCTGAAAGCCTTCCTCCTCATTCAGGAATAAGACAAGCATAACAACTCTCACCACTACTATCTAATATAGTATTAGAAATCCTAGGCAAAGGAATCAATTAGAAAAACAAAAGGTATCCAAATTTGAAAGGAAGAGGTAAAACTGTCACTATTTGGAGATGACATGATATTTGATACAAAGAGCCCTACAGATTTCACACACAAACTATTAGAACAAATGATTTCAACAAGTTAGCAGAATCTAAGATTAATATACAGAAATTTGTTGCATTTCTTTACGCTAACAACGAAATATCAGAAAGTAAAAAAGCAATGCTGTTTATAATCATGTCCAAAAAATACCCAGGAATAAACATTTAACTATGGGCATGAAAGAGCTATACACTGAAAACTATAAAACACTGAAGGAAATTGATAATTTTCAAGTAAACTGAAGATGATTCAAAGAAATGGAAAGGTGTCCCACGCTCTTAGACTGGGATTATTATTAAAAATGGCCATACTACCCAAAGCAATCTACAGATTTAATGCAAACCCTATCAAAATATCCATTCCATGTTCACAATACTAGAACTAATAATCCTAAAATTTATATGGAACCATAAAAGACCCAGAACTGCCAAAGCAAGACTGAAGAAAAGAACAAAGCTGGAGGCATAAGCCTCTCAGACTTCAGACAATACTACAAAGCTACAGTAATCAAAGGGCATGGAATTGCCACAAAAACATATGTCAAGGGAACAGAACTGACAGACCAAAAATAAAGCAATACACCTACAGCCAATTAACCTATAACAAAGGAGGCAAGAACACATAATGAAGAAAGTCTCTTCAATAAGTAGTACTGGGAAAGCTGGACAGTTATATAAAAATCAATGAAATCAGAATTCTCCCCCACACCATATACAAAAATAAACTCAAATGGTATAAAGAACTAAATATAAGACATAATACCATACAACTGAAAGTGAAAGCTGCTATCCAACTCTTTGTGACCCCATGGACTATACAGTCCATGGAATTTTCCAGGCCAGAATACTGGAGTGGGCAGCCTTTCCCTTCTCCAGGGGATCTTCCCAACCCAGGGATTAAACCCAGGTCTCCTGCAGTGCAGGTGGACTCTTTACCAGTTGAGCCTCAAGGAAAGCCCAAGAATACTGGAATGGGTAGCCTATCCCTTCTCCAGTGGATCATCACAACCCAAGAATTGAACTGGGGTCTCCTGCATTGTAGGCAGATTCTTTACCAACTGAGCTATCATTGACCCTCAGTGATCAATGCAAAGAAATAGAGAAAAACAACAGAAGCGAAAAGACTAGAGATCTGTTCAAGAAAATTAGATACCAAAGGAACATTTCATGCAAAGATGGACAAATAAAGGACAAAATGGTATGGACCTAACAGAAACAGAAGATGTTAAGAAAAGGTTCCAAGAATACACAGAAGAACTATGCAAAAAAGATCTGGTGATAGAAGCAAGGTCCGGTGCTGTAAAGAGCAATATTGCATAGGAACCTGGAATGTTAGGTCCATGAATCAAGGCAAATTGGAAGTGGTCAAACAGGAGATGGCAAGAGTGAACATAGACATTCTAGGAATCAGTGAATTAAAATGGACTGGAATGGGTGAATTTAACTCTGATGACCATTGTATCTACTACTGTGGGCAGGAATCCCTTAAAGAAACGGAGTAGCCATCATGGTCAACAAAAGAGTCCGAAATGCAGTACTTGGATGCAATCTTAAAAACGACAGAATGATTTCTGTTCGTTTCCAAGGCAAACCATTCAATATTACAGTAATCCAGGCGTACGCCCCAACCAGTAACGCTGAAGAAGCCATAGTTGAACGGTTCTATGAAGACCTATAAGACCTTTTAGAACTAACACCCAAAAAAGATGTCCTTTTCGTTATAGGGGACTGGAATGCAAAAGTAGGAAGTCAAGAAACACCTGGAGTAACAGGCAAATTTGGCCTTGAAGCACGAAATGAAGCAGGGCAAAGGCTAATAGAGTTTTGTCAAGAGAACGCACTGGTCATAGCAAACACCGTCTTCCAACAACACAAGAGAAGACTCTACACATGGACATCACCAGATGGTCAACACCGAAATCAGATTGATTATATTTTTTGTAGCCAAAGATGGAGAAGCTCTATACAGTAAGCAAAAACAAGACCAGGAGCTGACTGTGGCTCAGATAATGAACTCCTTATTGCCAAATTCAGACTGAAATTGAAGAAAGTAGGGAAAACCACTAGACCATTCAGATACGACCTAAATCAAATCCCTTATGATTATACAGTGGAAGTGAGAAATAGATTTAAGGGAGTGGATCTGATAGAGTGCCTGAACTCTGGAAGGAGGTTCGTGACATTGTACAGGAGACAGGGACCAAGACCATCCCCATGGAAAAGAAACGCAAAAAAGCAAAATGGCTGTCTGAGGAGGCCTTACAAATAGCTGTGAAAAGAAGAGAAGCGAAAAGCAAAGGAGAAAAGGAATGATATAAGCATCTGAATGCAGAGTTCCAAAGAATAGCAAGGAGAGATAAGAAAACCTTCCTCAGTGATCAATGCAAAGAAATAGAGGAAAACAACAGAATAGGAAAGACAAGAGATCTCTTCAAGAAAATTAGAGATTCCAAGGGAACATTTCATGCAAAGATGGGCTCGATAAAGGACAGAAATGGTATGGATCTAACAGAAGCAGAAGATATTAAGAAGAGGTGGCAAGAATACACAGAAGAACTGTACAAAAAAGATCTTCACAACCAAGATAGTCACGATAATGTGATCACTGACCTAGAGCCAGACATCTTGGAATGTGAAGTCAAGTGGGCCTTAGAAAGCATCACTACGAACAAAGCTAGTGGAGGTGATGGAATTCCAGTTGATCTATTTCAAATCTTGAAAGTTGATGCTGTGTAAGTGCTGCACTCAATATGCCAGCAAATTTGGAAAACTCAGCAGTGGCCACAGGACTGGAAAAGGTCAGTCTTTATTCCAATCCCAAAGAAAGGCAATGACAAAGAATGCTCAAACTACCGCACAATTGCACTCATCTCACACGCTAGTAAAGTCATGCTCAAAATTCTCCAAGCCAGGCTTCAGCAATATGTGAACCGTGAACTCCCAGATGTTCAAGCAGGTTTTAGAAAAGGCAGAGGCACCAGAGATCAAATTGCCAACATCCATTGGATCATGGAGAAAGCAAGAGAGTACCAGAAAAACATCTACTTCTGCTTCATTGACTATGCCAAAGCCTTTGACTGTGTGGATCACAATAAACTGTGGAAAATTCTGAAAGAGATGGGAATACCAGACCACCTGACCTGCCTCTTGAGAAACCTGTATGCAGGTCAGGAAGCAACAGTCAGAACTGTACATGGAACAACAGACGGTTGGAGATCCAACCAGTTCATTCTAAAGGAGATCAATCCTGGGTGTTCATTGGAAGGACTGATGCTAAAGCTGAAACTGCAATACTTTGGCCCCTCGACGAGTTGACTCACTGGAAAAGACTCTGATGCTGGGAGGGATTGGGAGTGGGAGGAGAAGGGGACGACCGAGAATGAGATGGCTGGATGGCATCACCGACTCTGTGGACATGAGTTTGAGTGAACTCCAGGAATTGGTGATGGACAGGGAGGCCTGGTGTGCTGTGATTCACGGGGTCGCGGAGAGTCAGAGACGACCGAGCAACTGAACTGAACTGAAAGAATGCTCAAACTATTGCACAACTGCCCTCATCTCACACGCTAGCAAAGTAATGCTCAAAATTCTCCAAGTCAGGTTTTAGCAATATGTGAACTGAGAACTACCAGATGTTCAAGCTGGGTTTAGAAAAGACGGAGGACACCAGAGATCTAATTGTCAACATCCATTGGATCATTGAAAAAGTGAGAGTTTCAGAAAAACACCAACTTCTGCTTTATTGATTAAGCCAAAGCCTTTAACTGTGTGGATCACAACAAATGGTGAAAAATTCTTAAAGAGATGGGAATACCGACCACCTTCCCTGCCTCTGGAAAAATCTGTATGCAGGTCAAAAAGCAACAGTTAGAACTGGACATGGAACAACAGACTGGTTCCAAATACGAAAAGGAGTACGTCAAGGCTGTATATTGTCACCCTGCTTATTTAACTTATATGTAGAGTACATCATGCGAAATGCCAGGCTAGAAGAAGCACAAGCTGGAATCAAGACTGCCAGGAGAAATATCAATAACCTCAGATATGCAGATGACACTACCCTTATGGCTGAAAGTGAAAAGGAATCAGAGCCTCTTGATGAGTGAGAGGAGAGTGAGAAGCTTTAAAACTCAACATTCAAAAAACTAAGATCATTGCATCCAGTCCCATCACTTCATGGCAAACTGATGGGGAAACCATGGAAACAGTGACAGACTTTATTTTCTTGGACTGCAAAATCACTGCAGATGGTGACTGCAGCCATGAAATTAAAAGACACTTGCTCCTTGGCAGAAGAACTATGACCAATATAGATAGCATATTAAAAAGCAGAGATGAGACATCACTTTGCCGACAAAGGTCCATCTAGTCAAAGCTATGATTTTTCCAGTAGTCATATATGGGTGTGAGAGCTGGACTATAAAGAAAGCTTAGCACTGAAGAATTGATGCTTTTGAACTGTGGTGTTGGATAAGTCTCTTGAGAGTCCCTTGGACTGAAAGGCGATCAAACGAGTCCATCCGAAAGGAAATTAGTCCTGAATATTCACTGGAAGGACTGAAACTGAAGCTCCAGTACTTCGGCCACCTGATGTGAAGAACTGACTCACTGGAAAAGATCCTCATGCTGGGAAAGACTGAAAGCAGGAGGAGAAGGGAATGACAGAAGATGAGATGGTTGGATGGCATCACTGACTTGATGGACATGAGTTTTAGCAAGCTCCCAGAGTTGTTGATGGACAGGGAAGCCTGGTGTGCTGCAGTCCATGGGGTCGCACAGTCAGACATGACTGAGTAACTGAACTGAACTGAACCATACAACTCCTAGAAAAGGACATAAGCAAAATATTCTCCTGCATAAACTGCAGCAAAATGTTGTTAGATCAGTCTCCCAAGGCAAATGAAATAAAGGCAAAAATAGATAAATGTGACCTAATCAAATTTAAAAGCTTTTGCACAGCAAAGGAACCCATCAATAAAATGAAAAGACAACCGAAAAAAGTAACTGACAAGGAGTTACTATCAAAAATGTACAAATAGCTCATACAACTCAATGTTCACATTCATGTGCAAGTTGCTCAGTCGTGTCCAACTCTTTGAAACCCCATGGACTTTATGTCCATGGAATTCTCCAGGCCAGAATACTGGAGTGGGTAGCCTTTTCCTTTTCCAGGGGATTTTCCCAACCCAGGGATCAAACCAGGGTCTCCTACATTGCAGGTTAATTCTTTACCAACTGAGCCACATGGGAAGCCCAAGCAATTCAGTAGCAAAAAAAAAAAGGAAAGAAGACTTCAATAGAAATTTTCCCAAAGACAACATTCATATAGCCAACAGGCACATGAAAAGATGCTCAATATCATAATTATTCAGTTCAGTTCAGTCGTGCCCAAATCTTTGCGACACCATGAATCGCATCACGCCAGGCCTCCCTGTCCATCACCAACTCCCGGAGTTCACTCAAACTCATGTCCATCGAGTCGGTGATGCCATCCAGCCATCTCATTCTCGGTCGTCCCCTTCTCCTCCCACCCCCAATCCCTCCCAGCATCAGAGTCTTTTCCAGTGAGTCAACTCTTCGCATGAGGTGACCAAAGTATTGGAGTTTCAGCTTTAGCATCAGTCCTTCCAAAGAACACCCAGGACTGATCTCCTTTAGAATGGACTGGTTGGATCTCCTTGCAGTCCAAGGGACTCTCAAGAGTCTTCTCCAACACCACAGTTCAAAAGCATCAATTCTTCGGTGGTCAGCTTTCTTCACAGTCCAACTCTCACATCCATACATGACCATTGGGAAAACCATAGCCTTGACTAGACGGACCTTTGTTGGCAAAGTAATGTCTCTGCTTTTTAATATACTATCTAGGTTGGTCATAACTTTCCTTCCAAGGAAATAATATTCCTTCCAAGGAGTAAGCGTCTTTTAATTTCATGGCTGCAATCAGCATCTGCAGTGATTTTAGAGCCCAAAAAATCATAATTATTAGAGAAAAGCAAATCAAAACCACAATGAGGTATCACCTCACAACCTGTCAGAATAGCTATTATCAAAAAGTCTGCAAATAATAAATACTGGAGAGAAATGTGGAGAAAAGTAAACTTTCTTACACAATGTAAATTGGTGCAGCCACTATGGAAAACAGCTCCTGAAGAAAATAAAAACTGAACTATCATACAATCCAGCAATCCCAATCCTGGGCATATATCTGGATAAAATTCTAATTTGAAAAATACATGCACCCCACTGTTCACAGCAGCATGGCCAAGACATGGAAACAATCTAAGTGCCCACCAATTGACTGGCTTAAGAAGATGTGTGTAGGGGGTGTGTGTGTGTGTGTGTATACATACACATACACTATACACACACACACACATATACACACACAATAGAATATTACTCAGCTACAAGAAGGAATGAAATAATGACACTGCAACACAGAAGGACCTAGAGAATATCATACTAAGTGAAGTAAAGTCTAAACAATAAGGATTTACCATATAACACCATGAGCTATATACATAATGTCCTGTATAACCTATAATGGAAAATAATCTGAAAAAATACATAAAACTGTATCATTCTGTACACTTGAAACTAACACAATATTGTAAATCAACTATACTTGAATAAAAAAGTAGCAGGGTTAAAAATGGGTAATAGATTGATTCAGAAATAAACAGGATAAGACAGAAGTATATATAGGGACTGAAAAAGGAATATAACTGCAGATTCAACAGGTGTAAAAAGACATGAGATTATTATGATTAGCTTTATGCCAATAAATTTGAAATCTAAGGCAAATGGACAATTCCTAGGAAAATGTAGCTTATCAAAAATAACTCAAAAATAAATAGAAAACACAAATGGTATTTTAACTATTAAGCAGTTTAAACTTTTTGCACAAAGGAAAATACCAGGATAGTCTGGTTTTTACAGAGTACTAAAGACTCGATGGACATGAGTTTGAGTGAACTCCGGGAGTTGGTGATGGACAGGGAGGCCTGGCGTGCTGTGGTTCATGGGGTCACAAAGAGTCGGACACGACTGAGCGACTGAACTGAACTGAAAGAGAAAGGAGCTGCATAGAGAACCCCAGACATCTTTAGGGTTTCTAGTAGTCACCAAAGTACTGATCAGTTTACTTGTGTAAGGACTCTATCCAAGGACAGTGAAAGAACTCAGAGTATGAAGAATAGTGCCTATTCCTACCTGCCACACTGGAAACCTTGTAAGCTGTCATTTTAGCAAGAAGCTCTATGGTAAGAAGACTTAGAAGCAGTTCAGACAATAGTAAATAAAACCCTCCCTTGGGTTTCCATCTCCTTCAGATCTCAAACAATTACAGATATTTGTGACCAAACTCACAGCTGACTGGAATTTCTGGCAACAAGAGTAAAGCCACTGGAATTTTGGACACAAGGACTTCTTCCCTTTGCAGGGTTACTACTACTAGCCAGTAGCCAGTAGGGCTACTACTACTGGGCCTAATGATATAGACTATCTCACAGAAAAAGAAGCCATGACTCCCCAACCCAATATCTCATTGTGCAAAGGGTTCTCTTTGAACCACAGTTCCATGAAGTAGGACAAACTCCCAAAAGTTCCATTGTCACATAGAAATTTAACAGCCAAACCTGGCTCCTAAAGCCTCATCCACTTTCATAAATAAATGGCTGCCCATCCATTAGACCTGCAGTTCCCAAACAGTGGTAGAGGTGTCCCTCAATGCTCTAGCAAATTTACAGGGACACCAAGGGATATTTTAAAAATTTCAAGACAAACAGAGCCTTATTTAATATTGTTCAGACACTGCGTGAACTATCAGCTTTAGGTAGAACAGTTTCAAAGTTACATTATATTACATTCAGTTCAATAACATCATATACTTGCAAAGCTGGGTTTTTAGCAATTGTGATAAAAAGCAAATACATGTGAAAATCAATGATCAGGAAATAAGGTAGTATCTACTCTGATACCAAGGTTTGAGAAGCTGTGCAGTCAGTGTCCAACAGGCACAGACATCACATTAGCAAGTCACTATGGTAAAGAACGAAATAACAGCACTTTAAATTTATATATACATATATATATAACTTAAAACATCTACTAAGATGTTAAGACATAAATACTGAGATGTTTGATTTGATTTTACCTAATAAATAGACCTTTTAGGCATTTATTTCAGATTAGAGACACTGTGAAAAAATTATGATAACACTAAGAACACCATGAACTGACAAAATCTGAGAACCTCTGCACTAGACAATACAAAGTCTTACCTACTACTTTAACCAAACTACACTCAATGGGGTCCTTACCTGTAAGACATCACACCTGAAAAGATAGCACAGTTCTCTAATAAAACAGCCTATTGCAACGTTGGGCAAATCCAATGAAATGCTGCATTCATCCATTATAAGGATGGGCACAATAAAAGGACAGAAATGGTAAGAACCTAACAGAAGCAGAAGAGATTAAGAAGTGGCAAGAATACACAAAACAGATGTACAAAAAAAGATCTTAGTGATCTGGATAACTGTAATGGTGTGGCCACTCACCTAGAGCCAGATATTCTGGAGTATGAAGTCAAGTGGGTCTTAGGAAGCATTACTATGAACAAAGCTAGTGGAGGTGATGGAATTCCAGCTGAAGTATTTCAAATCCTAAATGAAGATGCTATTAAAGTGCTGCACTCAATGTCAGCAAATCTGGAAAAAAAGCAGTGGCCACAGGACTGGAAAAGGTCAGTTTTCATTCCAATCCCAAAGGGTAATGCCAAAGAATGTTCAAACTACCATAAAATTTCACTCACTGCATATGCTAGCAAGGTTATGCTCAAAATACTTCAAGTTAGAATTCAACAGTACTTAAACTAAGAATTTCCAGATGTAAAAGCTGGGTTTAGAAAAGGCAGAGGAACCAGAGATCAAATTGCCAACATATACTGGGTCACAGAGAAAGCAAGGAAATTCCAGAAAAACATCTACTTCTGCTTCACTGACTACACTAAAGCCTTTGACTGTTTGGATCACAGCAAACTGTGAAAAATTCTTAAAAGAGATGGGAATACCAGACTACCTTACCTGCCTCCTGAGAAACCTATATGCAGGTCAAGAAACAACAGTTAGAACCAGACATGGAACAATGGACTGGGTCAAAACTGGGAAAGAAGTCAGTCAAGGCTGTATATTGTCAACCTTTTTAATTAACTTATATGCAGAGTACATCATGTGAAATGCTGGGCTGGATGAAGCACAAGCTGGATGAATCACAAGCTGGAATAGACGCTGCCAGGAGAAATATCAACAACCTCAGATATGCAGAAGATACCACTCTAATGACAGAAAGTGAAGAAGAACTAAAGAGCCCTTCACGAGGGTGAAAGAGGAGAGTTAAAAAGCTAACTTGAAACTCAACATTAAAAAAACGAAGATTATGGTATCCGGTGCCATCACTTCATGGCAAATAGAAAGGGGAAAAGTGGGAACAGTGAGATTTTATTTTCTTGGGCTCCAAAATCACTGCAGACAGTGACTGAAGCCATGAAATTAAAAGATACTTGCTCCTTAGAAGAAAAGCTATGACAAATCTAGACAGCATATTAAAAAAGCATATACATTACTTTGCTTACAAAGATCCATGGTTTGTAAGCATTCATCCAGTCAAAACCATGGTTTTTCCAGTAATCATCTATGGATGTGAGAGCTGGACCACAAAGAAGGCTGAATGCTGAACTGTGGTAATGGAGAAGACTCTTGAGAGTCCCGGGGACTGCAAGGAGATCAAACCAGTCCATCTTAAAGGAAATCAGTCCTGGATATTCACTGGAAGGACTGATGCTGAGGCTGAAGTTCCAATACTTTGGTCACCTGATGCTGAGAAGGACTGAGGGCAGGAGGAGGAGTGACAGAGGATGAGATGGTTAGATAGCATCACCAACTCATTGGACATAATTTCAGCAAACTCTGGGAGATAATGGAGAAAAGAAGAGCCTAGCATGCTGTAATCCATGGGGTCACAAAGAGCTGAAAACCACTTAGCAACAAAGACGATGATTAATGACTTGTTCACTGTCTTGGGTGCTCTGTATGAGAAGCTGAACTTCAAATAGTGATCCTGGTAGGGAGCACACCTACTGGGGTACCGACTGAAATCTGCCAATACTAATGCCCTAGTTGTATAATCAGGTCATCAAGACACTCAGAACTGGATTAATAAACTTCCACACAATCTCTCACTACGGAAAAAAATGAAGCAAATACAACTCATAAGCTCAGTCTTTATATTAACCACATACAGGCTCATATTAAGTGACTGCATCTAAAGAAAAGCATCTGGAAACCAACAAAGGAAATCAAGCGTGTGTGGTCACTGTCTCTATTACAGCTTCTGGCTCTATACACAAAACTACTACACTAAGGAAATCACTTGAAAAGGATGAGGACTACAAATTAAGAATTCTAACAGCCTCCCCAATGAAGATCTCTACATAACTAACTGGATGGCTGTCTTCAGGTTTTATTAAGCTGCACATAGTCAAGTTAATTTCTGCCTTGGCCAAGTTCATGCCAAGGATATGCTTGTGTGGGACTTGCTCTAACCTCAGTGGACAGATGAACATTCATATAGCATCTGTTCTTACTTCAGTAAATGAACATATATTTCATATGACCTGAGCAAAAAGATAATTCTGATTAGATCAAAATCACCAGTATATGAAACGAGATGCTAACTTTGCTTCCCCAGTAGTTCTGGGGCTGCTATCCTGACTGTAGAGGTTACCACAGAATTCATCATTACGGAAAGAAGACAGTCAATGTGAGTCATCCCAAACAGAAAGTGACAGACTATAATGGGTTGGGATTATAGTAGGCAGCTTCTGACATGTTTCCCAATGATCTTGCTGCCTAATTCTAGCAAAAGGAATATAGCAAAAGTGATGCAATGTCACTCCTGTGATTAGGTTGCAAAGGACTGTGACTCGTTGGCTCTCTCTGGCTTTCTGGCATTTTGATAAAGAAAGACGCCATGCTGTGAGACAGTCTATGGAGAGGCCTGATGAACAAGGGAGGCCTCCAGTCAATAGCTCATGATGAACGAAGACCTTAGTCAACAACCCAACTGAAGCAACTTAGCATGCACATATACAACAACCCACAGGAAACTGAATCCTGCCATCAACCATGTAAGTGAGCTGGGAAGTAAATCTTCCCCAGTTACGTATTATGATGACTGCAGTCTTTTTTGAGAGATCCTGAGTCAAAAGACCCAGCCACAGTAAACCCAGATTTCTGACCCACAGCAGCTATGAAAAGAAATTCTGCCTATGGACACAGCTTGAGCTCATGGCAGCCTGACCTATGTATTTCAGACCTGTCTAGCTAGCCAATACAATCATGTAAGCCAACTCCTTACAACTGATTTGTTTCTCTGGTTGAGCCTTGACTGATACAACAGCATGAATAAGTCTAGTGGGTGAAAGTCTGGAAGGGGTTGATAAAAAAGAGGTCTCCCTTTTCCTATAAATATGAAATAAATAGTCTGAACAGCCTTCCAAATGTTCTCGGCATTGGATTAATTCACAATGTGAATTTCTCATGGTGATGGATGTGATATATCGCTTCCTATCTGGTCTATCTATACAGAATCTTACTAAATCCCCAATCCCAGACAATAGCACAGAAACTGCGCTACTTCCAGGGAGGGCTAAAAAAGAGTCTATCAGAACCAAGGAAGGCACTTATATTTGAGGAGCCCTCAAGTGCTAGGAGTGGATTTATAAAAATAAATCTGGATAGCTCCTTTCCCCTTTTGATGGCTTAGCAGAGATGTAGCTCAACAAGTCCAAGAAAGCTCAACAAAACAGACTAACCCCAGCCACTGGAGTCCAGGGGCTCTTCCTCTCTAACAAGGTTACTTTTTGAGTCAGAGAATGTTGACATTCCTTGTCCATCATTCTATTAACATGTAGAGTCTATTTACATATATATAGTCTGGTCCCTTGCTATAGAAACACTGTCCAAAATGCCACATGATCTATGACCAGCCTGTTCAGTAAAATAATGAGAGTTCAGAGGATGATGTATGCACTACTATTTCTCTTATTAGTTTTCTTCCAGTAAATCATACTATACCTTCACTGTAAGATACATGAAATCTCAAAGCTATGACTTCCTGCCAGGAATTTATTTATTAAAAGTTTCTTTTATTCATTTATTCACTGCTTATCGATCTCTGAATAGGTGCTAGGGCCAGACACCTTTCTAGACTCTTAGGGTAGGTCATAGGTCAGTGAAGGAAAAAGTAAAAACAAACACCAAAAACCTGCTCTTTAGACGTTTTCATTCAAGTAGGGGAAGGTAACAATAAATACCTAAGTATCATATATAATCCATAGGTGAATCTGCCGCTACTGCCTCACTCCCCATGTTAGCTATCAGTCTGCTTCTAAAGGTGCTGGACCACAATCTTTTCTGTTGTCTCTGATGATACTTTTCTTCCAAGCTGCATTTTTTCCCTCAGTCCTGTTCAAATGCAACAAATAGGTTCTTTTGGCCACACAATTCATACCAATTGCTATCTCTAAACTTTATTTATATCTGAATTCTCTACCATGAAATACACACATGCACACTCATTCAGATTTAGCATTGCTGAGGTATTTATGGATGTGCAGTGGTCTAGTTTAGGGGTACCAGCTTCTTCCTGCTTAATGGTTAAGTTCTTCCAAGGAGATAATTTATTTCAGAGTCATCTTGTCATAACTATTCTACATCGAATTTACGTTTCGCTGCTCACACTCAAGTTTAACTTCTCGCTCACATCAGTTCACACTGGTGCAGCATTTTCCAGCCTGTTCCTTATTAGTCTAAGAGACAGACCACGAGAAAAGTATTCTGTGATCAAATACATCACCTACTTAGAAATTCACATTGTATTAGGTTGGTACAAAAGTAATTGCAGTTTTGGACTGTGAATTTTAAATCATTATTACTAGGCTCAAACACATCTTTATTAATCAAAATAGCAACCATTACAATAACATTTTTGCCAACAGGAAATAAGTTTGTCTATTACTGCAGCATAAAAATCCATGCTTCAGGATTCGACAAACTCTTAGAAAGCATTTTCTGCCCCTTTTTGGTTGTGGAAGTGCTTTGCCTGCAAAAAGTCGTTGAGATGCTTGAAGAAGTGGTGGTCAGTTGGTTGAGAGGGCAGGTGAATATGGTGGATGAAGCAAGACTACAAAGGCCAATTCATTCAACTTTTGAAGCACTGACTGTGTGACATGTGGTCAGGCATCATGGAGAAGAACTGGGCTCTTTCTGTTGACCAATTCTGGCTGCAGGCATTGCAGTTTTCAGTGCATCTCATCAATTTGTGAGTATACTTCTTAGATGTAGTGGTTTTGCCAGGATTCAGAAAGCGGTAGTGGATCAGACTGGCAGCAGACCACTGAACAGTGACCATGACCTTTTTTTGGTGCAAGTTTGGCTTTGGGAAGTGCTTTGGAGCTTCTAGTCCAATCACTGAGTTGGTTGTCACCGGTTGTCATATAAAATGTACTTTACATCACATGTCACAATCCGATTGAGAAACGGTTCGCTGTTGTATAGAATAAGAGAAGACGACACCTTAAAATGACAATATTTTGATTTGCAGTCGGCTCATGACTCAACCACTTATCGAGTCTTTTCACCTTCCCAGTTTGCTTCAATTGCCAAATGACTGCAAAAACGGTCATTTTCAACTTCCGATGGCTGGCCATGACACTCATCTTCAAGGCTCTCCTCTGCAAAACTTCTTGAACCACCACTGCACTGTATGTTCATTAGCAGTTCCTGGGCCAAATGCATTGTTGAGGTTGCAAATTGTCTGCTGCTTTACGACCCATTTTGAACGTGAATAAAAAAATTGCTCGAATTTGCTTTTTGTCTAACATCATTTCCCTACTCTAAAATAAATATAAAACAAGCAGCAAATAATAAGTCATTAGCAAAAAGACATAAAGTGAGAAATGCGCATTAAAAAGATGTATAACATAACCACATTTACATATTCCAACATCAAATGGAATATTGAACCTCAAATATTCAACAATGTAAAACCGCAATTACTTTTGCATCAACCTAAAACATTATCACTTTTAAGGCTCTGAGAAATCTCACAGTAATAAACTGTTTAACTCTGTTCACTCAGTATGTCTGACACTTACTTCACCATAAAACAGAAATTTGCTAACATTCTACTGAACCAGTGTTTCAGAGCTCAACTCTAGACAAATGCTGAGTGGGCTGATAGCATCATAGGCAAGAAATCCAGAAAAATGTGTTCCGATGTTGAGGCTGACTTTGTTAACGTAACCTCAGACAAAGCATCTAACCTCTCAATTCCTACATTTTCCATTGGTAAATGGTGGTAATTACAGGCTCTCCTAGGCTTGCTTTAGGTTTCATTCAGTATCTCTAAGTATAAAACGTGAATGCAAAACACTTTGTACAACCTTAAATAATAGTTTTAAATCTTACTTTTTGTGTCTCTTCAAGCATTTAATTTCCATCTCATGCATATTCTTAAGTAATATTTATTCTTATCCAGTAATTTTATAGACAAGTTCCTCTTATCAATGGTCTAATTTGTACTGTGATCCACATCTAAGTGTAAACCATCTCCCCTCCTGTAGGAAGTTATCCTCAATTTGGCTTTCTCTTATTTCTCCCCTCTTTACTCCTTTGGTCATCTGTTGGGAAATTCTGCCTCTCCTCTGGTATGGAGTTCTGCAAGGGCACAGACCCTATCTTCAGTACCTGGCCCATAGCAAGAATTCAGTTTAAAACTGAGCTGAATCCTAGATTGTTCCATTTTTAAGAATTACATCATCCTGTTTTCAGTTATAGTACTCACAAAACTGGGGGAACCTACCAAATATTTATCCCTGGAGAAGGAACTGGCAACCCACTCCAGTATTCTTGCCTGGAAAATCCCATGGACAGACAAGCCTGGTGGGCTATAGTTCATGGAGTTGAAAAAAGTCGGACACGACTGAGCAACTGAACACACACACAGCATGTATTTGTAATTTATCTACAGTCCTCTCAATTCAACTGCAGTTTTCAAATGGGGTCATTTTAAACGATAATGAATGCAGCCTGATTACACAGCTGACACTCTACTTTTATCAGGTCTTCTAAGAAAACAGTACAGAAGAGGTTTGACCTGTGGTAATTTTCCTATAAGGATGGATCTAGTGTTTGCTACCATTTACTTACTCCTATATTCTTGGATTAATACGAGTATCTCTTTGACTACCAGGAATTATTTTCTCCACTCCCAACCAACTAAACTATTTTCTTTAGCTAACTAGGTTTTGTAAGGCCCACAACGTTTTATCTTGGAAATCACAAACAAGTTTAAAGTAATAGCACAGGACTGTGTCAGCACACTAAATTTAGCACAGCATAATTTTTAAGTCACTTTTAGAAATGTTGCCTTTTTTCATCCAGAGTTATCTTCAGTCACAGTAGAACAGTTCAGTTCAGTTCAGTTCAGTCGCTCAGTCGTGTCCGACTCTCCGCGACCCCATGAATCACAGCACGCCAGGCCTCCCTGTCTATCACCAACTCCCGGAGTACACTCAAACTCATGTCCACAGAGTCGGTGATGCCATCCAGCCATCTCATTCTCGGTCGTCCCCTTCTCCTCCCACCCCCAATCCCTCCCAGCATCAGAGTCTTTTCCAGTGAGTCAACTCGTCGCATGAGGTGGCCAAAGTATTGCAGTTTCAGCTTTAGCATCAGTCCTTCCAATGAACACCCAGGATCGATCTCCCTTAGAATGGACTGGTTGGATCTCCTTGCGGTACAAGGGACTCTCAAGAGTCTTCTCCAACACCACAGTTCAAAAGCAAGGTTCTGACTATATCCGCCTGGTTGAGCTTTTAAAACCCCTGGTTACCATCCTTCATAGTGTTTCAAACAGCCTAGCTTTAACGATCACTTCAGGCTGTTTTGAATCCTGAGTTTCCATTAGTTATCTCCAGATGGCAGCAGAGGACATCAGTTGAGACTCCAGTAAAAGTGAAGTTGCTCAGTTGTGTCTGACTCCTTGTAACCCCATGGACTGTAGCCCGCCAGGCTCCTCTGTCCATGGGGATTCTCCATGCAGGAATACTGGAGTGGGTGGCCATGCCTTCCACCAGGGGATCTTCCCTATCCAAGGATTGAACCCGGGTCTCCCACATTGCAGGTGGATTCTGTACCATCCGGGCCACCAGGGAAGGTAAAGCAACACAATCAAATGCAGTGGCCTGACTTTGTCAGAGCTCTCCAAACAGTATACACGTGAGTTTCCAAAAAGGTTTTCCCTTGTAGCTGGTTTGAACATTAACCTGCTGTGTGGTTAATTAATTAACCTGCTCTGGCTAACTTTCCGGGCAGGCCCTCAGAAGTTTGCCCATTCACCTCCCCTTTCCTCACACTGGACTAGTAACACACTAGCCCACGTAGGTCTGAGTCCCGGCTCATTCTGGATCAACCCGATGGCTCCACCCCTTTTAACTTAATCAAACTCAAAAACGTGAACTCTGTATGCTCCATTGCCCACCTCTGTCCTTCAACCAGATACCAGCTTTGGCCTACTGTAGCTACTGTAGCTCTTGTAGCCAAGGCTTCTGTGTAACCAATGCCTCCCCAAAGGGCATTTGGCTGAATGCACCACCGAAAGTGGTATCATTCTGTCAGCCCAACTGCAACTGGGTTTCTGGCCATAACGTGCTGGTAAAATTGCACAGGTTCTGGGGTGCAGAAAGCGGGTCCTGATTTGTAGTGTTTGCTGATGTTCACTGTATAACTCTCAACCATGGCCAATTTCAAGCCACTGTGATGTACTGAGGAACTCGGAAGAGAGAAATGCCCACAGTTCGCGACCACGAGTTGCTTTGAGGGGCCTGGTTTTGGTCAGGTCCAATGTATGTTCAGTGAAGGAAATGGGCACTTTTCCTCTCAACATAAATTTGCTCACTCCAGCCTTCATATGTCCCTCAAGGAGAACAGTCAGTCTTCCAACTCAGAGTCAGGACTAGAGTGAGGCAAAAAAGGTATGTAAAGTGCAAAATTTAAGGAAGCACTCATTCTCTGGATCATGCAGGTGCAAATCATACATGTATATGACCCTAAGCATGAAGACTTCCTTAAAGTCTTCCTTTTGTGCCCCAAGGATCTCAATGGTTACACAGCTTCTGCCATTAAATCAAAAGTGGACCAGCTCCCCTCCCCACTCCATCCTCCAGGTATAATGTCTCATCAGCACTTCTCTATCCGTTCTTTTTTTATCTCATAATGTGCTGGCACATTTGAGTTTCTGTATAAACTTCTATCCCACTTTCAAGGCCCTACTTCAGTACTTTCTCTGCTTGATAAGCAGCCATGGTTTTGGGTTCAGCTAGACAATCACATTCATGAGACCCCAAAGGCATCCCCTCACCAGTTTACTTGGTTTTGTAGGCAGAGAACAGAGCATACTACTTAGGAGTGACATGCGGTATAAACCTTCAACACAAGTCCTCACAGCAGGGCTGTTCTTCAGTCCCCAGAATGACATCTCAGTACAAGACAACAAGATTACACAGGTGGGTACAGGACCCATCCTAGCTTAGTATCCTCATGCCACATATAGAAGACAATATCTCTTACATCAATCAGTCCATGAGTACACTAGAGCACTCAGCAAGAATACTTCAGTACATCACACCACATTCAGGAATGCCCAAAGCTATGGCTTCCCTCCAGTTATTTATACTTCATTCACAATCTCTCAGCTCATGCACTCTAGCAATCAAGGGTTATGTTTACCATTAGGCAGCGTTGCATGGTTACACAGTTGTCATTCCCTCTGTAGTAGATTACAGAGAAACAGTGCTAGAAGATCAACAAGAGGTCATTTTCATAGGACGAAGGAGAAAGGGTTTTGTTAACCCTTTACTCATATACAACAAGGCACAATTTCATAAAATTTCCGAATGCTGGGGATAAGAAAATATCCTAGAACCTCCCAGAGGGAAAAACGGGTCTCACTCAAAGTTTCAATGATAAGAATGGCTTCACACTCTTTAACAGCAACATCAGAAAGTAAAAGATAGTGGAATAATATCTCCAAAATTCCAAGAAAAATAATTTCAAAAACAGAAATACAAATCTACAAACTATTATTCAAGTCTTTAAAGGTAGATTTTTCAGATGGACAAAGTCTTAGAAAATTTGCCTCACTGTCTCCTTCCTCAGAAACCTTCTGAAGAATCTCTACCCCTTCCAAAGTAAGGAGTAATTCAAGAAAGAGAAACAAATTCAAGATATAGGGGATTCCTCATAGGGCAGAAGCAAAAGAAAGTCTCAGAACAGCAGTGAGGAGAGATTTCAGGATATTTTCACAAAGCAGGACGATGGAGTACAAAGAGGGTGAGGGTGGGGGAGAGTATCTGATACGCCTAAATGTATTAAGAGCTAACGGCTCAGGGGGTGAATTACTGATGGCATACAAAAAACTAAGAAAACAGAAAATCATACAACTAATAACTCTGGAGTAAAAGAAGTACTTAAAAAGAAAAGGTAGCAGGCTTTACTACACTGGGGGAATGAGAAGGGAAAGTGCACAAATATTGAGGAGGGTGGTGTTTATCAGATACTTTTAATTTACTGACCTAACAGCTATTTCTTATTCCCTTCTCCCCTGCCTCCTTACACGACAGAGGCTGGAAAAGCTAATTACCCTCTTTGCAAGATTTTCTTGTAGTTCAGTTCAGTCGCTCAGTCGGTCGCTCAGTCGTGTCCGACTCTTTGCGACTCCATGAACCGCAGCACACCAGGCCTCCCTGTATTCCATCACCAACTCCCGGAGTTTACCCAAACTCATGTCCATTGAGTCAGTGATGCCATCCAACCATATCATCCTGTCATCCCCTTCTCCTCCTGCCCTCAATCTTTCCCAGCATCAGGGTCTTTTCAAATGAATCAGCAGATGACCAAGTAGCTGTTCCGGTCAATAACACACAATCTGGTGAAATCTACCTGGAGTTTCTGGGGAAGCTTTACCCTCTTGGTTAAGCAGGCAGATTTGGCTGCCATCCTCCTTTCCCTTCACTTAATCTTGGACATGGATTGATGCCTATATCTGCCAACAGTCACACTGAAAACACAAATCAACAAACTCAATATGCTAAAGTTGGTGGGCAAGAAACAAAGAGTCTGAGTTACTCATGATGTAGCTGAGTTCCTCTACCAACTCTGGACAGCCCACCTGTAGTTTTTTGATTAAATGAGAGCCACTTGGCAGGTTTTCTGTTACAACTGAATGCAATGAAGAACTCCTAATTAATGTAGGGTATGTCAGAGCTAAATACTTATTCTCTATCAGTATTGCGAAGTCAATAAATAATGTCTAACATTTTTAAATCAAGAAAAACACGCTGAAGCATGTTATTTACTTAGAAACATGCAGTAAGTATCTAAAAAATAGTTAAAAAACAAAAAGGATGCCACTAAGGAGTGGGAATTGGGGACAGAAAGGGGTAGGGCAGGGGTAGGGCTATTTTCCACTGTAAGCCTTACACGAAGGGTTCTGAACCACACACTTCTTTGTTGTGGGGGCTATCTGTGAACAGTTTGGCAGTGTTCTTTGGCCTACACCCACTAGATGGTAGGGAGATGGTGTAACAATTAAAAATGTTTCCAACTACAGTCAATTGATCCTACCAGACAAAACTGCTCCTGGTTGAGAACTATTACCTTATATTACTATTTTATTTAATTTTCAATAATACTGTATGATTTTGATAAAACTAAATTATGGAAAAAGAAACTAATGGTATGAAAAGAGCTAGACAGAAGACCACCAATGACTTTTCTCCCTTCAAGACCTCCCACATTCCTTCCTGACTTCTCCCTGGGCCTAAGAGACTCCCCACTCCCCTTCCAGACACACACAGACAGAACAGAGACACTTACCACCTAGAAACGCACACTCATAGTGGCTGCAGGTCTTGTTTGTGCTCTGAAGGATAAGGTTATTGCCAGCCTCATCCTGTGACACATGAAAAACCTCATTCAGAGGTATTAAAACAATTCTTTCACTTTCTTTATCAAAAAATTTTTCAACAGCAACTCCAAAACATGTTTTGATGGTTAACAGGACATGTTGGTCATCAGCAGCTTGAGGTTTGGATGAATATGCCAAGGTGAAATGGCCAAGTCGGGCTTGGTTCAGCCCTCCAAATGTAAATGAAGTATTCAGCCTTATGCTGTACACCACGTTTTTGTAACTGTTCTCACAAGATCTTCTCAGCAACTGCAGAGCTTTTGTCAGGTAAAAATGGAAAGCTTTGAACTGGAAGCCATAGACATAATCTTTTCGAGACTGGCCAGCCATTTCCATAGCTTCATTGAACAGATGGTAAAAGGAAGATTGCTCTTGAGCTTCAGAAATATAGGCCATCAGGGCTATACCATAGTTATCCTTGAAATTCACAGGGAGAAAGAGTTGAGGCTTCCAAACTTCCCACTTGGCTTCTGCATTTTCCCACACGTCTTTTAAGAGCTGGAGGCTTGCTTTTTCCTCCTTGAACAGTTGAGGAACATATTTGATTTCCATCCGGTTAGCACATTTCAGGTATTCATCATCAAATGCATTATCTGCCATATCTAACATTTCAGCTTTTACCTGCAAAGGAAAAGCAAATTAGTACTCTTGAAATAAAAATACTTAGTGTATATCATTTTCTCTCAATTTTCTGCAAAGAATCCTGCATCCTCTCAAACCCTGCCAAGACTCTCTTCCTTGCCCACAAAGAACTTCTGATATCTTTTTATATAGGAAGTATATTCCACTGTTAGTGATAACTTCTTCCAGCTGTGACATATTTATATGAAAGAGTAAATGGGAAGTATGAGCATGACCATGCCTATAAGTCATTCATCTGAACCCTGTAGTACAGAGGAAAGAAAATGAGTGTGAAAAAAAAGAAATGGGTGGCAGTCCTGGCTCTGAACAATACTGCTAGCTAAATTTCCTCAACCATTCAAGACTATGGAGTTAATCTGAAATACCTTGTATGAAATACTTTACTAGATGGATAAATACATAAAGGTAAATATTACCCCTTTTTCTCTGAGGACACTCCTCCCTTTTCTGTATGGTTTGGCTAGGACTAATTCTGCATCTTCAGCCCCTATTATAAGCAATGATGCGGCAGGCTTAAAAACCAGAACACTCCCAGATAAACAAAAGGCTTTCTTTTCCTTCAACCATAAGCTCTAAGGATAATATTGGCTTGGGGAAGCCAACAGTTATCCTTTTAGTCCCTTGAAGAATCCTGTCTGCAAATAAAGCCAACAAAGAAAGGTTTGTACAGCTTAGAGGTGAAGAGAGATGAAGTCCTGATAACATTACTTAAGGCCTGAGTCCAGCATTACCTTAAAGCTATATTTTGCTTCAGTTGTTCAAAACAGTAAATTTCCTATTCATCTGGGCTTTCTGTTCTATGCAACTAGAAAGGACTAAGCATCTTTAAATGATATGCATAACAAAAGAAGCAGGATGGTGTAATATAACTAACACTAGCTTTGAGCCAGACAGATCTGGATTCAAATTCCATTTCTGTTATTAACTAGGTACTAATTACTTATGGGACTTGACATTTTTGAGCTTCAACAGCTCTCACTAAGGGAACACTTCTTCTTAGACTCCTTTGCACATCCAGCATATTCCAAGTGGCCATTAAAGGTCACAGTTTCTCAAGGCTATTTATTTTCCAAATCTCAAGTCTACCCTTAGGCAATGATGTAAGACCCATAGTTTCAATGATCATCTGATTATCTCTGACTTGTTGTGTAAGTGCAAGATCTATATATCAACTGCATAATTAATAACTCCATTTGACTTCTGTATATCAACTGCCTACTTAATAATTTCACTTGAGGTGCTCGGTGCTCAAAGATCCAAACAATCCAAAGAACAAAACAATCTAAGAGCAAGGCCAAACTTACAACCCTACTGCCTACAGCTAGCATCAATCTAGTCCTTATATAAAACCATCCATTCATTTGTGAAATTTTCTTAGATTTTTCCTTCTCACTCGCGCCCTGCACTCCTAAGACCTATAAAGCTTCTCCAGAGAGCTTTCTGTGTGTGCAGCACTAAGTGTTCATGTACTAACTCATTAATCTTTGTGGTAACCCTGTGAGGTAGGTTCAGTTCAGTTCAGTCACGTCCAATTTTTTGCGTCCCATGGACTGCAGCATGTCAAGCTTCCCTGTCC
The DNA here is from genome assembly GCF_049115385.1 of Moschus berezovskii. Taxonomy (NCBI): domain Eukaryota; kingdom Metazoa; phylum Chordata; class Mammalia; order Artiodactyla; family Moschidae; genus Moschus; species Moschus berezovskii. The sequence goes on along the minus strand of NC_142464.1, from coordinate 100,365,700 downwards.
ATCACCAACTCCTGGAGCTTACTCAAACCCATGCTGATCAAGTCAGTGATCCCATCCAACCATTTTATCCTCTGCTGTTCCCTTCTCCTTCTGCCTTCAATCTTTCCCAGCATCAGGGGCTTTTCCAGTGAGTTAGTTCTTCGCATCAGGTGGTCAAAATATTGGAGTTTCAGCTTCAACATCAGTCCTTCCAATGATTCAGGGCTGATTTCCTTCAGGATAGACTGGTTGGCTCTCTTTGCAGTCCAAGGGACTCTCGAGAGTCTTCTCCAATACCACAGTTCAAAAGCATCAATTCTTTGGCACTCAGCTTTCTTTATAGTCCAACTTCACATCCACAGGTAGGTAGGTACTATTATTCAGTTCAGTCGCTCAGTTGTGTCCGACTCTTTGCGACCCCATGAATCGCAGCACTCCAGGCCTCCCTGTCCATCACCAACTCTTAGAGTTTACTCAAACTAATGTCCATCGAGTCAGTGATGCTATCCAGCCATCTCATTATCTGTTGTCCCCTTCTCCTCCTGATCCCAATCCCTCCCAGCATCAGAGTCTTTTCCAATGAGTTAACTCTTCACATGAGGTGGCCAAAGTATTGGAGTTTCAGCTTTAGCATCAGTCCTTCCAAAGAACATCCAGGACTGATCTCCTTTAGAATGGACTGGTTGGATCTCCTTGCAGTCCAAGGGACTCTCAAGAGTCTTCTCCAGCACCACAGTTCAAAAGCATCAATTCTTCGGCGATCAGCTTTCTTCACAGTCCAACTCTCACATCCATACATGACTACTGGAAAAACCACAGCCTTGACTAGACGGACCTTGGTTGGCAAAGTAATGTCTCTGCTTTTTAATATGCTATCTAGGTTGGTCATAACTTTCCTTCCAAGGAGTGCTGCTAAGTCACTTCAGTCGTGTCCGACTCTGTGTGACCCCATAGACGGCAGCCCACCAGGCTCCCCCGTCCCTGGGACTCTCCAGGCAAGAACACTGGAGTGGGTTGCCATTTCCTTCTCCTAAGTGTCTTTTAATTTCATGGCTGCAATCAGCATCTGCAGTGATTTTGGAGCCCAAAAAAATAAAGTCTGACACTGTTTCCACTTTTCTTCCATCTATTTCCCATGAAGTGATGGGACCAGATGCCATGATCTTTGTTTTCTGAATATTGACCTTTAAACCAACTTTTTCACTCTCTTTCACTTTCATCAAGAGGCTTTTGAGTTCCTCTTCACTTTCTGCCATAAGGGTAGTGTCATCTACATATCTGAGGTTATTGGTATTTCTCCCAGCAATCTTGATTCCAGCTTGTGCTTCTTCCAGCCCAGCGTTCCTCATGATGTACTCTGCATATAAGTTAAATAAGCAGGGTGACGATATACAGCCTTGATGTACTCCTTTTCCTACTTGGAACCAGTCTGTTGTTCCAGGTCCATTTCTAACTGCTGCTTCCTGACCTGCATATAGGTTTCTCAAGAGGCAGGTCAGGTGGTCTGGTATTCCCATCCCTCTTTTAAAGATGAGGAAACTAAGGCAGGGAGATTAACTTGTATGGAATTCAGATTTAAACCCAGGCAATCTGGCTCCAGGGTCTGTTTCTTAACCAAAATTTGTTTCTGATAATAAAGACCACTGACATTTATATAGTACTTAAAAAAAAAAGAGCTTAACTCTGTCCTTATAGCAACACTTATGAAAGGTCTGGAATAAAACTCACAACACCATCTTACAAGTAGTGCTAGTAGGAACTGTACTGGCATCAGAAACTGTCTGATTACCAGCCACAAAATATTCTGTTGCAAAAGTCACTGAGACCCCTGAATTCTACGTCCGTAGGTGAGTTTCTTGAAGTGGGAATTTGAGCTTTTCTAGATCAAATCATTGCCATCTCCTAGCCAAGAAATCAGAGAAGGCAATGGCAAGCCACTCCAGTACTCTTGCCTAGAAAATCGCATGGACAGAGGAGCCTGGTGGGCTGCAGTCCATGGGGTTGCTACTAGTCAGACATGACTGAGCGACTTCACTTTCACACACTGGAGAAGGAAATGGCAACCCACTGCAGTGTTCTTGCCTGGAGAATCCCAGGGACGGCGGAGCCTGGTCGGCTGCCGTCTACAGGGTCGCACAGAGTCGGACACGACTGAAGCGACTTAGCAACAGCAGCAGCAGCCAAGAAATGCACTTTCCTCCACAGCACAGAATGTACCAGAGTGCATCCTGGGCACCAATGTCTAATTTATCTTCAAGACTTCAACATGTTATAAGACATCGTGCCCTGAAACCACCTCCCACATTCCTCACATCATATCCAAGAGTTGATCCACTATGTTCCTGTCTTTCCCCGTGCCTCTAACCAGTCTCCACATGTCTAATTTTAGACTTCAAGTCTTTCTGGCCCAAGGCCACAGCTGATTGTGTGTTCTGAACAGTGAGTACCTTGAGCAGTGAAAAAGCCCACAAATGCCACCACCATTCAGGGAAAACTGAATGGACATTTAGGAACAGGTACAAAGGCCAGGTGAAGCTACTAATTATATTTTCTTCCTGAGTTATCCACTGAAACAAGGCTATATGGATGAAGCTTAATTACCAAAAATTTATTACAAAAATGTAAAAATGATTTTAAAAGATATCAGTTAAATTATGAAACATTTATAAATAAACACATCAAAATTATGTTGCAGAAAAATATTAAAAAGGCAAATCAAAATCACAATGAGATACCACCTCATATCCATTAGGATGGATATAAAGATAAGGAAAAAAGGGAAAATAGCAAATGTAGGCAATGATATAGAGAAACTGAATCCTCATACACTGCTGTGTAAGTAATACAAAATGTGGAAAACAATTTGGCAGTTCCTCACAATGTTAAACACTGAGCCACCATATGACCTAGCAATTATATACTTCTGGTATAAACCCAAGAGAACTGAAAACATATTTTCACACAAACAAAAATCTGCATGCAAAAGTTTGTGGCAGGACTATTCATTCCTAAGTCCTGAATGAGGAAATGGCAACTCACTCCAGCAGTCTTGCCTAGAAAATCCCATGGACAGAGGAGCCTGGGAGCTCCAGTCCATGGGGTCAGAAAGAGTTGGACATAACTGAGCATGCATGCTCACATTCATTCATAAGAACCAAAAAGTGGGGCCAACTCAAATGCCCAACAATTAATGAATGGATAAACAAAATGTGGCAGAACCATGCAGTACTAACATACACTGAAACATGTATGAAGCTTGAAAATGTTATGCTAAAAGAAACCACAGAGAAGGCCAGATATTGTATGATTCCATTCAGATGAAATGTCCAGAATCTGCAAATTCATAGAGACAAAGCAGATCAGTGGATCTCAGGGAATACAGGGAAGAGGGAATTGACTGCTAACAGCTACAGGGCTTCTTTAGGGGGTGATAGGAATCCTATAATGAGATAAAGTGATGATGGTTGCACAACACAGTGAATATATGACAATCACTGAACTATACACTTTAAAATGGTATCTTTTTATATGGGAATTACACTTCAATTTTTTAGAAGTCACACTGCGAAACAGGTAACAGAATATACAATGATTCTATAAACAATATTTCAGAATATTAAACTCAAAATGGATGAAGTTTTTAAGAATTAACACATTTTAAAGAAGGTGCTTCAAATCAGTGGACAAATACTCAGTAGTGATGTGAGAGCTAACAATGTGGGGGAATAAAATCAAGTGAGATACCTGGCTCATATTTTACATAAAAACATGTTAAAGAATGTTTGAAGATTCAATTCTAAAAAATAAAATCATGAAAGTTCTATCAGAATAAAAAGAATACTGAACAGGAGAAAACAGCCACTATATAAAACATGGGAAACAAGTAGACACTGCATTGTCAACGTATATGAAGAAAAATATATGTTTTTAGAATATCCAATGCCACGGACAGATACTTGTAGCACAGTATTAACTTAAAAAGGTAAAAAAAAATACTATATGTACTGTGAATCTATCTTGTAAATTACAAACATAAATACATAGAAAAAAGCTGAGAAGCCTACACACCAACAGATTAAGACTCATTCCCTCTGGGTGGAAAACTGGATGATTTTTACTTTCCTCTCTTTGGTCTACTTTGAATTTTTAATTTTCTACACTTAACATGTATCAGTGTGTAAAAGGTAAGATCTACATTTAAAAAACCTAACTTTTACCTATTCTATCTGTCCTCATTTCTATCATCTACCCACACAAATGCCTCAGGCAACCTTATACCAAGAGTTCCCGTTCCAATGACCACATGCTTCCCATTCCTAACATTACCTGGAGGATGTCCATTAGAATCATAGGTGCCAACAGCACGGTGACCATTTCAAAATGTCCTGTCTTCATTCTTCTCTTCTAAATTAAAATGAAGGAATTCCAATTTAGTAGACTTAAAAAAAAAGTTTAGAGAAGTAGAACACGATATACATTTTTTCATTCTGAGTAAGAGTGGGTATCATCATGGTTAGGAAGTGATTATGAATAAATTTCCAATGGCTGAAAGGGTCATTAGATTTTGTCTGGTGATCTAACACCTTCATTCTACACATGAGGAAACAAAAGCTCAGAAAACTTCGGATATTTGCTCAGGATTAAATCTGTCAATTTCCATTCTCCTTTAGACATGTCTCTCCCACCAACAGTTACTGAGAGTCAATTATTCTTCCTCCCTCTCAATCTCCCCTCATCATTCACAGGAAATCACAAACTGAAAAAAAAAAAAGAAAAACACAACACCATTGCAGATTGGTCTCCTAGCTCCCAGTCTCCAAGAATTCTCCAGGAGTTAATATCCACACATATCATCCACTCTTCATCCTCTCTGCAAACCAAGTGACACCCATTTGGTAGGATGGAGACAGGTAGTGGTAAAAACCAGAAGGTTATCCGGGGTGTTCTCTTCCTCCCAAATATTCACATTTAAGAGAAGCCAAGGATAAAACAAGCATCCTGAATAACTTGCTGAAAGCAGGAATGAGAATAAGAAGGAGGTGAACAGGAAGCAACTCTGGTAAGATTATATAACTCTACTGGCTGGCTGCCCAATATTCATCCCAACATTCATGAGACAGAAGCAGGTAAACAGGAGGGTAAGAGGCCATCAAGGGCTGAAGCTGTCCCAGAATCACTAACTGATTCAATTAATTAAAGACTGCTTTTTGGCTTTTTCCACATACCTAAAACAAAGTTGACATGACTGGAAGTGAACTGAAATCTCTTTTTCATCCTACCAATCACCATATTCTGGCACCTGAAAGTGGGGATGAACAACACAGGGGAAAGAAGACAGTCTTCCCTCTGGCCCCAGACTGCCATTTTTATTCATGAGCAGTTTCCTTCATTAAAGATATTAAAAGATAGCACAAAAATGCCACTTCTGTGTTAATCATCCCTTTAGAAAAGAGATTTTGAAAATAACACTTGACAGATAACTGTCACAAGGCAAGCTCTGAATGAGGATTTTCTTGAAAAATCTTCACTTCTGTAGTCTAAATGTAAATAAGTCAAAATGTTTACCTGGCTTTTCTGCCTGTGGAGTTTTAAATGATGCTAGGTCTCACTGTTTCCCCACTCTCTCAGTTGTGGTGAGGGTGTCTTCAGGATAGGAGGTTGTTGACACTGAGAGCTGAAAAGGGAATGCTTTTCTTTTTATAAACATCCCCAGCAGTAGCTTGGCAGTAGCACATTACCTCATTTGTGTTCTGCTATTTATATCTGGCCCCTACACTATCCCTTGGAATCACCACCGTTAACACATGAAATCTCTAAGAGGCTTGTAAAGCCATAGCAATTCCCTCCAAGCACATAACATGTTCAGTCTGAGCCCTCAGTTCTGGGCTTCTCAGAGAGTAATCACACTTCCCATTCCTAACCTTTTGACCCTTTGATTCTGAGATGTCAAGCTAAAGCAAGGATTTTACCCTTGCTAGATGGTCCACATAACTCAGAGGACTTCCTGTGTTAATCACCAGCAACGGTGATGGCTATCACCATTCACTCAATCGGCTTACTGTATTTTAGGTACCATGCCAGGTGCTGGGATGCACAAGGAAAACAAATCTGAAAAGCACTCAAACAAAAGATGTGAAACTTATCCAGAGTACATGTTAAGAATCTTAAGCACAAAGCCTAGTGACAGCACTAAGAAGGGAAGGATTTGGCGGTATCTGCAGTTATAACTCTCATTTGAGTAAAGTACATCTAGTCCTGCCTCTTGAGAAACCTGTATGCAGGTCAGGAAGCAACAGTCAGAACTGGACATGGAACAATAGACTGGTTCCAAATAGGAAAAAGAGTGCGTCAAGGCTGTATATTGTCACCTTGCTTATTTAACTTATACGCAGAGTACATCATGAGGAACGCTGGGCTGGAAGAAGCACAAGCTGGAATCAAGATTGCTGGGAGAAATACCAATAACCTCAGATATGTAGATGACACTACCCTTATGGCAGAAAGTGAAGAGGAACTCAAAAGCCTCTTGATGAAAGTGAAAGAGGAGAGTGAAAAGGTTGGCTTGAAGCTCAACATTCAGAAAACAAAGATTGTGGCATCTGGTCCAATCACTTCATGGGAAATAGATGGAAAAACAGTGGAAACAGTGTCAGACTTTATTTTTTGGGGCTCCAAAATCACTGCAGATGCTGATTGCAGCCATGAAATTAAAAGACACTTACTCCTTGGAAGGAAAGTTATGACCAACCTTGATAATATATTAAAAAGCAGACACATTACTTTGCCAACAAAGGTCCGCCTAGTCAAGGCTATGGTTTTTCCCGTGGTCATGTGTGGATGTGAGAGTTGGACTGTGAAGAAAGCTGATCGCCGAAGAATTGATGCTTTTGAATTGTGGTGTTGGAGAAAACTCTTGAGAGTCCCTTGTACCGCAAGGAGATCCAACCAGTCCATTCTAAGGGAGATCGATCCTGAGTGTTCATTGGAGGGACTGATGCTGAAGCTGAAACTGCAATACTTTGGCCACCTCATGCGACGAGTTGACTCACTGGAAAAGACTCTGATGCTGGGAAAGGTTGGGGGCGGGAGGAGAAGGGGACGACCAGAATGAGATGGCTGGATGGCATCACCGACCCTGTGGACATGAGTTTGAGTGAGCTCCGGGAGTTGGCGATGGACAGGGAGGCCTGGAGTGCTGTGATTCATGGGGTCACGGAGAGTCGGACACGACTGAGCGACTGAACTGAACTGAACTGAACACCTAGTCCATTGACTGCTATGTTGAAGACCATATGTTATTTTTCTCTCCCTGACTTATTTCTTGGCATAATGCCCTCAAGAGCCATCCACGTTGTTACAAATGGCATTATTTCATTCTTTTTATGGCTGACTAATATCACATTATATATGCACCACATTTTCTTTATCCACCTAACTGTCCATGGACAATTACGCTGCTTCCGTATCTTCTTCTTGTTCAGTCGCTCAGTCCTGTCCGATTCTTTGAGACCCCATGGACTGCAGCACACCAGGCTTCCCTGTCCTTCACCATCTCCCAGTCTGCTCAAACTCACGTCCATTGAGTTGACGATGCCATCCAACCATCTCGTCCTCTGTTGTCCCCTTCTCCTCCTGCCTTCAATTTTTCCCAGCACGTAAATAATGCTATCAAGAGCATGAAAGTACAGAAATCTTTTCAACTGTCTTCATTTTCTTTGGGTTAATACTCAGAAGTGGAATTGTTAGATCCTTTGTTGTTACTGTTGCTGTTCAGTCACTAAGTCGTGTTCAACTCTTTGTGACCCCATGGATTACAGCATGCCAAGCTCCTCTGTCCTCCAATATCTCCCAGAGTTTGCTCAAACTCATGTCCACTGAGTTGATGGTGCTATCTAACCATCTCACCCTCTTTCACTCTCTTCTCTTTTTGCTTTCAGTCTTTCCCAGCATCAGGGTCGTTTCCAACGAGTTGGCTCTTGCATCAGGTGGCCAAACTATCAGAGTTTCAGCTTCGGCATCAGTCCTTCCAGTGAATATTCAGGAATGATTCCCTTTAGGATGGACTGATTTGATCTCCTTGCTGTCCAAGGGACTCTCGAGAATCTTCTCCAGCACCACAACTCAAAATCATCAGTTCTCTGGTGTTCAGTCTCCTTTATGGTCCAACTCTCATATCCATATATGACTAGTGGAAAAACCATAGCTTTAACTATACAGACCTTTGTCAGCAAAGTGATATTTCTGCTTTTTAATATGCTATCTAGGTTTATCATCGGAGAAGGCAATGGCAAGCCACTCCAGTACTATTGCCTAGAAAATCCCATGGATGGAGGAGCCTGGTAGGCTGCAGTCCGTGGGGTCGCTAAGAGTCAGACACGACTGAACGACTTCACTTTCACTTTTCACTTTCACACATTGGAGAAGGAAATGGCAACCCACTCCAGTGTTCTTGCCTGGAGAATCCCAGGGACGGGGGAGCCTGGTGGGCTTCCGTCTATGGGGTCACACAGAGTCGGACAGAACTGAAGTGACTTAGCAGCAGCAGCAGCAGGTTTATCATAGCTTTCCTTCCAAGGAACAAGCATCTTTGAATTTCACAGCTGCAGTCACCCTCCACAGTGATTTTGGAGCCCAAGAAAACACAATTATGTTTTTAATTTTTTTGAAGAACTCCCCATATTTTTCATAGCAAATGCACCAATTTACATTCCCATCAAGAGTGCATAAGGATTTCTTTTTGTTCACATTCTCCAATATTTGTTGTCTTTTTAAATAAGAGCCATTCTACCAGGTGTGAGGTGATATTTCATTGTGGTTTTGATGTGCATTTCCCTGATGATTAGTGATACTGATCTTTCCATGTATCTGCTGGCCATCTGTGTATATTATTTGAAAAAATCTCTCTTCAGGTCTTCTGTTCATTTTTATGTGCATTATTTCTGATTGAGTTGTTATGAGTTCTTTACAAAGCTTGGATACCAACCCTTTATCATACTATGTATGATTTGCAAATATTTTCCACCATTCAGGTTGTATTTTCATTTTTAGGTGGTTTCCTTTACTGAGCAGAAACTCCTTAGTTCAGCTGAGTACCATTTTTTGATTTTTGCTTTTACTGCCTTTGCTTTTGGTGTCAAATTCAAAAAATCACTGCTAAGACCAATGCCAAGGAGCTTACCACTTATGTTTCCTCTAAGAGTTTTATGGTTCAGGTCTTACATTCAAGTCTTTAATACATTTTGAGTTAATTTTTGTGTATGATGTGAGAGAATGGTCTGGTTTCATTCTTTTGCATATGCCTGTTCAGTTTTCCCAACACCATTACTGAACACCATTCCCAACACCATTTACTGAAGAGACTCCTTTCCCCATTGTATATTGGCTCCTTTGTTGTAAGTTAATTGACCATATATGCATGGGTTTATTTCTGGGCTTGCCATTCTAGTTCACTGATCTATGTGTCTGTTTTTATGCCAATATCACACTGCTTTGATTACTATGCAGGTGTGTTAGTCACTCAGTCATCCCCAACTCTTCGCGACTCGTGGACTGCAGCTCACCAGGCTCCTCTGTCCATGGGATTCTCCAGGAAAGTATACTGGAGTGGGTTGCCATTTCCTTCTCCATTAGATTACTACAGCTTTATAATAAAATTTGAAATCATGGCACATAATACTTTCAGCTTTGTTCTTCTTTCTCAAGATTGCTTTGGCTGTTTGGAGGTTTATGTGGTCCCAAACAAGTTTTGGGTTTCACTGGTGGCTCAGATGGCAACGAGTACACTTGCAATGCAAGAGACCCGGGTTCAATCCCTAAGTCAGGAAGATCCTCTGGAGAAGGGGATGGCAACCCACTCCAGTATTCCTGGCTGGAGAATTCCATGGACAGAGGAGGCTGGCAGGCTATACAGTCCATGGAGTCAACAGAGTTGGACAAGACTGAGCGACTAACACTTCAGTTCAGTCGCTCAGTCGTGTCCGACTCTTTGCGACCCCATGAATCAAAGCACGCCAGGCCTCCCTGTCCATCACCAACTCCCAGAGTTCACTCAAACTCATGTCCATCGAGTCGGTGATGCCATCCAGCCATCTCATTCTCTGTCGTCCCCGTCTCCTCCCACTCCCAATCCCTCCCAGCATCAGAGTCTTTTCCAGTGAGTCAACTCGTCGCATGAGGTGGCCAAAGTATTGGAGTTTAGTTACTAAACAAGTTTTAGAATTTTGAGGGGGATCCTATTTTGTGGAAAATGCCATTGGAATTTTCAAACGGATTGCACTGAATCTATAGATTGCTTTGGGTAGTATAGACATTTTAACAATAGGAATTCTTCTAGTCTCTGAGCATGGAATATCTTTCTATTCATCTGAGTCTTCTTCATCTTCTTTCATTGCCTTGATTAAATTTATTCACAGATACTTTATTATTATTGGTGAACTATAAATGAGATTATTTTTCTTTATTTCTCTGATAGTTATCAGTGCATTGAAATGTAAGAAATTTCTGTGTATTGCTTCTGTATCCTGCAACTTCACTGAATTTAATTCTAGTTTTTGGAGGAATCTTTAGGATTTTCTGTATATAGTTATCATGTCATCTGCAAACAGAGACAGTTTTACTTCTTCCTTTCCAATTCAGATGATTTCTTTTTCTTGCTGGACTGCTGATTAGGACTCCCAATACAATGCTGAGTAAGTGTCTAGAGTGGTCATCCTGGTCTTGCACCTGATTTTAGATGAAAATCTTTCAGCTTTTCATCACTGAGAATATTAGCTGTAGATCCATCACAGACAACCCTTACTACGTGGAGGTACAGTCCCCTCTATACTGACTTTGTTGAGAACTTTTTTTTTTTTTAATCAAAATGGGTGTTAAAATTTCTCAAGTGCTTTTTCTACATCTGTTGTTATGATCACGTGATTTTTATCTTTCACTTTGTTAATCTACAGTATTTCACTGATTGATTTGTGACTCTGAACTATCCCTGCATCCCTGGAATCAATTCCACTTGATAATGGTGTATAATACTTTTAATGTATTGTTGAACTCAGTTTGCTAATAATTTGTTAAGGATTTTTACATCTATGTTCATCAGGGATATTAGCCTGAAATTTTCATTTTTTGTAGTGTCTTTGTCTGGATTTAGTATCAGGCTAAGAATGCCCTTATAAAATGAGTTACGAACTCAGATGTGTTTCCTCCTCTTCTGTTTCTTGGAAAAGTCTGAGAAGGACTGGTGTTAATTCTATTTCAAATACTTGGTAGAATTTGTTATTGAAACCATTTGGACTTTTGTTTGGGGCAAGTTTTAAATTATTGATTCAATCTGCTTACTAATAATCAGTCTGTTCTGATTTTTTGTTTCTTCCTGATTCACTGCTGGAAGGTTGTTACTAGGAATTTATCCATTTCTTCTAGGTTGCCCAAATTATTAGCATATACTTTATTTGAAGCGGTCTCTGAACAATTCAGTTCAGTCACTCAGTAGTGTCCGACTCTTTGAAACCCCATGGACTGCAGCATGCCAGGCTTCCCTGTCCATCACCAACTCCTGGAGCTTACTCAAACTCAAGTTCATCGAATCGGTGATGCCATCCAACCATCTCATCCTCTGTTGTCCCCTTCTCTCTCTGCCTTCAATTTTTCCCAGCATCAGGGTCTTTTTCAATGCATCAGTTCTTCGCATCAGGTGGTCAAAGTATTGGAGTTTCAGCTTCAGCATCAGTCCTTCCAATGAATGTTCAGGACTGATTTCCTTTAGGATTGACTAGTTTGATCTCCTTGCAGTCCAAGGGACTCTCAAGAGTCTTCTCCAACACCACAGTTCAAAAGCAGCAATTCTTCAGTGTTCAGCTTTCTTTATGGTCCAACTCTCACATCCATACAGACTACTGGAAAAACCACAGCATTATCGGCAAAATAATGTCTCTGCTTTTTAATATGCTGTCTAGGTTGGTCATAGCTTTTTTCCCAAGGAAAAGCTTTTCTTCCAAGTCTCTTATGATGCTTTATATTTCTGTGATATCATCTGTAATGTCTTCTCTTTTGTTTCTGGTTTTGAGTTCTCTCTTTTCAGTGAGCCTAGCTAAAGATTTATCCATTTTGATTATTTAACAAAACAGTTTTTTATTTCATTCATCTTCTCTATTGTCTTTGTTTCATTTATTTCTAGTATGAATTTTGCTATTTCCTTCATTCTAACTCTGGGCTTTATTTATTCTCCTCTTTCTAGTTCCTTGAGATGTAAAGTTAGGTTGCTTGAAATTTTCCCTGCTTCTTGCAGTAGGCATTTATCACTATGAACTCTCCTCTTAGAACTGCTTGTACTGCATCCCACAAATTTTGGTATACTTCCATTTTTGTTTGTCTCAAGGTATTTTTTTATTTTGCTTTCAATTTTTTCTTTGACCTACTGATTATATAGGAGTATGCTATTTAATCTTTCAGTTCAGTTCAGTTACTCAGGCAGGTCCAATTCTTTGAAACCCCATGAACTGCAGCACACCAGGCTTCCCTGTCCATCACCAACTCCTGGAGCTTACTCAAACTCATGTCCATCGAGTCAGTGATGCCATCCAACCATCTCTCCTCTGTCCCCTTCCCCTCCCACCTTCAATCTTTCCCAGCATCAGGGTCTTTTCCAATGAGTCAGATCTTCACATGAGGTGGCCAAAGTGTTGCAGTTTCAGCTTCAGCATCAGTCCTTAAAATAAATCTTCAGGACTGATTTCCTTTAGGATTGACTGGTTTGATCTCCTTGCAGTCAAAGGGACTCTCAAGAATCTTCTCCAACACCACAATTCAAAAACATCAATTCCTTGGTGCTCAGCTTTCTTTGTGGTCTCTCACATCCATACAAGACTACTGGAAAAACCACAGCTTTGACTAGATGGGCCTTTGTTAGCAAAGTAATGTCTTGGCTTTTTAATATGCTGTTTAGGTTGGTCATAGTTTTTCTTCCAAGGAGCACGCGTCTTTCAATTTTATGGCTGCAGTTACCATCTGCAGTGATTCTGGAGCCCAAGAAAATAAAGTCTGTCACTGTTTCCCCATCTATTTGCCATGAAGTGATGGGACTGGATGCTATAGATCTTAGTTTCTTGAATGTTGAGTTTTAAACCAGATTTTTCACTTTCATCAGGAGCCTCTTCAGTTCCTCTTCACTTTCTGCCATAAGGACTTAATCTTTACATATTTATAAATTTCCTAGTTTTCTTCTTATAACTGATTTATAGTTTCATGCCATTGTGATTAGAAAAGATGCTTAATATGATTTCAATTTTCTTAAATTTTTAAATTTTGTGGGCTAACATATAGTCTATCCTAGAGAATGTTCCATATACACTTGAGAAAAATGAGTATTCTACTGCTTTCAGGTGGCATGTCCTGTATATTTCTGTTAAGTCTATGACATTTAAGGCCAATGTTCCCTTATTTATTATCTTTCTGAATGATCTATCCACTGATATAAGTGGGATATTAAAGTCCCCTACTATTATTGTACTGCTATCTATTTCTTCCTTTAGGCCTGTTAATATTTGCTTTATATACTTACATGCTCCTATATTGGCTGCTTGCCTGGTGGTTCAGATGGTAAAGAACCCGCTTACAATGTGGGAGACCTGGGTTTGATTCCTGGGTTGGGAAGATCCCCTGGAGGAGGGAATGGTAACCCACTCCAGTTCTCTTTCCTGGAGAATCCCCATGGACAGAGAAGCCTGGTGGACTAAAGTTCATGGGGTCGCAAAGAGTTGTACACAACTGAGCAACTAACATACTAACTAACATACAACTAATATAACTAACACAGCATACTGGGTGCATAAACATTTACAAATGCTATGTCCTCTTGTTCAACTGACCACTTTATCACTACATAATCTTCTTGTCTCTTTTTACAGTCTGTTTTGTATATTTTGTCTGATATAAGTGTTACTGAATGAACACAAGTTTGTATGCCCTATGCACAGTGAGGCCAAATGATATCAGAACATCATATGCATAGGGGCTTCAGGTGGGAGCAGCGCCAGGTCCCAGGACAGGGCTCCACTGAAAGCCTGGTAGAAGGCTGGACGTGAGCCACAGCCTTGTGTACCACATTTAATGGAGTCAGCTTGCCCAGTGCCACCCACCCTGTGCTACCACTGCTGCCCCCCTAGCCTGGCCTGGCCAAGCAGTCCCTGACGCCTACTGGACTCTCTGCAAGGACAGCTATGACAGGAAGGTGAAGCAGGCAGTGGGAAGAAAGCAAGAAGGTGGCATGCCCCTGTGCCCACTTGGCCAATGAGACCCTGACCTGCAGATATACCTGCCACTAGAATATGGGTGAAGTAACACACAACTGTTAGCATGCAAGAGATAACACATGGTGGTTAAAAGACCCATTCCACCAACAGTCAGCCAAGCAGTGATTCTGGGATAAGAGACTGCAGAGAGAGGCGAATTGCAGCCTAATCCCGGGCCCCTGGGGCCAGGAGGTGAGCTGGGAAGGCCAAGAGACAGGTTGAAGGTTGTGTCCTGCAGAGCTCCAGAGCCCTCACAACAGCCACCAACTGGCTGGACCAGGCCTTGAAGCAGCAGTGAATCTCTCCCCAGTCCTCACCTTCACCACTAACGGTGGTGGCAATCTCCATGGGTCATAGGCCATGAAGGCCTCAGATCCTCTCCAGCTTAAATGAAAAGCCTGAGAGCTGGCTGGGTCCCAGGTGCCTTGCCCTCTACGTGATAATGACTGAGCAGGGTCTCAGAACCTGGCCCTGAGGATTCTGCCAGCTGAGATCTGCCTCTTCAACCAGCCCACAGACTGGCAACAGGACCCAGACTGGGTATTGGATGAATGCACCCAGATAGGTCGACAGGTCCCAAAGAGGGACCCCTCCTTTTAGCCGGGACCAGGACCTTGGAGGGCAGAAGTTGAGCACTGGGACCTCACTCTTTCTTGCCAGAACAAAGAATACCATTTGCTTCACTGGAGATTTACAAGAACATGGTTACGTGACCTCTAGAACAAAGGATCTGACACCAAGAAATCTGAAACAACTAATGATACCTCCTCTCTCACCTCTCCTATAAAAGGCTTTTGCCAAAAGTTTTGGGGAGCTCAAGCACCTGGGACCCAGCCAGCTCTCAGGCTTTTCATTTAAGCTGGAGAGGATCTGAGGCCTTCATGGCCTATGACCCATGGAGATTGCCACCACCGTTAGTGGTGAAGGTGAGGACTGGGGAGAGATTCACTGCTGCTTCAAGGCCTGGTCCAGCCAGTTGGTGGCTGTTGTGAGGGCTCTGGAGCTCTGCAGGACACAACCTTCAAGGCATAAGCCACCCATTTCTGTGCATGGCTCTGCAATAAACCTTTCTCTGCTCCAAATTCCAACATTTTGGTGTTGTCTGACCTCCCTGCACATTGGACACTTAGATGTGCATCCGGTAACGTAAGTATAGTTATTCCAGCTTTCTTTCGGCTTCTGTTGGCATGGAATATCTTTTTCCAGCCTTCTACTTTCAGTTTGTGTGTGTCTTTAGGTATTAAGTGAGTCTCTTGTAGGTAGCAAGAGACTGTATCCATTCAACCACTCTATACTTTTTGATTGGAAAATTTAGTTCATTATACATTTAAAGTGATTATTGAAAGATATGTCCTTATTGTCATTTTGTTAACTGTTTTCTGACTGTCTGTAGTTCCTCTCTTCCTTCTTCTCTTGCTCTCTTCCTTTGTGGTTGATGATTTTCTTTAGTGGTTATCTTATACTCATTTCTCATTTCTTTTTATGTATCTAGTATAGGTTTTTGATTTGTGGTATCAGGAAGCTAACATATAACAACTTAAAACAGTCCATTTTAAGTTGATAACAACTTAACTTTGAATGCATTCAAAGTCCTACATGTTTATTCTTTCACTCTCCATATTTTATGTTTTTGATGTTATATTTACATCTTTTAATTGCGTGTGTTCCTTAACTATTCTGAATGTTGAGCTTCAAGCCAACCTTTTCACTCTCCTCTTTCACTTTCATCAAGAGGCTTTTTAGTTCCTCTTCACTCTCTGCCATAAGGGTGGTGTCATCTGCATATCTGAGGTTATTGATGTTTCTCCCAGCAATCTTGATTCCAGCTTGTGCTTCTTCCAGCCCAGCGTTCCTCATGATGTACTCTGCATATAAGTGAAATAAGCAAGGTGACAATATACAGCCTTGACGTACTCCTTTTCCTATTTGGAACCAGTCTTGATGGAACAAGTCTTTCACTTGATGAAAGTCTTTCACTTGATGAAAGTGAAAGAGGAGAGTGAAAAGGTTGGCTTGAAGCTCAACATTCAGAAAACAAAGATCATGGCATCTGGTCCCATCACTTCATGGGAAATAGATGGGGAAACAGTGGAAACAGTGTCAGACTTTATTTTTTTGGGCTCCAAAATCACTGCAGATGCTGATTGCAGCCATGAAATTAAAAGACGCTTACTCCTTGGAAGCCAAGTTATGACCAACCTTGATAGTATATTAAAAAGCAGAGACATTACTTTGCCAACCAAGGTCCGTCTAGTCAAGGCTATGGTTTTTCCCGTGGTCATGTATGGATGTGAGAGTTGGACTGTGAAGAAAGCTGATCGCCGAAGAATTGATGCTTTTGAACTGTGGTATTGGAGAAGACTCTTGAGAGTCCCTTGGACTGCAAGGAGATCCAACCAGTCCATTCTAAAGGAGATCAATCCTGGGTGTTCATTGGAGGGACTGATGCTAAAGCTGAAACTCCAATACTCTGGCCACCTCATGCGACGAGTTGACTCACTGGAAAAGACTCTGATGCTGGGAAAGGTTGGGGGCGGGAGGAGAAGGGGACAACAGAGAATGAGATGGCTGGATGGCATCACCGACTCTGTGGACATGAGTTTGAGTGAACTCCGGGAGTTGGTGATGGACAGGGAGGCCTGGCGTGCTGTGATTCATGGGGTCGCGGAGAGTCGGACACGACTGAGCGACTGAACTGAACTGATTCCTTAACTACAGTAGTTAGTTACTTTTATTACTTTTGTCTTTTAACCTTCACACATGTTTAACAGTGACTAATCTACTACCTTTACCATACAGCCATACCTTACCTTACTGAACTTTGGTTTATTGTGCTTCACATTGTGCTGCATTTTTTACAAATCAAAGGTTTGTGGCAAACTTGCCCAGACCAAGTCTGTAGGTGCTATTTTTTCAAACAGCATTTGCTAACTTCATGTCTCTGTGTCACATTTTGGTTAATTCTTGAAAATTTTCAAACTTTTAAATTATTACATCATGGTGATCTGTGATCAGTGATCTTTGATGTTACTACTATACTGCTTGCTTAAGGCTCAGACAATGATTAGCATTTTTTAGCATTAAAGTATTTTTAAATTAAGGTATGCACACTGTTTTCTTAGGCTTAATGCTACTGCATACTTAACAGTCTAAAGCATAAAATAAATATAACTTTTATATGCACTGGGAAATCAAAAACTCATGTGACTTGCTTTATTGTGGTAGCTTGGAATCAAGTCAACAGTATCTCTGAGGTATGCCCATATATTTACCTTTAGCAGTGAGTTTTATACTTTCATATGTTTTGTTGTTATTAATTAGCATCCTTTCTTTTCAGCTTAAGTAAGTCCCTTTAACATTTCTTGTAACACTGGTTTAGTGAGTGACATCCTCCTTTGGCTTTTGCTTGTCTGGAAAACTCTCTCCTTCAGTTCTGAATGGTAAGTTTGCAGGCAGAGTATTCTTGGTTGTAGGGTTTTTTCCTTTCCTTGCCACTCCTTTCTGGTCTGCAAATTCACTGCTGAAGAAAATCTTCTGCTGGTCTTATGGAGGTTCCCTTATACATAACAAGCTGTTTTGCTCTTGCTGCTTTTAAGATTCTCTCCTTGTCTTTAACTTTTGACATTTTAATTATAATGAGTCTTGTGGGTCTCTTTATCTTTTAGCTTCCTGGATCTAGATGTCTGCGACCTTCCCCAGGTTAGGGAAGTTTCAATCATCATTTATCCAAATAAGTTTCCTCCCCTTTTTCTCTCTCCTGTCCTGGCGCTCCTATAATACAAAAGGTAGGCACCTGATGTTGCCCCAAAGTTCTTTATGCTATCTTCACTTTTTTACTACTTTGACTCGGTGAGTTCTTCTATCCTGATTTTGAGTTCATTTGCCCTTTCTTCTGTTTCACCTAATCTTCTGTTGAATCCCACTAATGTATTTTCCAGTTCAGTTACCATACTCTTCAGCTCTGTGACTTCTATTTGGAATTTTTTAATATTTTCTAATCTTATGGCAGAAAGTGAAGAGGAACTCAAAAGCCTCTTGATGAAAGTGAAAGAGGAGAGTGAAAAGGTTGGCTTGAAGCTCAACATTCAGAAAACAAAGATCATGGCATCTGGTCCCATCACTTCATGGGAAATAGATGGAAAAACAGTGGAAACAGTGTCAGACTTTGTTTTTTTGGGCTCCAAAATCACTGCAGATGCTGATTGCAGCCATGAAATTAAAAGACGCTTGCTCCTTGGAAGGAAAGTTATGACCAACCTTGATAGTATATTAAAAAGCAGAGACATTACTTTGCCAACCAAGGTCCGTCTAGTCAAGGCAATGGTTTTTCCCGTGGTCATGTATGGATGTGAGAGTTGGACTGTGAAGAAAGCTGATCGCCGAAGAATCGATGCTTTTGAACTGTGGTGTTGGAGAAGACTCTTGAGAGTCCCTTATACTGCAAGGAGATCCAACCAGTCCATTCTAAAGGAGATCAATCCTGGATGTTCATTGGAGGGACTGATGCTAAAGCTGAAACTCCAATACTTTGGCCACCTCATGCGACGAGTTGACTCACTGGAAAAGACTCTGATGCTGGGAAAGGTTGGGGGCGGGAGGAGAAGGGGACGACGGAGAATGAGATGGCTGGATGGCATCACCGACTCTGTGGACATGAGTTTGAGTGTACTCCGGGAGTTGGTGATGGACAGGGAGGCCTGGCGTGCTGTGATTCATGGGGTCGTGGAGAGTCGGACACGACTGAGCGACTGAACTGAACTGAACTGAATCTCTTTGATAAAGTTCTCACTGTGTTCATCCATTCCTGAGTTCAGGGAGCATTTTTATGATTATCACTTTGAACTTTTTATCAAGTTAATTACTTATCTCTATTTTATTAAGTTTTTTTTGAGGTTTTATCTTGTCCATTTGGAACATGCTTCTCTGTTTCTTCTCTTTGCTTGACTTTCTGTCAGTTTCTATGCATTAGATGAAACAGCTGCTTCTGCCAGTCCTGCAGGGTTGGCCCTGTATAGGAGACAAACCTTATCATTCAACCCTGCCCTAGCACTCTTGGTTGTTTCTCAACACCATTGTGATTATCCAAGCAGCCTATTTTAAATAGCTGAGGGAGAACCAAGATCAGTTAGTGTTCCAAAGGGAAAGATCTCACTCAGCATCTAAGTTTAGCCTGATTAGAAGCCAGACCCCCAAGCAGCAGCTTTTATAAATACAAATAAACAGTTTTGTCAGACCACAAGTACAAGCCCCGCTGGCCCCCAGAGCGAAGTGATCTGGAGGTATCCCCTAGGCAGCTGTCATAAAGATCAGGGCTCCAGATGAGTATGTAAGTTCCTTTCGGTGAGAAACCAGTTAAGCTGTGGCATGGTAAAGGGAGAAAGAAAGATGGTATTCCCCAGCCCACATCACCTGAGAGCACCTCTGTAGCCTCTGGAAGTGTTTCATACCTGAGCCTTGTCCTATGGCCAAAGCTCCAGGACTGGCAAGCAGGACTCTTTCACAGAAAGACTAGGGGAAAGTTTTAGTCCACTCTCTGTACAGTGACCTGGGAGTGGGAGTCTTCCAAGAACTGTATCTCTGATAGTTACAGTCCTGGGGGACCCAGGAACGTCCCTGGCTACCAGACAATCAAGGAATATTCCCTGGGCAGCAGCTACAAAAACCAGAGTACCAGATGCAAAACTGGGATACCAGATATTTATAGGCACTCCCTTTCAAGAGATGCTGACACTCAGGAGTCTAGCAGGAGAAGGGAAAGATACTGACTCCCCTTCAAGTTCTCAGGTTTACAGTTAGCTTATATATGTTTAATTAGAAACCTGTCCCTCGGGTTGCAGCAATAAGCTAATATTGGCCCTTTTCACAAAAAGATTGAACTCCTAAGTCTGCTACCTCCTGCTGTGCCCTGGGGGTGATTACTGTTTAAGAACTATTTCTCTTTGGTTACAGTCCCATGGAGCCTACAAGCTAAGCCTGGCTGGCCACTGGAACCAAGTAATTAGAGGTATCCCCTGGCAGCATCTGAAAAAATTACGGCACCAGAGAAGGATATAAGCTTCTCTCTGAACGATACCAGCAAGCCGGAACAAGGTAGAGGGAGAGTGCAAAGATGTAGTCCACCTGCCTCCATACCCTGAAAACAGCTCTATAAGCCCCTATGCTGCTAAGCTGCTGCTGCTACTGCTGCTAAGTCACTTCAGTCGTGTCCGACTCTGTGTGACCCCATACACGGCAGCCCACCAGGCTCCCCCGTCCCTGGGATTCTCCAGGCAAGAACACTGGAGTGGGTTGCCATTTCCTTCTCCATAAGATGTAGTCCACCTGCCTCCATACCCTGAAAACAGCTCTATAAGCCCCTATAAAGTATGCCAAATCAGCAATCTGTTCCTCCAGCCAAAGCTCCTGGACAAGCAAATAGATCTCTTTCTCAGAAGGACTAGAAGGGTGTTTCAGTCTACTTTCCGTGTAGTGCCATAGGAGTGGTAGTCTTTCAAGAAATGAATCTCCAATTGTTACAGTCTCATGAAACCCAGGAACACAAGTCTTCTTGGCCTCCAAAGCCAGGTGATCCCCCAAGTGACATCTGCAAAAACTGGGTCACCAGATATAAAAATGGAGCAGCAGATGTGTAGAGAAGCTCCTGAGAAATACTGGTACTCTGGAGTGCAGCAAAGCGAGAGCACAAGGATGGCACCCATTGGCTAGAGCGATTGCTGCTGTTTAGTCACTAAGTCATGTCCAGCTTTGTGACCCCATGGACTGCAACCCACCAGGCTCCTCTGTCCATGGGATTTTCTAGGCAAGAATATTGAAGTGGGTTGAACGTCCTTCTCCAGGGGATCTTCCCAACCCAGGGATCAAAGTTAAGTCTCTTGCATTGGCAGGCCATTTCTTTACTACTGGACACCAGGGAAGCCCAGCTATAGTGAGGCAGAGTACAAGAATGGAACATACCAAAGAGAAAAAAATAAATACATTCTTTTTTAAGAGTTGCGGAAGGAAGTCCTAGGAATCCAGTGGTTAAGACTTCACCTTCCAATGCAGGGGGTACGGGTTTGATCCCTGATCGGGGAGCAAAGATCCCACATGCTTTGCAGTCAAAAACCCAAAACAGAAACAATATTGTAACAAATTCAAAAAAAGACTTTAAAAACAATGGTCCACATAAGAAAATCTTTAAAGAAAAAGATTTGGGGGAGATTGTACCCACTGACTTTAGTAAGGCAAAAACGGATTGTGAAAAATGGTACCCAGTGACTACAGCATAAAGATGACACCCATTGGAAACAGGAAAATAAAGAAACAATGGCACCTGTGGGTTTCAGCAAGGCAGAGCAAGAGCATGATGAAAGAACCCATTACCCTCCTTCGCAGGAGAATACTCCAGCAGGCCTCTGCCCCTCAGACCAATTGCTCTAAAATTAATAAACAAGTCTTTTATACATAAATCTGGATGCTTTTCAAAGGGCTCCTTCTGCACTGCTCCCTAGAGCAGATGAGTCTGCACACTGGCCCTTTAAGACTGTACCTCAGTTTGTCACGGCCCCATCAGTCTTGTATGTGAGCCCTGCTAGCCTTTAAACCCAAGTGTTTTGAGGGTTTGTCTCTCAGGTGACTGTCTTTAAAGTTGGGGTGCCCAATGTGAAGTAAGAACCCTTCACTCCCCAGGGCAAAATTCCAAGTTATGAGCTACCTTTCAATTGTGGGCTGCAGCACCAGAGTTGGGAGTTTATGGCAAGATTGTGCCACAGTCTTTCCTACCCATTTAGAAGTGGTTTCCTTCACATTTGTCTGATGTGAAGAATTGTCCCACCAGTTTTTAGTTTTTCCCTAGAAGCAACTATTCCATACATGGCTGTAGATTTGGTATGCCCCTGGGAGGAAGTGAGTTCAGGATCTTCTTATATCACCATCTTGAACCAGAATCTCCAATTTTTGACTCTATTTCATTCATCCATCCATTCATTCAACAAATATATGAGTCTTCACAATGTTCCAGGCACTGGTTTAAGTACTGCAGGTAATCAGTGAACAAAACAGACATCGTGCCCTTGTCAAATTCATATTCTTGTGGGAGGGGACAAACAACAGTTAAAATAAATAATTACGAAAGTATGTT
Organism: Moschus berezovskii; assembly: GCF_049115385.1. NCBI lineage: Eukaryota > Metazoa > Chordata > Mammalia > Artiodactyla > Moschidae > Moschus > Moschus berezovskii. The sequence continues at coordinate 100,343,320 of NC_142464.1, read as the reverse complement.
AGAATATAGTAACTGTTATTTTTTTTAAAAAGAGACTGGTTTGCATGGGGAGTCTGCCATTTAAATCAGATGGTTTGGGGGATGAAAACATGATATATAAGCAAAGCCTTGAAGGAGATGAGGGAGATCAGCCACGAAGACTGTGGTGGAAGAGTGGTCAGGAGGAAGAAATACAAAAGGCTGATATGGCTGGAATAGAAGAGTCGTAGGTAAGGAAGAGCTGTGGAGATAAGGTCAGCAAGGTAAGGGTGGTAGTGGGAAGATAAGAGTCTTGTTTGTTGGCTATTATAAGAATCTCAGATCTTATTCGAAGAGAAAGGGAGTAAATCACAAGGTTTGAATAGAAGTATGACAAGCTTTGATTTATTTTTTAAGATGATGACCCCCTGGCTGTTCTGCTAAGAATAGTCTGTAGGGTGAAAGTCAACCAGTTTACAGGTTATTATGATAATGAAAGCAGAGACTATGGTGGCTTGAATGTGGTGAGGTTGTGACTGAATTCTTAGCATAATGCTTTTAAATCCATCCATGTTCTTGCACACATCAACAGCTCTAAAACTAACTACAGTGATGGCTCCACAATTCTGTAAATAAACCAAATACCACTGAATTATATACTTTATTTTTTATTTTATTATTATTATTTTGGCTGCACTATGCATCATTGGGACGTTAGTTTCTCAACCAGGGACTGAACCTGGGCCCCCAGCAGTGAGAGTGCAGAGTCCTAACCACTGACCCACCAGGGAACTCCTTGAATCATATACTTTAAATACATGTGTTATTAATATATGGTATCTGAAGTGAATCTCAGTAAAGCTGTTCTTTAAAAGAGGAATGACCTACTGATACACGCAACATGGATGAATCTCAAAAGCACTGTACTAAGAAGTTAGTCATAGAAAGCTACACACTGTATGATAACATTTAGATGACATTCTAGAAAACACAGAAATGTAGTGACAGAAAGTGGTGACTGCCAGAGCCTTGGACAAGGAGACTGACTACCAACTTTTTGGGGTGATGTAATGTTTTATATCATGATAGTACTGGTGGTTACATGATAATATATACATTTGTTGCGGGTCATAGAATTGTACATTTAAAGCTGATTAATTTTATTTAAAAGAATCATATATAAACAGTTTATTTTAAAAAATAACAACAACCTCACCCACATACTCCTTGGAATGTCTTCATGTACCTCCAGAGTTATATGTATCCCAATTTGAAGACTACTACCAGAAAGCACCTAAATGAAGCAATGGTCAAAGGAAGAGGCTTGAAAGAGAGCTAGGAAATCCAAAGGAGCTCAGGGTTGTGATCAGATAACGCAAGGTACATGTATCTTAGAGACTGGAGGCCAACGCAAGATATTACAACACAGAATGGAAATTATCACCATCCAAAGATCAGCAGGATAAGACACTTCAGGAAAGGTCAGAGACCACTAGAGGGCAGCAACAGAACAAGTTACCTCTACCTACGCTGGCAGTACTTAGCTTGCTCTTGGGAAGGAAAAAGTTTCCCAGGTGGTGCTAGTGGCAAAGAACCTACCGGCCAGTGCAGGGGACATAAGAGATATGTGGTCCATCCAGAAGATTCTCTGTAGGAGGACATGGCAACCCTCTCCAGTATTCTTACCTGGAGAATCCCAAGGACAGAGGGGCCTGGCAGACTACAGTCCATAGGGTCACAAAGAGTCCGACACAACTGAAGTGACTTAGCAAAGCATGGGAAAGACAAAAGGGAAAAAGAGAAAAAAAGAATTCTGAATTTAATTTTTTTACTTAAGACTGCTTCAACTCACAACTAACTAAATTTTAACTGGCAGGATTAATGTTCTACCATTAATGGACATGAAAGTAAAAGTCACTCAGTTGTCAAGAATACTGGAATGGGTAGCCATTCCCTTCTCCAGGAGATCTTTCCAATGCAGGGACTGAACCCAGGTCTCTCAAATTGTAGGTGGATTCTTTCCCGTCTGAGTCACCAGGGATGGCCCAATGGACATGAGAGTTTGTAAATTATGTGTATTTCCAATATAGATAAATATAGTTTCCTTTTTGCATATGGTTCCCACCTACATTGTGGCACCCTGCTACTGGGGAAAACTTTAGCCTGTTCTCTGCTAGCTCAAGATGTTGGAATGGTCTCCAGAAATGATGACATTTAACTGCTGGTTTAATGAGTTAGTATTTTCTACAGATTGTTGGATGCCCTGCTGGTAAATCCTCCCATCAGTACAGTATATCCCTCCCAGTACAGTCTCCTGGCACTGGGTATTCTAAAGAACAATCTCTATGTCCTCTCACCTGTACTGAATGTTCCTACCACAAACTCTAGATGAGCTTCCTTGGCCTTGTTGGGCATCTTGCTATAAAGAACTAGAGCTGGTTTGTGCCTCAGTTACCTTTATAGGCCCCAAGGGAAACCTAGGAATTCCACCACAACCTTGACTTTGTAGAAAACTGGAGAGAAGAAACCTTTGTTTGCTCCCAACCCATCCTGTCATTTTGCTATTACCAACTTATCGCTTGGGTGGTCTCATGTTATACATGATGCTTTTCTAAAAGACCTTGAAAACAGCCCAGTGTGCCCAAGGAAAGGCAAAAGAAAACAATCACTACTGTGCCAGGATCCCAGAAACTTGTTTCTAAACTCCTACACCAGCCTTTTCCAGAGTTTCAGTCAGAGAAGCCAGGACACAGGAGTCTGATCTTTTCTGCTTCTTTTCTGTTTTACTCTTCTACTCCCAATTCCCAGTAGGGGTACTTCCTACATGCTATTTCTTCCTACTTTATCCTATGAACCTCTCTGTTCTGGCATTTTCTGCCTTTTCCTTCCCTTGGACTATTAATCACTTAATTTTTTTTTTTTTTTTGGCGCAGGCTCATAAGGGCCATTTATTTATTTTAATTTGAGGCTAATTACTTTACAATATTGTATTGGTTTTGCCACACATTGACATGAATCCGCCCTGGGTGTACATATGTTCCCCATCTTGAACTTAATGACTTAATCTTAAAGGTGTTTGGAGAACAGACAGAACATAACTTATAGAGGGAATGAAAGCATATTTAGTATTTTCAAAACAATCCAAAACATTACCCCATAACATTCACTATTAAATGATTAAAATACATTATTCTATTTGTAGACATGTCTCTGTTGGTAAATTTTAAGCCTCTATGCTTTAATTCTCAACTTATTTTCCTCCTACAATGAGAGACCCATTCTTACCAAGGAAAATGGATTTCTATGACAATGATCTCAAAGTGTTTATATGTATGTGTGGAGTATTTAATTACATTTTTTTCAAATGCCTTCAGAAATCTTTCACATGTCCCTCATGATGCTGTAACTTATCTTTGAATCTCTTAGCATGCTCCTAGTATACATCTTTTACACTATGAGTATTTCAAAACGTTTATGAAACAAGGAAAGATAGGGAGCAGGAAAGAGAGGAAAGAAAGAGTCAGTAGCCTTACTAAGCTTAAGATTTCCAGGATAAATATTAGTAGGAACAGTATTAGCACCTCCAGACACTAAGGGCAACATTTTAGCTTCTGCAACAAAATTTAAGGTGCCCACTTCCTTGGGGAAGAAGTTCTACTCACAGGGACTTTCCAGTAAAAGTGGTAAGATGTCTTGGTTTTGGTAACCGGGCTTTCAATTTCAGCTTCACTGAACACTTAGATGAACTATGACTTGAAACCATATACTTCATCAGTTCAGTTCAGTCGCTCAGTCGTGTCCGACTCTCTGCGACCCCATCCATGAACCGCAGCACACCAGGCCTCCCTGTCCATCACCAACCCCCGGAGTTCACTCAAACTCATGTCCACTGAGTCGGTGATGCCATCCAATCATCTCATCCTCTGTCATTCCCTTCTCCTCATGCTTTCAATCCTTCCCAGCATCAGGGTCTTTTTAAATGAGTTGGTCTCTATAGTCCAACTCTCACATCCATACATGACTACCGGAAAAACCATAGCTTTGACTAGATGGACCTTTGTTGGCAAAGTAATCTCTCTGATTTTTAATACACTGTCTAGGTTGGTCATAACTTTTCTTCCAAGGAGCAAGCATCTTTTAATTTCATGGCTGCAATCACCATCTGCAGTGATTTTGGAGCCCCCCAAAATAAAGTCTGTCACTGATTCCACTGTTTCCCCATCTATTTGCTATGAAGTTATGGGACCAGATGCAGTGATCTTAGTTTTCTGAATGTTGAGATTTAAGCCAGCTTTTTCACTCTCCTCTTTCACTTTCATCAAGAGGTTCTTCAGTTATTCTTTGCTTTCTGCCGTAAGTGTGGTGTCATCTGCATATCTGAGGTTACTGATATTTCTCCCAGCAAACTTGATTCCAGCTTGTACTTCATCCAGTCCAGCATTTCTTATGATGTACTCTGCATATAAATTAAACAAGCAGGGTGACAATATACAGCCTTGATGTACTCCTTTTCCTATTTGGAACCAGTCTGCTGTTCCATGTCCAGTTCTAACTGTTGCTTCTTGACCTGCATATAGATTTCTGAGGAGGCAGGTAAAGTGGTCTGGTATTCCCATCTCTTTAAGAATTTTCCACAGTTTGTTGTGATCTACACAGTCAAAGGCTTTGGCATAGTCAATAAAGCAGAAGTAGATGATTTTCTGAAATTCTCTTGCTTTTCTGATGATCCAACGCATGTTGGCAATTTGATCTCTGGTTCCTCTGCCTTTTCTAAATCCAGCTTAAACATATGGAAGTTTACGGTTCAGGTATTGTTGAAGTCTCACTTGGAAAATTTTGAGCATTACTTTGCTAGCATGTGCGATTGTGCGGTAGTTTGAGCATTCTTTGGCATTGCCTTTCCTTGGGATTGGAATGAAAACTGACCTTTTCCAGTCCTGTGGCCACTGCGGAGTTTTCCAAATTTGCTGGCATATTGAGTGCAGCACTTTCACAGCATCACCTTTTAGGATTTGAAATAGCTCAAGTGGAATTCCATTACCTCCACTAGCTTTGTTCGTAGTAATGTTTCCCTAAGGCCCACCTGACTTTGCATTCCAGGATGTCTGGCTTTATACTTCATTAGTTTTGTACTATCTATCGATACCTGTTACACAGATAAACTCAGTCACAAGTTCACATACAACACTATGTTCCAGACCATAGAGTTCAATGTCATGCTCTAATAATAGTAAAATTAACTTTATTTTCTTCACTATTATGATAGGAGCACTTTCAAATTGGAAACACTAAGCTATATGGTGAGCGTTTTCCTACATGCTAGAAGGAGGCTAAAGCCAAGTGAAACTGTGACTGTCGTTAGTTAACCTGTTATCAGTTCAGTCACTCAGTCATGTCCGTCTCTTTGCCACCCCATGGACTGCAGCACACCAGGCTTCTCTGTCTATCACCAACTCCTGAGCTTGCTCAAACTCATGTCCATTGAGTCACTGATGCCATCCAACCATCTCATCCTCTGTCGACCCCTTTTCCCGCCTTCAATCTTTCCTAGCATCAGGGTCTTTTCCAATAAGTCGGTTCCTCTCATCATCAAAGTATTGGAGCTTCAGCTTCAGCATCAGTTCTTCCAATGAATATTCAAGACTGATTTCCTTTAGGATTGACAGGTTTGATCTCCTTGCTGTCCAAGGGACTCTCAAGAGTCTTCTCCAACACCACAGTTCAAAAGCATCAATTCTCTGGTGCTCAGCTTTCTTTATAGTACAATTCTCACATCCATACATGACTACTGGAAAAACCATAGTTTTGACTAGACGGACCTTTGTAGGCAAAGTAATGTCTCTGCTTTTTAATATGCTGTCTAGTTTGGTCATAGCTTTTCTTCCAAGGAGCAAGAGTCTTTTAACCTGTTACAGTCTTACAAATCTCTTTTGCAGTACTAGTTTTCACCCAAGGAATTTTTTTTACTACACTGAATTATTTTTTTACTATAAGGAGTCATTTGATTATTCAAATATAATAATTTGGTTGGTGTCAAAAAATCTAGACAGTCAGACACGACTGAGTGACTTCACTTTCACTTTCCACTTTCACGCATTGGAGAAGTAAATGGCAACCCACTCCAGTACTCTTGTCTGGAGAATCCCAGGGATGGCAGAGCCTGGTGGGCTGCCGTCTATGGGGTCACACAGAGTCGGATACGACTGAAGTGATTTAGCAGCAGCAGCAATTCTCTATTATGCGGAATAAAGCTCCACAGTCCAACCCACAATCACCATGGAAATGGAGCATCTGACACTACTGTGGCATATTTTAAAAATAATCTATTTAGAGAATCATTTTATTGAATAAACGTTCTAGGCAGACAACCACTCAACCAAGTATGAATGAACACATGGTAACTCTTGAGGATTTGCTTTCTCTTATCCTAACCTCTGATTTGGGTAGTAAAATAGCTCTGAGGAAAATAAAAAAGATGTACGACAATTCCCCCTTGCATTCCTTTTAGAAGATGTCCAACCCTTGCAAATCAAGATTCTGGGGCAATGAACTACAAATGGAACTTTTAAGAACAATGTTGACACTAAGGCAGAAACACAAAAACTGAAATATGATATTAGTAACACTGCAGATTCCCTTGAGCTCATGAAGCACTTTAAAAGAGTAAGAAAAGGTATGGTTCAACTGGTAAAGAGTTCACCTGCAATGGGGTAGACCTGGGCTCAATCCCTGGGTTGGGAAGATCCCCTGAAGAAGGGAAGGGCTATCCACTCTAGTATTCTGGCCTGGAGAATTCCATGGTGTTGAAAATAGTCGGACACGACTGAGCAACTTTCATATCAATAATCTAGGAAATGACACTCAAAAGAAACTCTAGAAAAAGGAGACGTAAGAACACAGCACACAAGAGTCAACTACAACAGAATTCTTCTCCAGAGAAGGGTCCATTCCTGAGTGACTGACTAATCTGTGTAATTAGTGACTGAGTAATCCAGAGATTACTGTGCGGTTCTCTGTATCCAAATGATTCAGCAAAAGTAGTCATTCATTCATCCACTCAAATACGTACTCGAAAAAACCTGAGGTATCACCATGTGCCAGACTACAGAGTTCAATATCAATGTTCTAATATTTGTAAATTAACTTAATTGTATTCACCATGGTGAGAAAAACATTTGTAAGTGGGAAGCACTGGGATAACTGATGACTATTCGCCTAGGACCTGGATGGAAACTAAGGCCAAGTGAACATTACATCTCTATACCTCATTCTGCCTCTGACTGGGTAACCTAAACCTTAAAGTGAACACAAGTTTACACAAACAAGTGACTCATATTTATTGTGTACTATGTGTTAAGTCAGGTGACGGATATTAAAATTTTTAAGAGAGTCCTTAGCCTCAAGACACTGTCTGGTGATGGTAACAGATTTTAGATGAAGAAATTTGGGGACACAATTATCACTAGGAAGAGATGTTTTGATAGGAAGAGTTTTTCTTACAAATATATAATATGGTTTCCCTCCAAAGGATATCCTGATAACTATCCTTTCTTCTGACACATCGATTTCAAAGTGTTTATTACTGAAGGCCTTATAGAGTTAAATTGTAAAGACGCATACACCTTGGAAGGAAAGTAATGACCAACCTAGATAGCATATTAAAAAGCAGAGACATTACTTTGCCAACAAAGATCCGTCTAGTCAAGGCTATCGTTTTTCCAGTGGTCATGTATGGATGTGAGAGTTGAAGAAAGCTGATCGCCAAAGAATTGATGCTTTTGAACTGTGGTGTTGGAGAAGACTCTTGAGAGTCCCTTGGACTGCAAGGAGATACAACCAGTCCATTCTAAAGGAGATCAGTCCTGGGTGTTCGTTGGAAGGACTAATGCTAGAGCTGAAACTCCAATACTTTGGCCACCTCATGCGAAGAGTTGACTAACTGGAAAAGACCCTGATGCTGGGAGGGATTGGGGGCAGGAGGAGAAGGGGACGACAGAGAATGAGATGGTTGGATGGCATCACCAACTTGATAGACATGAGTCTGAGTAAACTCCGGGAGTTGGTGAAGTACAGGGAGGCCTGGAGTGCTGCGATTCATGGGGTCCCAAAGAGTCAGACACAACTGAGCAACTGAACTGAACACTTACATATAACTTAAACATCAAATATTTCAGAGTGTGTGTAATGATAAACAGCCTGTGTCTCATTTGTTCCCAGAAATAAACACTTCCATGTGCAGTTCTTCTGTTTATACTATTAGCATTTGCCTATACCACTTCCATGGGAGAAGGCAATGGCAAGCCACTCCAGTACTATTGCCTAGAAAATCCCATGGATGGAGGAGCCTGGTAGGCTGCAGTCCGGGGGGTCGCTAAGGGTCGGACACGACTGAGCGACTTCACTTTCACTTTTCACTTTCACACATTGGAGAAGGAAATGGCAACCCACTCCAGTGTTCTTGCCTGGAGAATCCCAGGGACGGGGGAGCCTGGTGGGCTTCCGTCTGTGGGGTCACACAGAGTCGGACACGACTGAAGTGACTTAGCAGCAGCAGCAACAGCATACCACTTCCATGGGCTTTCCTGATAGCTCAGTTGGTAAAGAATCTGCTTGCAATGCAGGAGACCACAGTTCAATCCCTGGGTCAGGAAGATCCGCTGGAGAAGGGATAGGCTACCCACTCTAGTTTTCTTGGGCTTCTCTTGCGGCTCAGCTGGTAAAGAAACCGCCTGCCATGCAGGAGACCTGGGTTCAATCCCTGGGTTGGGTAGATCCCCTGGAGAAAGGAAAGGCTAACCACTCCAGTATTCTGGCCTGGAGAATTCCATGGACTGTGTAGTCCATGGGGTTGCAAAGAGTCAGACACAACTGAGTGACTTTCACATACCACTTCTATACTACTAGTATATTAACTCAAAAGTATAGTACATACAGACTTTTAAGTTGTGAACTTTCAAAGATGTGTACATGCATTTGCATGACCAGTCACATAAATTAGCTCATGGGTCTGGCATACATTGTGAAGTGCATGCATCCTCTACAAATGGGTGGGACTTTGTGGACTTTACAGTACTCTGTGGGGTTTCCCAAGTGGGGCAGTGGTAAAGATTCTGCCTGCCAATGCAGAAGACACAGGTTCAATCCCTGGGTCAGGAAAAGCTCCTGGTGTAGGAAATGGCAACCCACTCCAGAATTCCTGCCTGGAAAATTCCATGGACAGAGAAGCCTAGAGTACATCATGTGAAATGCCAGACAGGATGAAGCACAAGCTGGACTCAAGACTGCTGGGAGAAATATCAATAACCTCAGATATGCAGATGATACCACTCTTATGGCAGAAAGTGAAGAGGAACTGAAGAGCCTCTTGAAGAAAGTGGAAGAGGAGAGTGAAAAAGTTGGCTTAAAAGTCAACATTCAGAAAACTAAGATCATGGCATCCAGTCCCATCACTTCATGGCAAACAGATGGGGAATCAATGGAAACAGTAATAGATTTTATTTTTTTGGTCTCCAAAATCACTGCAGATGGTGACTGCAGCCATGAAATTAAAAGATGCTTGCTCCGTGGAAGAAAAGCTATGACCAACCTAGACAGCATATTAAAAAGCAGAGACATTACCTGGCCGACAAAAATCTGTATAGTCAAAGCTATGGTTTTTCCTGCTGGATGATAAAGAAACTTGAGTGCCAAAGAATTGGTACTTTTGAACTGTGGTGTTGGAGAAGACTCTTGAGAGTCTCTTGGACAGCAAGGAGGTCAAATCAGTCAATTCTAAAGGAAATCAGTCCTGAATATTCATTGGAAGGACTGATGCTGAAGCTGAAGTTCCAATTCTTTGGCCACCTGATGTGAAGACCTGACTCAATGGAAAAGACCAAGATGCTGGGAAAGACTGAAGGCAGGAGAAGAAGGGGATAACAGAGGATGATATGGTTGGATGATCACCATCTCAAAGGACATGAGTTTAAGCAAGCTCTGGGAGTTGGTGATGGAGAGGGAAGCCTGGTGTGCTGCAGTCCGTGGGATTGCAAAGATTCAGACACAACTGAGCAACTGAAGTGAACTGAAATTTTAAAAATTTTGAGAACCTGAAGCAGTAGCTACATTTTCCATCCACATTTTTCTCCATACAATACAAAATTGATTAAAGATTTAGAAAGAAAAAAGCTTTTAAATTGGATGGGAAAAAAAGCTATTTTCATTCACTTATCAGCTGTAAGAGGTCCAAAATGGCATGGGACCTTGTGGATTCAGGACACAAACAAGGGTAAATAAGATCTGATTTATTGATTGGAAAAACCTGTAGAAGTTACACATTCCTAAATAAGGGAAAAATGAATAATAATTTTTACTTTCAGTCCTGTACATTTCTTTTTTAAATGCATAGAAGAACACTATTTTAAAAGGTGAACATTTTATGTAACACAAAGAACACAGAAAAATTATGTCCCTAGGCATGACTAATGTAATCAAGAGTTTAGTTAATAACTTTTTTTCTCAAAGCTGGAAACTCCCATAAAGCAACTACTGTTGGAACATCATTTAAACTTAAAAGAAAACTGAAGATAACTTACCACTTTTTAATTTAAGCTTCCTCTCTTCTGGAAGAGAAAATCTTTTTTTTTTTTTTTTTTAAAAAGGAATCAAAACTAAAAGGGGTATTCCCTTAGGAAGACAAGAGAGTTAACGATTACATGAATAGGTCCAGGAGCTTTCTTCTATGTGACTCATCATCCTTTTTAGAGGCTCCAGGGGAGAATCCATTTCTTTTCTCATTCAGATTGTTGGCAGATTTCCATTCCTTGCTGATTCAGGACTGAAATCCCTGTTTGTCAGTTGAGAGCTATTCCCAGTTTCTAGAGGATGTCACACTCCATGAACTATTGCAGGCCAGTCTCCTCTGTCTATGGGATTACCCAGGCAAGAATACTGGAGTGGGTTGCCATTTCCTTCTCCAGGAGATCTTCCTGACTCAGGGATCAAACCCGCATCTCCTGAATTGGCAGAAGGATTCTTTACAACTGAGCCATACTTCAATTAAAAAAAAAAAGAGAAATTTTTATGAAAGAGAAAACAGTTGACTTTCAAGAACCACAAAGAAGTCAAGCTACAAAAGACATAAAAAGAGTCTTTTGAACTTGGTTATATAAGAATTACCAATACCTTATGACAGCTCCACGAGAGAAAGAACTTGACATCAGCAGGTTCAAGAGAAAATGGGGAAAAGGATGGGATCCTTACTAAAAGGACAATATGACGATGATGGTGGTGGTGGTGGTGGTTAGCCCACTACTGCTGCCATAACAGACAGTACACACTGGGTGGCCTACACAACAGAAATTCATTTTCTCACAGTCCTGGAGGCTGGAAGTTCAAGATCGAGGTGTCAACAGGTTTTGTTTCTTTTGAAGCCTCTCTCCTTGGCTTGCAGATGACCATTTTTTCCCCTGCATCCTCACTTGTCCCCAGTGTGTCTTTTCTTGCAAGAACACTGTTCCCATTGGATTAGGGCCTCCACTCTTATAACCTCATTTAACCTCAATTATCTCCTTAAAGGCCCAATCTCCAAATACAGTCATAATGGGGTTTAGGGCTTCAAGCTATTGATATAAATTAAGAGGGGACACAACTCAGCTTATAACTATGAAGATGAAAACGATGACAACAATGATTGCTTCTGACACTTATGAAGTACTAACTGTATGCCAGGTATAGTACTAAACACTTCACATGTATTGTCATTTGATTCTCAAAGAACCCTATAAGGGACCATTATTTCTTTCATTTTATCATGTGAAAAGCTGAAGCAAAATCATACAAGGGGCAGAGCTTAAACCTGAACCTTAGTCTTTCAACTTAAACCCATGTTTTAAAACATGATGCTATCTCTACTTTTTACATAGCTGTAATGGATCACTGCAGATGCTGATTGCAGCCATGAAATTAAAAGACGCTTACTCCTTGGAAGGAAAGTTATGACCAACCTTGATAATATATTAAAAAGCAGAGACATTACTTTGCCAACAAAGGTCCGTCTAGTCAAGGCTATGGTTTTTCCCATGGTCATGTATGGATGTGAGAGTTGGACTGTGAAGAAAGCTGATCGCTGAAGAATTGATGCTTTTGAACTGTGGTGTTGGAGAAGACTCTTGAGTCCCCTGTACCGCAAGGAGATCCAACCAGTCCATTCTAAGGGAGATCGATCCTGGGTGTTCATTGGAAGGACTGATGCTGAACTAAAGCTGAAACTGCAATACTGTGGCCACCTCATGCGACGAGTTGACTGACTGGAAAAGACTCTGATGCTGGGAAAGGTTGGGGGCGAGAGGAGAAGGGGACGACAGAGAATGAGATGGCTGGATGGCATCACTGACTCTGTGGACATGAGTTTGAGTGAACTCCGGGAGTTGGTGATGGACAGGGAGGCCTGGCGTGCTGTGATTCATGGGGTCGTGGAGAGTCGGACACGACTGAGCGACTGAACTGAACTGAACTGAACTGAATGGAAAGGAAACAAGACAGCATCCAGGCGAGAATATGAAAATGAGGAAGGTTTTTGTTTTTTCCTTTGCTTTTGTCTTGTTTTTACTAGCCCAAAGCTAAGAACAGCTTGAAAAACAAGGTAATATACTAAACGGAAAAAAGTCCAGAGAAAAAGGGAGCAGCTGAAGACAGAGTCTACTGTTCCACTTTTAGCTCCTGCCCTGATCCTGATAAAAACTGAAAAATAAAACTTAAATTGCACAGCTAGTTAAATCGTTCTCTCTACAAATTATTCTTAACTACCTATCATGTGACAGGCACTGAACAAGAATCTCGTAATAGTGAGCAAAATCCAGAAATTGTTCTTATAATACTTACAGTCTAGTGGAGAAGGTAGTACTAATTAAATAATCAGTAAAGATTATATAATAATAAACTGAGATAAGTGCTATGAGTGAAAAAAACATACTTCTAAGGGAACACATAATAAAAGAACCTGTTATAGATTATAGAGGGTGTACTACTAAAGGTGACTCTTAAAAAGAGAGTTAATACTAGGCTCAAAGCAGAAAGATGAGTAATATGTGCAATGGGGAAGGGGACAGGTAATATTCTGGGCACAGGGAAGAGCGAGGCAAAGGCCCTGAGGGATGTGTGGGAGGACTATGGCATACTTGACGAACTGAAAGAAGGTTAGCACAGCTGGTGTTGAACTAACAAAGGGCAGAATAGCGGAAGATGAAGCTGGGAAGGCAGGCAGGGCTATAATAATGAATTTGGTCTTAATCTTAAAGGCTGCTGGAATATTTTAAGAGTATCACAGAGACACAAGATTAGATCTGCCTTTAAAAAGTCCTTCTGGCTCCACTGTACAAAATAGATTAGGAGGAAGATAGAACGGATGCAGGTTGATCAATTAAGAGACTACTGCAGACTCCCATGTTTCTGGCTTGCACAACTGGTTGTTAATTGATGACTGATGGTGCCATACACTCAGATTAGGTACACTGTAGAAGGAAAGATTTTAAGAGTTTGGTTTTGGATACATTTAGTTTGAGGTGTACTCAAATACAGGTGGTTGAATAGGCAGTTTATATACAGGTCAAAACTGAGAGGTTTAGATTAGAAACATAATTTGGGAACAACTGATGTATATATGCATAATTACTGAAGCATGACCATTGACTACAATGCCTAAGATATAGCTAGTGACACAGAAGATACAGGATATAAAGTGATAAAAGATTGCCTAGGTCTTAATCTTGAAGATACACAATACTTAATTAACAGGGAGAAGAAGATGAGCCTGCAGAGAAGGAATAGCAAGAGACAGGAGGAAAATCATGAGCACAAGATCACAGAAACCAAAGGAAGAGAGTATCAAGGAGGAGGGGTTCAAAAGTATGAAATGCCACTGATAGACACCAATTCACCAGAGTAGAAAGGGAACTTAGAAATCGTCCAGTGCCCCATTATCTTCCAAATTATGGAATTAAAATTCAGGTAATATGCTAGTTAACCAGTAGAATCTAGATTAAACCCGTAATTCCCAATGCATAGGATAATACTTTTTTCATACACTTATTTGCCTGATGACTATTACTTGACTCAGCTTTTCTTTTTTAATTAAATCACCTCTACTAGTCTTTCACCAAACCTCTGGCTACTTCTGAAGCTTCTCTAAGTCAATAAATCATAATCCACTCTAAAAGAAGCCTTCACTAAACATTAAATTAGAAAGTTGATTGATCTGGCTCTGCAACCAGAAAATAAGTCGCCACCCACTCCTTTACTCCCCGCCCCATTCACTCACTCCCGCCACCCCTACTAAAGCTGTCACACACCAGTGTCTGAGCATAGCATCCTACACTCTTTGCATTCAAAGGAAAGACTGATTAACCGGGAAACTATTGGAAGAGAGAACTGGAACCTAACACTTTGACTATCAAGTTGGCATACTCAGTCATCCTCCCTTCTCCAGGTAAAATGAAAGCTTCAGCCCCAGAGAAATGAAAGGAAGGGAAAAAAAGGAAGGAAAGGGTGCAAAACAATAACAACACTGTTTCGCATATTTGCAAGGAGAAGGCAATGGCACCCCACTCCAGTACTCTTGCCTGGAAAATCCCATGGATGGAGGAGCCTGGTAGGCTACAGTCCATGGGGTCGCTAAGAGTCGGACATGACTGAGCTACTTCACTTTCACTTTTCACTTTCACGCATTGGAGAAGGCAATGGCAACCCACTCCAGTGTTCTTTCCTGGAGAATCCCAGGGACGGGGGAGCCTGGTGTGCTGCCGTCTATGGGGTCGCAAAGAGTCGGACACAACTTAGGGAATGAACAAGAGTATATCTTAAAATTTTTCACTGCAAGGAAAAAATACTATATATTATGGCAATACTTACTAGACTTCTTTTGGTGATCATTTTGCAATGTATACAAATACCAAATCATTTTGTCTTATACTTCAAATCTCAACTTATTCTCACACACACACTTTATGCAAGGCAAATAAATAGGATCTAAAAGATAAATCAGACAAGGTTCTTTTCCCAGATAAAACCTCTCAAATTTAACAGTCACCACCATCATTTTAACATCTATAGGAAAGTAGGTTCTGATTTCCTAATCAATGTGTCATCAACAATCCTTTTGCTAATTTTACAAATGTTAGTGATACACATTTAACTCATATTTAGCTATCGGTTTATTCTGTGTCCCTCATCCCTCTCTGTCAGACATGCACAAACACAGTAGTTCTCCACTTCATATTTATATAGTTTACTTGTTTATTCTCTTAAGTATATCCCTTTGCCCTAATGCTACTGAACTTCACACTAATCTATTTCTCTAAATTGCCACAATCACTAAGTAGTTTAGTGATCCACACAATCTGGAGTGTCCTGAATATGTAATGAGCGTACAGAGTGGCAAATAATAGATATTTCTTCTTCCCTAAAAGGGAAAAAAGTTAATTGAGAACAGTTGAGAATATAAGCAAAAAGCCACTTAATTCTAAGTTTTTAGAGAAACAAGAAAGGTAGAACTCACAATCTTTAAATTTAAAATCAAGAAATGTCTTTTTTCAAGAAGTAACTTTTTAAAAACAAATTTTACAAATATTTTTAAAAATTCAATTCCATATTACAATCAACTAAAAAGGATGGAGAAAAATAGATGAATAAATTCTGAAATAAAAGCAAGAGAAAGAGAAGGGAAGACAGTTCAAAAATTAAAAGAACTTTGGACTTTCCAAAGCAAATATCTGCTATGAGGTTCTTTCCTTGCACCGTGAGCACAAAGCTAACAGGAAAAAGTCACTTTGGCTGCTGTTTACAAATTTTAATTCAAAACATAGGGGGAAAGTTACTTCTGCAGCAAAGACTACATGCCTGCTGCGTTTGTGTGTGTATATTAATAGGCAGAAAATTCCTACTCTCTTTTTTCACCTTTTAAATAGTTTCTCTTGGCCCAGGGTGAAAGACAGAAATGAATTTCTTTAAACATACACATCAGCAATGATTAATTCTTAGAATTATGAAACTCAATGAAGCCGTAAGTATTAACATACATATTTTACCAACTTTCCATTTCACTCAAAGATAATATCTTTTCTTCAAAGCAGTATGTTCCCTGTGCAAACTCCACCTCTAGCAGTTACAGGAAGCTCTAGTTCAGTCTCTACCTTATCTGGTAACCAGACTCAAGAAATTCATTCATTAAAGGCCCTATCTATAGTACTCCACATGTCATAATCCTTCTTTTTTAAGAATACAAACAGAAATTTACAATACCATATGTAAAATAGATAGCCAATGGGAATTTGTTGTATGACTCAGCAAACTCCAACAGGAGCTCTGTGACAATCTAGAAGGGTGGGATGGGAGGGAGATGGGAGGGAGGTTCGGGAGGGAGGGGACATGGGTGTACCTATGGCTGATTCTTGTTGATGTATGACAGAAAACCACAACATTCTGTAATGCAATTATCCTTCAATTAAAAAAACAGAATACAAACAAAGCCATTGTTATTACAAGTTGGAGTTTTTTAAATATAAATAATCTCAACTCTAAGATGAAAAGGCATTTATACTAACTAAATGGATGTGAGAGTTGGACTGTGAAGAAAGCTGATCGCCGAAGAATTGATGCTTTTGAACTGTGGTGCTGGAGAAGACTCTTGAGAGTCCCTTGGACTGCAAGGAGATCCAACCAGTCCATTCTAAAGGAGATCAATCCTGGGTGTTCATTGGAAGGACTGATGCTAAAGCTGAAACTCCAATACTTTGGTCACCTCATGCAATGAGTTGACTCACTGGAAAAGAGTCTGATGCTGGGAGGGATTGGGGATGGGAGGAGACGGGGACGACAGAGAATGAGATGGCTGGATGGCATCACCGACTCTGTGGACATGGGTTTGAGTGAACTCCGGGAGTTGGTGATGGACAGGGAGGCCTGGCGTGCTGTGATTCATGGGGTCGCAAAGAGTCGGACACGACTGAGCAACTGAACTGAACTGAAAGCATTCATGAGAGCCACAGCAGAAGCTCTTGGCTAAAGGAAATTTGGTTCTACTTAATCTTATGGTACAGAATGCACCTTGTTCTTAGCATCATGTTCATAAAGGTGTCCTGTCCAACTATCTCAGAAGGGATTCCCTAAGTTTCCAACACAGCTGTTATCCATAATCGTCAGCATACCACAAGAAGCTTCTGAAGAGAGAAAAGAACACTGCCACAGAACAGCTTTGAATATTATGGATAAAAACCAAAATGGGCTGTTATCAATGTTTAAGAAGATACTCTTTTCTGAAGGTTTAAAACAAACAAACAAACCCTTAGTAGCAGAGACTGCCTCAGGGGAAGATACTGTGGGGTTTTTTTTGCATGTCTCAATTATTTTTAAACCACGTGTGTACATATACACATGCACATATATCACAATGAAAGCCAATATAACACAATGGATTTCTGGATCCAGAATACCTCAGTTCAAATCCCATCTCATCCACCTTCTAGCTATGTAATCACTTACTAACCATGTTGACACTGGATGCGTTTCTTACTTCTCTGTATCCAATTTCATCACCTGTCAAATAGTGATAATAATAGTTCCCCTCACTGGGTTGAGAAGAATCAATGAGCTAATAGAGTCTGGTGCACAGTAGGCACCATGTAAATATTAGATATCACTATTTTTAACTTTTGGAGTTAATTTTAAACTTATGCTGCTAACACACTTCAGTCGTGTCCGACTCTGTGCGACCCCATAGATGGCAGCCCACCAGGCTCCCCCGCCCCTGGCATTCTCCAGGCAAGAACACTGGAGTGGGTTGCCATTTCCTTCTCCAACTTAGACTTATAGAAAGATGCAAAAATATTCTTAGGATAAGGAAAGGTATCCTTATCTCATCACTTCCCTTCCCCTAATGCTAACATCTTAAATTCAGTTCAGTTCAGTTCAGTCGCTCAGTCGTATCCGACTCTCTGCAAGCCCATGAATCACAGCACGCCAGGCCTCCCTGTCCATCACCAACTCCCGGAGTTCACTCAAACTCATGTCCACAGAGTCGGTGATGCCATCCAGCCATCTCATTCTCTGTCGTCCCCTTCTCCTCCCGCCCCCAAACTTTCCCAGCATCAGAGTCTTTTCCAGTGAGTCAACTCGTCGCATGAGGTGGCCAAAGTATTACAGTTTCAATTTCAGCATTAGTCCTTCCAATGAACACCCAGGATTGATCTCCTTTAGAATTGAATGGTTGGATCTCCTTGCAGTACAAGGGACTCTCAAGAGTCTTCTCCAACACCACAGTTCAAAAGCATCAATTCTTTGGCGATCAGCTTTCTTCACAGTCCAACTCTCACATCCATACATGACCACGGGAAAAACCATAGCCTTGACTAGACGGTCCTTGGTTGGCAAAGTAATGTCTCTGTTTTACAATATAGTATCAAGGTTGGTCATAACTTTCCTTCCAAGGTGTAAGCGTCTTTTTAATTTCATGGCTGCAATCAGCATCCGCAGTGATTTTGGAGCCCAAAGAAATAAAGTCTGACACTGTTTCCACTGTTTTTCCATCTATTTCCCATGAAGTGATGGGACCAGATGCCATGATCTTTGTTTTCTGAATGTTGAACTTTCAAGCCAACCTTTTCACTCTCCTCTTTCACTTTCATCAAGAGGCTTTTTAGATCCTCTTCACTTTCTGCCATAAGGGTAGTGTCATCTGCATATCTGAGGTTATTGATATTTCTCCCAGCAATCTTGATTCCAGCTTGTGCTTCTTCCAGCCCAGCATTCCTCATGATGTACTCTGCATATAAGTTAAATAAGCAAGGTGACAATATACAGCCTTGACGTACTCCTTTTCCTATTTGGAACCAGTCTGTTGTTCCATGTCCAGTTCTGACTGTTGCTTCCTGACCTGCATACAGGTTTCTCAAGAGGCAGGTCAGGTGGTCTGGGATTCCCATCTCTTTCAGAATGTTCCACAGTTTATTGTGATCCACACAGTCAAAGGCTTTGGCATAGTCAATGAAGCAGAAATGGATGTTTTTCTGAACTCTCTCGCTTTCTCCATGATCTAGCGGATGTTGGCAATTTGATCTCTGGTGCCTCTGCCTTTTCTAAAACCTGCTTGAACATCTGGGAGTTCACGGTTCACATATTGCTGAAGCCTGACTTGGAGAATTTTGAGCATGACTTTACTAGCGTGTGAGATAAGTGCAACTGTGCGGTAGTTTGAGCATTCTTTGGCATTGCCTTTCTTTGGGACTGGAATAAAGACTGACCTTTTCCAGTCCTGTGGTCACTGCTAAGTTTTCCAAATTTGCTGGCATATTGAGTGCAGCACTTTCACAGCATATTACCATATCACAATTTTCAAGAACAGAAAACAAACATTGGTACAATTTTGCTAACAAAATGACAGGCTTTAAATTCCACCAATTTTTCCACTAACATTTTTTTTCTAAGATCCTGTCCAGGACCTATACTAATTCAGTTATTTCTACTTAGTTTCCAAATGTGACAGCTTCTCCTTGAAGACACAAACTTAACCCATGATCAAAGTAAATATCACTAGTCATAAAATACATCAAAAATATAAGCTCCTTGATATGATACACTGAAAAAGACATAACGTCATTTGGTTGTTTTCTTGCCAAAAATGCATAACTTCATTCCAGTTTTGAGAAAACAGAAGATAAGTCAAAATTGAGACACATTCTATAAAAAAACTGATAAGTATGCTTCACAAGTATCACTATTATTTACCTTTTTTAAAATTAAAAGTAAATTATCTTTTTAAATCAATATCTGTAAGTCATGATAACATCCCAAAGTTTGGGTAACTTTTCTTTAATTCTAATTTGCAGGTAGTTCCCCACTTATCTACAGAACCTAATTCAAAATTCATCTGAAGACCCACTGTTTTCCACCAAGATGATTTTCTTCATGACAGAGCCTGTGTTTCAAGTCCATTAAGAGGTAACGCTGTTTTAGCAGGCTACCTTATAAACCTAGCTAACCTAATATGTATCTTTTCTCTAGGAAGAAATGCCTTACAGGCCCAACCAGAAATGCCAGGAATACATCTCTCTCCCTGATGCACTCTGTCCCCAACAGGATGGGCAACAGCAACTCTGCCTCTTTCCTGACCTATCTGAATACCTCCAGCACACCCTTGGTGGTGCTCGTTTAGTTGCTCAGTCAGGACTGACTCTTGCGACCTCAAGGACTGTAGCCCATCAGGCTCTTCTGT
This sequence comes from Moschus berezovskii, assembly GCF_049115385.1. NCBI lineage: Eukaryota > Metazoa > Chordata > Mammalia > Artiodactyla > Moschidae > Moschus > Moschus berezovskii. The sequence goes on along the minus strand of NC_142464.1, from coordinate 100,323,120 downwards.
CCTTGGGATTTCCCTTTACTCTATCGCTACTAAACAACAATGATGGCTCTTGGCAATTCCCAGGACCACTCCTCTTTACTCTCAAACTGTTTCTCTTACCCCTTTCCCTAATTCTTGGACTTCTGGCAATTTAAGACCTATTTCTGGAGCCCTCAGGTTTGGCAATATGTTCACATGCCTCTCTTCTGAGGCTTTCCAGACTCAGGCCTGGACTCTGCACATTCCTCAGATTTTGAGAAGATGCCACAGGTGTAAGTAAAAGTCTGCCTCCACTAGTTTAACTCTTACAGAGCTCCATCTACTAGCTGGGCTGATCCTTGGTATTCTCCCAAATATGTAAATTCAGACTTAGAGATTCCAGAAGGGACGTGGGATGAGGAGAGGTACCAACTAGTACTCTAGAAAGGGTTAAGAATATAGGCTAGAGAAAAAAAGTTAGTGGAATGGAGGGATGGGAACAAGAGAGCAGGACTATAATTGTTAGCACCAGTGTCAAAAAGTAGTTACCTTGCCCTATTCCATCCTTCCCTATTTTTCCCAGAAGGCTCTAAGGTCTTCATATGGTACAAATTCCCAGGGACAGGGACTGCTGGCTTCCCAGTGCACTGATGTCAACTATTGTCTCCGACCAGAGTTTCTGTCCATCTCAGCTAATTGTAAAAAGGAATACAGACTTCTCAGAAGCAGGAGGCTTAACTCCAAGACTTAAAAACATCAGAAAACTCCTGGGAACTCCACGGAACATTAACAGACAAGAGCTCATCCAAAATCCTCCATACCTACACTGAAACCAACCTCCACCTAAGAGTCAACAAGTTCCAGAGCAAGACATACCACACTAATTCTCTAGCAAAGCAGGAACACAGCCCTGAGCATTAAAAAACAGGCTGCCCAAAGCCACACCAAACCCACAGACACCCAAAACTCACTACTGGACACTTCATTGCACTCCAGAGAGAAGAGATCCAGCTCCACCCACCAGAACACTGACACAAGCTCCCCTAACCAGGAAACCTTGACAAGCCACTCATCCAACCCCACCCACAGAAAGCAGGCTCCACAATAAAGAGGAACCACAAACTTCCAGCTTACAGAAAGGGCACCCCAAACACAGCAATCTAAACAAAATGAAAAGGCAGAGAAATAATCAGCAGGTAAAGGAACAAGATAAATGCCCACCAAACCAAACAAAAGAAGAGGAGATAGGGAGTGTACTTGAAAAAATAATTCAGAATAGTGATAGTAAAGATGATGCAAAATCTTGAAAACAAAATGGAGTTACAGATAAAAGAGACAAGGATTGAGAAGATGCAAGAAATGTTTAACAAGGACCTAGAAGAAATAAAGAAGAGTCAATCAATAACGAATAATGCAATAACTGAGATCAAAAGCACTCTGGAGGGAACCAACAGTAGAATAACCAAGGGAGAAGATAAGTGAGGTGGAAGATAGAATGGTGGAAATAAATGAAGAGAGAGGAAGAAAGAAAAAATAATTAAAAGAAATGAGGACAACCTCAGAGACCTCTGGGACAATGTTAAATGCCCCAACATTCAAATCATAGGGGTCCCAGAAGAAGAAGACAGAAAGAAAGGGCATGAGAAAATACTTGGGGAGATAATAGTTGAAAATGTCCTTAAAATGGGGAAGGAAATAGCTACTACCCAAGTCCAAGAAACCCAGAGAGTCCCAAACAGGATAAACCCAAGGTGAAACACCCCAAGACACATATTAATCAAACTAATGAAGATCAAACACAAAGAGCAAATACGAAAAGCAGAAAGGGAAAAGCAACAAATAACACACAAGGGGATCCCCATAAGGATAAGAGCTGATCTTCAAGAAACTCTTCAGCCAGAAGAGAATGGCAGGACATACTTAAAGTGATGAAAGAGAAAAACCTACGACCCAGATTACTATACCCAGCAAGGATCTCATTCAAATATGAAGGAAAAACCAAAAGCTTTACAGACAAGCAAAATCTGAGAGAATTTGGCACCACCAAACCAGCTCATTGACAAATGCTAAAGGATCATCTGTAGACAGGGAACACAGAAAAGATTTATAAACTCAAGCCCAAAACAACAAAGTAAATGGCAATAGGATCATACTTATCAATAATTACCTTAAATGTAAATGGGTTGAATGTCCCAAACAAAAGACAAAGACTGACTGGATACAAAAACAAGACCCCTATATATGCTGTCTACAAGAGACCCCCCTCAAACCAAGGGACACACAGACTGAAAGTGAAGGAATGGAAAAAGATATTTCATGCAAATGGAGACCAAAAGAAAGCAGAAGTAGCAATACTCATATAAGATAAAATAGCCTTTGAAATAAAGGCCATGAAAAGAGACAAAGAAGGACATTACCTAATGATCAAAGGATCGATCCAAGAAGAATATATAACAATAATAAATATATACGTACCCAACATAGGAGCACCTCAATATGTAAGGAAAATGCGAACAGTATGAAAGGGGAAATAAACAGTAACACAATAGTAGTGGGAGACTTTAATATCCCACTCATACCTATGGATAGATCAACCAAACAGAAAATTAGCAAGGAAACACAAACTTTAAATGATACAATGGCGCAGTTAGACTTAATTGATATCCATAGGACATTTCACCCCAAAACAATGAATTTCATCTTTTTCTCAAGTGCACATGGAACATTTTCCAGGATAGATCACATCCTGGGCCATAAATCTAGCCTTCAGTTCAGTTCAGTTCAGTCGCTCAGTCGTGTCCGACTCTTTGCGACCCCATGAATCACAGCATGCCAGGCATCCCTGTCCATCACCAACTCCCGGAGTTCACTCAAACCCACCTCCATTGAGTTGGTGATGTCATCCAGCCATCTCATTCTCTGTCGTCCCCTTCTCCTCCTGCCCCCAATCCCTCCCAGCATCAGAGTCTTCCCCAATGAGTCAACTCTTCGCTTGAAGTGGCCAAAGTATTGGAGTTTCAGCCTCAGCATCAGTCCTTCCAATGAACACCCAGGATTGATCTCCTTTAGGATGGACTGGCTGGATCTCCTTGCAGTCCAAGGGACTCTCAAGAGTCTTCTCCAGCACCACAGTTCAAAAGCATCAATTCTTCGGCACTCATCTTTCCTCACAGTCCAACTCTCACATCCATACATGACCACTGGAAAAAACATAGCCTTGACTAGATGGACCTTTGTTGGCAAAGTAATGTCTCTGCTTTTTAATATGCTATCTAGGTTGGTCGTAACTTTCCTTCCAAGGAGTAAGCGTCTTTTAATTTCATGGCTGCAATCAATAAAAACTGAAATCATTTCAAGCATCTTTTCTGATCACAATGCGGTAAGATTAGATGTCAACTACAGGAAAAAAACTATTAAAAATACAAACATATGGAGGCTAAATAACACGCTTCGGAATAACCAACAAACCACGGAAGAGATCAAAAAGGAAATCAAAATCAAAATATGCCTAGAAACAAATGAAAATGAAAACACGACAACCCAAAACCTATGGAATTCACTAAAAGCAATGCTAAGGGGAAAGTTCACAGCATTAAAAGCTTACCTCAAGAAACAAGAGAAAAATCAAATAAATAACCTAACTTTACACCTAAAGCAACTATAAAAAGAAGAAATGGAGAACCCCAGGGTTAGTAGAAGGAAAAAAATTATAAAAATTAGGGCAGAAATTAATGAAAAAGAAACAAAGGAGACCATAGCAAAAATCAACAAAACTAAAAGCTGGTTCTTTGAGAAGATAAATAAAATAAACCATTAGCCAGATTCATCAAGAAAAAAAGGGGGAAAAAACACAACAAAATTAGAAATGAAAATTGAAAAATCACAACAGACAACACAGAAATACAAAGGATCATAAGAGCCTACTATCAGTAACTATATGCCAATAAAATGGACAACTTGGAAGAAATGAATAAATTCTTAGAAGAGCATAACTTTCCAAAACTGAACCAGGAAGAAATAGAAAATCTTAACAGACCCATCACAAGCACAGAAATTGAAACTAATAAAAAATCTTCCAACAAACAAAAGCCCAGGACCAGATGGCTTCATGGTTGAATTCTACCAAAAATTTAAAGAAGCTAACACCTAGCCTATTCAAACTCTTCCAGAAAACTGCAGAAAAAAGTAAACTGACAAACTCATTCTATGAGCCCACCATCACCATGATACCAAAACCAGACAAAAATGCTACAAAAAAAGAAAATTATAGGCCAATATCACTGATGAACATAGATGCAACAATCCCCAACAAAATTCTAGCAAACAGAATCCAACAGTATATTTAAAAGATCATACATCATGACCAAGTCGGCTTTATCCCAGGGATGCAAGGATTCCTCAATATTCGCAAATCAATCAATGTGATACACCATATCAACAAATTGAAGGATAAAACCATATGATTATCTCAATAGATGCAGAGAAAGCCTTTGACAAAATTCAACATCCACTTATGATAAAAACTCTCCAGAAAGCAGGCATAGAAGGAACATAGCTCAACATAATAAAAGCTATATATGATAAACCCACAGCAAACATTATCCTCAAAAGCAAAAAATTGAAAGCATTTCCCCTAAAGTCAGGAACAAGACAAGGATGACCACTCTCACCACTACTATTCAACATAGTTTTGGAAGTTTTAGCCAGAGCAATCAGAAAAGAAAAAAAATAAATAAAAGGAATCCAGATTTGAAAAGAACTAAAACTCTCACTGTTTGCAGATGACATGCTCCTCTACAGAGAAAACCCTAAAGACTCCACAGAAAATTACTAGAGCTAATCAGTGAATATAGTAAAGTTGAGGAATATAAAATTAACACACAGAAATCCCTTGCATTCCTATACACTAACAATGAGAAAACATAAAGAGAAATTAAGGAAACAATCCCATTCACCATTGCAACGAAAAGAATAAAATAATTAGGAATAAATCTACCTAAAGAAACAAAAGACCTATATATAGAAAACTATAAAACACTGATGAAAGAAATCAAAGATGACACAAATAGATGGAGAAATATACCATGTTCATGGATCAGAAGAATCAACATAGTGAAAATGAGTATACTACCCAAAGCAATCTACAGATTCAGTGCAATCCCTATCAAGCTACCAATGGTATTTTTCACAGAACTAGAACAAATAATTTCACAATTTGTATGCAAATACAAAAAACCTCAAATAGCCAAAGCAATCTTGAGAAAGAAGAATGGAACTGGAGGAATCAACCTGATTTTAGGCTCTACTACAAAGGTACAGTCATCAAAACAGTATGGTACTGGCACAAAGACTGAAATATAGATTAATGGAACAAAATAGAAAGCCCAGAGATAAATCCACACATCTATGGACACCTTATCTTTGACAAAGGAGGCAAAATATATAATGGAGAAAAGACAATCTTTTTAACAAGTGGTGCTGGGAAAAGTAGTCAACCACCTATAAAACAATGAAACTAGAACACTTTCTAACACCATCTACATAAATAAACTCAAAATGGATTAAAGATCTAAATGTAAGACCAGAAACTATAAAACTCCTAGAGGAAAACATAGGCAAAACACTGTCTGACATAAATCACAGCACGATCCTCTATGATCTACCTCCCAGAGTAATGGAAATAAAAGAAAAAATAAACAAATGGGACCTAATTAAACTTAAAAGGTTTTGCATAACAAAGGAAACTATAAGCAAGGGGGAAAGACAGCCTTCAGGGTGGGAGAAAATAATAGCAAATGAAGCAACTGACAAAGAATTAGTCTAAAAAATATACAAACAGCTCATGCAGCTCAATACCAGAAAAATAAATGACCCAATCAAAAATGGGCCAAAGAACTAAACAGACATTTTTCCAAAGAAGACATACAGATGGCTAACAAACACGAAAAAAACTCAACATCACTCATTATCAGACAAATGCAAATCAAAACCACAATGAGGTACCATCTCACAACAGTCAGAATGGCTGCTATCAAAAACTCTATAAACAATAAATGCTGGAGAGGGTGTGGAGAAAAGGGAACCCTCTTACACTGTTGGTAGGAATGCAAACTAGTACAGCCACAATGGAGAACAGTGTGGAGATTCCTTAAAAAACTGAAAACAGAACTGCCACACGACCCAGCAATCCCACTGCTGGGCACACACACTGAGGAAACCAGAACTGAAAGAGACACATGTACTCCAATGTTCATCGCAGCACTGTTTACAACAGCCAGGACATGGAGGCAATCTAGATGTCCATTGGCAGATGAATGGATAAGAGAGTTGTGGTACTTATACACAATGGAATATTACTCAGCTATTAAAAAGAACACATCTGAATCAGTTCTAATGAGGTGGATGAAACTGGAGCCTATTATACAGAGTGAAGTAAGTCAGAAAGGAAAACACCAGTACAGTATATTAACTCATATATATGGAATTTAGAAAGATGGTAATGACAACCCTGTATGCGAGACAACTAAAGAGACACAAATATAAAGAACAGACTTTTGGACTCCGTGGGAGAAGGTGAGGATGGGATGATTTGAGAGAATAGCACTGAAACATGTATATTACCATATGTGAAACAGATCACCAGTCCAAGTTTGATGCATGAAACAGAGCACTCAAAGCCAGTGCACTGGGATGACCCAGAGGGATGGGGTGGGGAGGGAGGTGGGAGTGGGGTTCGGGATAGGAGACACATGTACACCCGTGGCTGATTCATGTCAATGTATGGCAAAAGCCACCACAATATTGTAAATCAATTAGTCTCCAATTAAAATTAATTAATTAAAAAAAGAATATAGGCTTCTTCCCTTTTTCTCTTTCCTTGGAATAAGCCAAGTTTTCTAATGTGTTAAATGACTCGGGAAGAGTTACATAATTTGTGGGATGTAACTCTTTTAAACTACCTTTAAAAAGAAGATACTGGTGCTCTTACAGAATTACTGCAAGGACTAGTGAGACACTGGGGGCAATACCTGGCACATGGCAGGCACCCAACAAATGATGACAATTATCGTGGTCTCCATCACCACCCTGCTACCTCCAGCTGGCACAGGTGCAAGGTTGACAGGGAGGAAACCAGAGCTGAGGAGTGAGCTGTTTCCCTCACCACACCTCTTACTGCTCACCTACCCACACATTAGAAGACTACAGAAGCAAGAATCATGGAAAGTAAGCTAGATTGCTTTTGTTGGCTTTTTATTAAAAAGGGATATAGCATTCAGCATAATCTATAAGATAAAAACAATAGACAGCCTATCTACATAGTTTTAAGTGTTGTTCTTGTTTTGACTCCAAGATATTTATTCTAAGCATCAAAATAATATAAGAAATAAAATATCTGCACTAAAAAAGGTCCTTCCAGTTCTTTTTGTCACATTCCTCATTATATCTCCTATTTAAAACATTAAAGTTTAAATTGCAAAGCCACGTGTACTGAAATGCTTCTTACAAATCACCATTTTGATATCCTATTTCTAAACAACACAAACCAACCCAGTGCAACTTCATACCTTACATACATAGCTCCTCTAACATTCACATGCAGGACTCATCTCTCCAGGCAAGATCTTTACGTGCATACTCTTTCCAACTAGCTCTGAAATAATATCTGCCAGATCTATTCTTTCCTCTCCTTCAGCTTTTCTGAGTAGCAGAAAACCTGAACTAATGATAATAAGGGAGACTACTGCACAATTTTTCTTCCTCTTATTGAATCAAGCTTCTTTCAGTTAGTTGTTTGTAAAGTTGCTCATCGCTAATCTCTCACATGTTTCTATCCCCTAACAATAAGCATGTTATTTTCCAACTTGGAAAATTAACATGAACGTCCACAGTGAGCTGGCAGTTGTAGACTGCAGTCATTTTCCAGGCAGCCAATTTAAGGCCATGAATAGAGATGCCTTTGTTGTGAGAAAAATGGTTTCTTTGAAGTTTATGGTGATGTTGAAGCTGCTTTATACAACCTACTGCTCCTGGCTCAGCAAACATTCTGTGAGGAGTACAGAGGTCATGGAAAAGAGGGTTGAAAATCTGTTCAGTGAGATAACAAAACTGAGATAACAGAACTTCTTCTGTCTTCTAATATCTAAAATTCTAAAGGAAAGGAATTCACTTTCAAATCCATGTTCTTTGTTTCCTTCTGAATTATCATGAAAACAAATTAAGTAGCTTCTCTTTGACACTTAACTATACTTTAATAAAATCAAATTGGCAAAAAGTAACATTCCAAGGCAAATAAGTTTGGTTCTACATAAAACAAACGGGTTGAAAAACGTGAATAACGGTTGTTATTTCATAACTCTTCCTTCCTCAAAGGTAAAACATTAAATTTCCTTTTCAGAAGAATGGTAGATTTAAATCTTACTTCCAAGAAAATGAAAGAGTTACAGTTTAATAAATCACCTGTAGCTTAGCTGTTCCAGGAAACCCTCTCCTTTGCAATAAATCTAATTAAGACAATGGGAAGCCATCCAACTCCAGGAACAAGATACAGGTAGCCTGTGTCTGACCAGCACAAAAAGGCACAGATAAAAAGCAAAATAAACTGAACTTTCAGTAACCTTGAAATCTTCAATCACTGAAAGCTAAAAGCTTTTTTTTCTTTTTCTTTTTGTGTTCATCTTTCAGAGTACCAATAACTGTCTCTCCTTTAACATCAGAAATTTGGTAGAATTCAGTCATCTTTCATGTACGGTACATCAGTTCTGATTCCTTCTATCATTCTGAAAGGAGAGAAAAAGTATAAGGCTAGCAGTGGGTCAGTTGGGTCAGTATGGAGATGGAGGCCACTGAAAACTGGCCCTTCTTTTCTGCATGTATTTGAGACTGCAATGTTTGAGGCAGTGCATATCACAGATGAAATCATCCTTATGAAATGTGAGTTCTTGTACATCTCATTCACAAATGCCAGATTATATTACACTATATTTTGAAAATGTCTTATGTCAAAGTCCCAGAAGGAGATTAAGTATAAGCTCAGAAAAATCCTTTTCAAAATTCATTATCTTTGTGGAATGCTTTCAAATAGCAATAAAATATACACTACTCCTTAATGCTACAATGGTTTTTTTTATTGTTTTTACCATTTTTCCCCAAATTTAATTTGGAAAAAATACAGCCTTGCCCAGTGCCTAATAGCTGCCTTGAATACAGCCAGCAGGATCTTCTGATTTCTGGAAAAGGTATTTATTAATGTTAAAGGAAAATCACAGAAGTAGAATTCCATTAAGGGTTTCTGAAAACATCCACTGGCAGCTCCCTAAATGCCTTAATCCCTCTATAAAAGAGCATCAGGTTTTGTACTACTGTACTTTTAAGAGTTAAGGACTCTACATCAATCTGTTCAACCTATTCACATTATTTTAGGTGCCTATCACATGTGTGGCAACCTCTACCCTAGGAGTGAGTCATCTGCCTTCTATAAACTCAAAACAACAGGATTCTGTTACATTATGCATGCATGGTAAGTCACTTCAGTCATGTCTGACTCTGTGCGACCCTATGGACTGCAGCCAGCCAGGCTGCACTGTGTGTGGGATTCTCAGGCAAGAATACTGGAGTGGGTTGCTGTGCCATCCTCCAGGGATCTTCCTAATCAAGGGATGGAACCTGAGTCTAACCTGCATTGGCAGGTGGGTCCTTTACCACTAGCGCCACCTGGGAAGCCCTCTGTTACATTATACTGCTTTATAATAAATAAGAACTGTTCCATTTCTAACCCACTTTTCATTAATTTAACTAGCAAAACAGTCTTGATTAATTTTTCCTCCAAACAATCAATAAGTTATTCAAAGACTTAATGAATGGTGAGTGGAAATTATTTTTAGCCACCTTGCACTAATCTTTCCCCATTTGAAAACACTTTATTGCATAATTGAGAATCATAACTAAAACTTCATACAAATCACAGATTATAGAACTGTTAAGTTGCAAAGGTTTTTGGAAATTAATCATAAGAACTACATTTATGGGATTCTCCTTCAAATTCAAAGGGAAACTTGTTTGAATGGATGAACTTAAAATAGTTCAATTCCAGAAACAACAACAATAAAGGCAAACACTACTAAAAACAGAGAGAATGAAGTTTAATCTTTGTCCTGCTTAATCAAAGAGAAGATGCAATGAGATATAACAACTTAGTGAAGAGAGAAAGAACAAAAGAACTAGGAAGATTTAGAAAAGTTTCTAAAACTAAAAAAATTTTAAAAAGAATAGTATCTCTTCTTCCCTCTATGCCCATTTTTATTTAAAATATAATATCAAGGTAGTATAATATGCTAAATGAATAACTAGGCAAGTACTGTCCAACACAGTAGTCACTAAACATATGTGGCTACTAAGCATCTGAAATGTGGCTAGTCCAATTTAAAAGTGTAGTACTGAGAAGGAACAAGATGGCGGAGGAATAGGACGGCGAGACCCCTCTCTCCCCTACAAATTCATCAAAAGAACATTTGAACGTGGAGTAAAGTCCACAAAACAGCTTCTGAATACTGGCAGAGGACGTCAGGCACCCAGAAAAGCAGCCCATTGTCTTCGAAAGGAGGTAGGAAAAAACATAAAAGATAAAAAGAGAGACAAAAGAAGTAAGGACGGAGCTCCGTCCCGGGAAGGGAGGCTTTAAAAAGAGAGAAGTTTCCAAACACCAGGAAACACTCTCACTGGCGAATCTGTGGCGAGCCTTGGAAGCTCAGAGGGCCACATAACCCTCTTTTTTTTTTAAGATTTTTTTAAAACCCACAGATTACCCGCCAAACGGTAACTCCCAGCAGAGAAGGAGCGCAGACGCCTGCATACGCCATTAGCAAGTGGGGGCTGGGCAGGGAGGAGCCGGCTGAACTGCTTAGAGAGAGGACTGGGCTTGAATGCCGCGAGAACAATTTGAGAGAACTGGGGAGAGCAAAGCAGACTGTGGGATAGCTTCCCCACGAAAAGGCGGAAAGCTCTAACCTACGACTCAGCCAGCCCCGCTCACAGAATAAAGGACTGAGCAGAGCGAGGCGGCTGCGGTCGGCCCATCCCCCATCCCCCGCCGAGACAGGCAGGGAAGTCAGCCAGAGCCGGAGGGGGCAACCGCGGCCCCAGAAAGGCATCCGATACAAACTGCAGGCAGGTTTGTTGCTAATCAGGACTTCTTGGGCTCGGGCCGGTCGATATCCCCATGAGAAGGTGTGCCGGTTGTACACCCATACCCAGAAAACTGAGTGGCGGGGACTGGGGAGGCGATAAGTCGCAGAGACTGCACTCGCCAAACACCTGGTCCCCTGAGCTGCTCGGACCGGGGAAGGCACAAAACGCAGGCCCAACCAAGTCTGCGCCTTTGTGGAGTACCTGAGAACCTGAACTTGAGCCGCTCAGACCTGGGAAGTCCATACAACCCAGCGCCGGCCTTGGACAGTTCCTGGCAGAGCAACCTAGAGCCTGTGCAGTGTAGACCGGGACAACACATGCGCTCTGAGCGGGGTCAAACCCAGTGTGACCGAGACGCTACGAGCACTCCCCACAGACGCCAGAGATATTCGTCTGCAGCGTTCCTCCCTTCCCAGAACAGGACTGAACAACTGATCCTTAAAAAGTTTCCACCCGCTCCCTAGTATCAGGGCGGAAATTAGACACTGAAGAGACCAGCAAACAGAAGCTAAAACAGAGGGAACCACCTTGGAAATGACAGATAGAGATGTCTAGAGGCTACTCTAAGAATAAGACCAAAAACCAGAGGCAAGAGGCTTAAGCCCGAATACTGAGAACACCAGAGAACTCCTAACTCCAGGGAACATTAATCGATAGGAGCTCATCAAACGTCTGCATACCTACACTAAAACCAAGCACCACCCAAGGGTCAACAAGTTCCAGAGCAAGACATACCATGCAAACTCTCCAGTAACACAGGAAACTAGACCTGAGCTTCAATATACAGGCTGCCCAAAGTCACTCCAAACCCACTGACATCTCATAACTCATACGGGACACTTCATTGCACTCCAGAGAGAAGAAATCCAGCTCCACCCACCAGAACACCGAAACACCGACACAAGCTTCCCTAACCAGGGAACCTTGACAAGTCACCTGTCCAACCCCACACACAGCGAGGAAACTACATAATAAAGAGAACTCCACAAACGGCCAGAAGAGGGAAAGGCCACCACAAGCAAAGCAATATAAGCAAGATGAAGAGGCAGAGAAAGACCCAGCAAATAAAGGAACAAGAGAAATGCCCACCAACACAAACAAAAGAGGAAGATATAGGGAATCTACCCGATAAAGAATTTTGAATTTTGGTGGTGAAAATGATTCAAAATCTTGAAAGCAAAATGGAGTTACAGATAAATAACCTGGAGAAAAGGATTGGGAAGATGGAAGAAAGGTTTAATAAGGACTTAGAGGAAATAAAAAAGAGTCAATATACAATGAATAATGCAATAGATGAGATCAGAAACACTCTGGAGGGAACAAACAGGAGAATAACAGAGGCTGAAGACAGGGTAAGCGAGCTAGAAGATAGAATTGTAGAAATAAATGAAACAGAGAGGAAAAAAGAAAAACAAACTAAAAGAAATGAGAACAATATTAGAGACCTCTGGGACAATGTTAAACGCTCCAACATTCGAATCATAGGAATCCCAGAAGAAGAAGACAAAAAGAAAGACCATGAGAGAACACTTGAGGAGATAATAGTTGAAAACTTCCCTAAAATAGGGAAAGAAATAATCACCCAAGTCCAAGAAACCCAGAGAGTCCCCAACAGGATAAACCCAAGGCGAAATACTCCAAGACACATATTAATCAAATTAAGAAAGATCAAACACAAAGAACAAATATTAAAAGCAGCAAGGGAAAAACAGCAAATAACACACAAGGGGATTCCCATAAGGATAACAGCCGATCTTTCAACAGAAACTCTTCAGGCCAGGAGGGAATGGCAAGACATACTTAAAGTGATGAAAGAAAATAACCTACAGCCCAGACTACTGTACCCAGCAAGGATCTCATTCAAATATGAAGGAGAAATCAAAAGCTTTACAGACAAGCACAAGCTGAGAGAATTCAGCATTACCAAACCAGCTCTCCAACAAATGCTAAAGGATCTTTTCTAGACAGGAAATACAGAAAGGGTGTATAAACTTGAACCCAAAGCAATAAATAAAATGGCTACGGGATCGTACTTATCAATAATTACCTTAAACGTAAATGGGTTGAATGCCCCAACCAAAAGACAAAGGCTGGCTGAATGGATACAAAAACAAGACCCCCATATATGTTGTCTGCAAGAGACCCACCTCAAAACAAGGACACATACAGACTGAAAGTGAAGGGCTGGAAAAAGATATTCCATGCAAATAGAGACCAAAAGAAAGCAGGAGTAGCAATACTCATTTCAGATAAAATAGACTTTAAAACAAAGGCTGTGAAAAGAGACAAAGAAGGAAACTACATAATGATCAAAGGATCAATCCAGGATGAAGATATAACAATTATAAATATTTATGCACCCAACATAGGAGCACCGCAATATGTAAGACAATTACTAACAAGTATGAAAGGGGAAATTAACAACAATGCAATAATAGTGGGAGGTTTTAATACCTCACTTACAGCTATGGACAGATCAACTAAACAGAAAATTAACAAGGAAACACAAACTTTAAATGATACAATAGACCAGTTAGACCTAATAGATATCTATAGGGCATTTCACCCCAAAAACAATGAATTTCACCTTTTTCTCAAGCACACACGGAACCTTTTCCAGGATAGATCACATCCTGGGCCATAAATCTAGCCTTGGTAAATTCAAAAAAATTGAAATCATTCCAAGCATCTTTTCTGATCACAATGCAGTAAGATTAGATCTCAATTACGGGAGAAAAACTATTAAAAATGCCAACATATGGAGGCTGAACAACACGCTGCTGAATAATGAACAAATCATAGAAGAAATCAAAATAAGCATAGAAATGAATGAAAATGAAAGCACAACAACCCAAAACCTCTGGGACACTGTAAAAGCAGTGCTAAGGGGGAAGTTCATAGCAATACAGGCACACCTCAAGAAACAAGAAAAAAGTCACTAAATAACCTAACTCTACATGTAAAGCAACTAGAAAAGGACGAAATGAAGAACCCCAGGGTCAGTAGAAGGAAAGAAATCGTAAAAATTAGGGCAGAGATAAATGCAAAAGAAACAAAAGAGACCATAGCAAAAATCAACAAAGCCAAAAGCTGGTTCTTTGAGAAGGTAAATAAAATTGACAAACCACTAGCCAGACTCATCAAGAAACAAAGGGAGAAGAACCAAATCAATAAAATTAGAAATGAAAATGGAGAGATCACAACTGACAACACAGAAATACAAAGGATTATTAGAGAATACTATCAGCAATTATATGGCAATAAAATGAATAACCTGGAAGAAATGGACAAATTCCTAGAAAAGTACAACTTTCCAAAACTGAACCAGGAAGAAATAGAAAATCTGAACAGACCCATCACAAGCACAGAACTAGAGGCTGTAATCAGGAATCTTCCAGCAAACAAAAGCCCAGGTCCAGACAGCGTCACAGCCGAATTCTACCAAAAATTTAGTGAAGAGCTAACACCTATTCTACTCAAACTCTTCCAGAAAATTCTTGAGGAAGGGAAACTTTCAAACTCATTCTATGAGGCCACCATCACCCTAATCCCAAAACCGGGTAAAGACCCCACAAAAAAAGAAAACTACAGGCCAATATCACTGATGAACATAGATACAAAAATCCTTAACAAAATTCTAGCAATCAGAATCCAACAACACATTAAGAAGATCATACATCATGACCAAGTGGGCTTTATCCCAGGAATGCAAGGATTCTTCAATATCCGCAAATCAATCAACGTAATACACCACATTAACAAACTGAAAAATAAAAATCATATGATTATCTCAATAGATGCAGAGAAAGCCTTCGACAAAATTCAACATCCATTTATGATAAAAACCCTCCAGAAAGTGGGAATAGAAGGGACATACCTCAACATAATAAAAGCTATATATGACAAACCCACAGCAAACATTATCCTCAATGGTGAAAAACTGAAAGCATTTACCCTAAAGTCAGGAACAAGACAAGGGTGCCCACTCTCCCCACTACTATTCAACATAGTTCTGGAAGTTTTGGCCACAGCAATCAGAGCAGAAAAAGACATAAAAGGAATACAAATTGGAAAAGAAGAAGTAAAACTTTCACTGTTCACTGATGACATGATCCTCTACACAGAAAACCCTAGAGACTCTACCAGAAAACTACTAGAGCTAATCAATGATTACAGTAATGTTGCAGGATATAAAATCAACACACAGAAATCCCTTGCATTCCTATACACTAATAATGAGAAAATAGAGAAATTAAGGAAACTATTCCATTCACTGTTGCAACGAAAAGAATTAAATACTTAGGCATATATCTACCTAAGGAAACAAAAGACTTGTACGTAGAAAACTATAAAACACTACTGAAAATAATTAAAGAGGACACTAACAGATGGAGAAATATACCATGTTCATGGATTGGAAGAATAAATATTGTAAAAATGAGTATACTACCCAAAGTAATTTATACATTCAATGCAATCCCTATCAAGCTACCAACGATATTTTTCACAGAACTAGAACAAATAATCTCACAATTTGTATGGAAATACAAAAAACCTCGAATAGCCAAAGCAATCTTGAGAAAGAAAAATGGAACTGGGGGAATTAACCTGCCGGACTTCAGGCTCTACTACAAAGCCACAGTCATCAAGACAGTATGGTACTGGCATAAAGACAGTAATATAGATCAATGGAACAAAATAGAAAGCCCAGAGATAAATGCACGCACCTATGGACACCGTATCTTTGACAAAGGAGGCAAGAATATACAATGGAGAAAAAACAGTCTCTTTAACAAGTGGTGCTGGGAAAACTGGTCAGCCACTTGTAAAAGAATGAAACTAGAACACTTCCTAACACCATACACAAAAATAAACTCAAAATGGATTAAAGATCTAAGTGTAAGACCAGAAACTATAAAACTCCTAGAGGAGAACATAGGTGAAACACTCTCCGACATAAATCACAGCAGGATCCTCCATGACCCACCTCCCAGAATATTGGAAATGAAGGCAAAAATAAACAAATGGGACCTAACTAAAATCAAAAGCTTCTGCACAGCAAAGGAAACTATAAGTAAGGTGAAAAGACAGCCTTCAGAATGGGAGAAAATAATAGCAAATGAAGCAACTGATAAAGGATTAGTCTCCAAAATATACAAGCAGCTCCTGCAGCTCAATTCCAGAAAAATAAATGACCCAATCAAAAAATGGGCCAAAGAACTAAACAGACATTTCTCCAAAGAAGACATAAAGATGGCTAACGAACACATGAAAAAATGCTCAACATCCCTCATAATCAGAGAGATGCAAATCAAAACCACAATGAGATACCATTTCACACCAGTCAGAATGGCTGCTATCCAAAAGTCCACAGGCAATAAATGCTGGAGAGGATCTGGAGAGAAAGGAACCCTCTTACACTGTTGGTGGGAATGCAAACTAGTACAGCCACTATGGAAAACAGTGTGGAGATTCCTCAAAAAACTGGAAATAGAACTGCCATATGATCCAGCAATCGCACTCCTGGGCGTACACACCGAGGAAACCAGAATTGAAAGAGACACATGTACTCCAATGTTCATTGCAGCACTGTTTATAATAGCCAGGACATGGAAGCAACCTAGATGTCCATCTGCAGACAAATGGATAAGAAAGCTTTGCTACATATACACAATGGAGTATTATTCAGCCATTAAAAAGAATACATTTGAATCAGTTCTAATGAGGTGGATGAAACTGGAGCCTATTATACAGAGTGAAGTAAGCCAGAAAGAAAAACACCAATACAGTATACTAACGCATATATATGGAATTTAGAAAGATGCAAATGATAACCCTGTATACGAGACAGCAAAAGAGACACAGATGTATAGAACAGTCTTTGGGACTCTGTGGGAGAGGGTGAGGGTGGGATGATTTGGGAGAATGGCATTGAAACACGTATGTTGTCATATGTGAAACGAATCACTAGTTCAGGGTCGATGCATGTTATAGGATGCTCGGAGCTGGCGTGCGGGGATGACCCAGAGGGAAGATAAAGGGAGGAGGGAGGTGGGAGGGGGGTTCAAGAGGGGGAACTTAATGTAAACCCGGGGCGAATTCATGTCAATATATGGCAAAGCCAACCAATATAATATTGTAAAATAATTTGCCTCCAATAAAAAATAAATTACTTTAAAAAAAGATAAATAAATGTGTAGTACTGAAAAAAAATTAAAATCTCACTTAATGATTTTATAATGGTTACACCTTGAAATGATAATATTTCATGTTTTAAACAAAATAAAAATATTATTAAAATTAATGTCACCTACTTCTTTTTACTCCTTAAATGTAGCTGCTGCTGCTGCTGCTGCTGCTAAGTCACTTCAGTCGTGTCCGACTCTGTGTGACCCCATAGACGGAAGCCCACCAGGCTCCCCCGTCCCTGGGATTCTCCAGGCAAGAACACTGGAGTGGGTTGCCATTTCCTTCTCCAATGTGTGAAAGTGAAAAGTGAAAGTGAAGTCGCTCAGTCGTGTCCGACCCTTAGCGACCCCACGGACTGCAGCCTATCAGGCTCCTCCATCCATGGGATTTTCTAGGCAATAGTACTGGAGTGGCTTGCCATGCTACTAAAGATAATTTCCTGGCAGTCCAGTGGTTCAGTGAGTAAAGAACCTGCCTGCAATGCAGGAGACACCAGAGATATGGGTTCAATTCCTGAGTCTAGAAGCTCTCCTGGAGGAGGGCACAGCAACCCACTTCAGATGGTAAAGAATCTGCCTGCAATGCAAGTGAACTAACTGGGTTTGATCCCTGGGTTGGGAAGATCCCTTGGAGAAGGGAATGGCAACCCACTCAAGTATTCTTGCCTGGAGAATTCTCAAAAAAGAAGTTGAGTAATGTGAAATAATCATCTGAAAATACAAAACTAGGAAACAGGAAGAAAGGTTTGAAAATTACAGTGATTTTTCTCATCTTACAAAGGGGGGAAGATTCTATTTATGGTTGATGTAAATTACCAGAAAAAGTCAGGTTAAAAAATATTAAGATTACTAGCAGAACATAAAATACTGTATTCTGTTCAAATCACATAAGAAAATGTTAAAAAATATATATTTAAAGTTGGAAATCACAGAAAACATAAAGACAGAAAAGAAATATCAAGGAAGCATTTTATAAAGCTTACAGATTACCAATTACATAGTAAATGATTATATTCACCTATTAAAAATCGCTTTGATATGATTTTTTAAGTGTCTGCAAAAGACATTTAAAACAAATAGATTTAGAAAGCTGAAGAGGAAAGTGAAGTGAAAGTAAAAGTCACTCAGTCGGGTCCGACTCTTTACTACCACATGGACTATACAGTCTGTGTAATTTTCCAGGCCAGAATACTAGAGTATGTAGCTGTTCGCTTCTCCAGGGGATCTTCCCAACCCAGGGATGGAACCCCGGTCTCCCACATTGGAGGTGGATTATTTACCAGCTGAGCCACCAGAGAAGCCCAAGAATACTGGAGTGGGTAGCCTACCCCTTCTCCAGGGGATCTTCCCAACCCAGGAACTGAACCAGGGTCTCCTGCATTGCAAGTGGATTCTTTACCAGATGAGCTACCAGGGAAGCCCCTTAAGAGGAAAAGGTAAAGATAAAAAGAAAACAGGGTTATATCAAAGCAGAATCCAAGAAATACAAACACAGCATGAGAAAGGACCGTTTTTTAAAAATCCACAATTCACACAACTTTATGTACTAAATAATAATGCTTGAGAAACAAATACATGCAAAAACCGCTAAACATGCAAAAATAAATGGATATAAATTCAGAAGTACAGGTCTTTAGAAGACTTCTTCAGACATACAATTACAGTCAAAAAATACAAATAAGTTGAAATAAAAGGTCATTTGATGTCAAACAAAATAGGCCTCCCATGCAAGAGTTTGGACTTAAAAGCAAAAGTATAATTTGTTTTAAAGAATGTTCTTTTATATAGTTCTGTGAAGGATGGAAGGTGGAAAGGACTGAAAATCAGAAGACAATCTTCCTAAATGGCAATCAGAATTTCACTGCCCAGGGTAGTCCAATAAACTAATACATTTCTAGGAAATGCTACTGGAAGGCTGGTTCCCATCTGGGAATACTCTATATAGCTCTTTACTGTCTACAAAGTAAATGCTTTCACATTCATATTACTTTCAATATTGTAACAAAAGGAAGGAACGGTAGATGAGAACAAAACAGAATCTCTTGGAAGAAAGGAACATGACTCAAGGAGGGAAATTCCTGTTGCCACTGCTGGTGTATAAAGTGCCTTATATATGCCAGTAAAAATTCTCTTCCACAATCTGCTTTTCTAGTCCCTCCAAGAAGAATATCAAAGCCAAAGCAGCAGCAACAAGCATGACTGTGAAGGGCATGGCTGTAGTCCTGGCTGTGATATTATGTGCTGCAACTGTTCAAGGTATATGGTACCTTTTACTTCTCAACCTATAAATGTCTTTTCTAATGCTTCAAATGTCTTTTCTAATGCTCCAAATGTCTTTTCGTTCACTTTTATTTCAAAATATACAGTGAGTTTTTATTTACCCTCAAACGTTAGCAGTCGCTACAGCTTTGGCAGAGAATATTGGAAATGTTTAACTGAAACTAGAGATGGTAAGTTTAACAGAATTTATTTAGCTACAAAATCTGGCAAGAGCCTTTAGGAATAGTTTTAAACGTCTGCCAAGATTTTAAGAGATAATGTTATTAGCTTTCTGGAAAAGTTCTTGAGCATAAAAGCAACAGGCAAATGAGCTTGATCTCTAATAAACTTCTTTCATTTTTCCCTTTATTTTTTAATGGTTTGCTTACAAATTCAAAGAGAAAATTGTCAACTTCTTAAGTTCTTTTCCTAGTAACACAGCAGTGGTGAGTGCTATTTGACAAATTACTATCTCTAGCCTCACTAAAAACTTGGCTCACATTCTTCATCAAGATTATAAAACAGAGCCCACTGCTGCAATCAAATGTATTAGTAACTGATGCTATAATCTGTTCTAGGCTTCCCTATGTTCAAAGGGGGACGGTGTCTTTGCATAGGCCCTGGAGTAAAAGCAGTGAAAGTGGCAAATATTGAGAAAGTCTCTATAATTTACCCAACTAATAACTGTGACAAAACAGAAGTGATGTAAGTAATGGACATGGTGAAGATAATAGTGGGGGGCGGATTTTTTGTGTTGTTTTTCTTATGTTTTTCCATTGAAAATTTAAGACTGTTTTGGACCTTCCCTTAACAGTATCACCCTGAAAACACATAAAGGACAAAGATGCCTAAATCCCAAGTCAAAGCAAGCAAAAGCTATTATCAAGGTAGGTTACCAGATTACTTCCATTTTATAATCTGCTTTATCCAAGACAAATCTTTTGGGAAAAAAAATTAACATATGCAGAATGGTTTTGTTATGATCCTGTGTGAAGTATTCTGATAAGGGATCTCTGGTTATGATCGACTTTCCTTTCCTGCTACACATTTTTGCATGTCAACTCTTAATCACTAGGAAACAAGAACAGTCCAAGTCTGTAAAATTTTCATTTTCTCATTACAGAAAGTTCAAAGAAAGAATTCTTAAAAATATCAAAATATATGAAGTCCTGGGAAAGAGGATCTGAAAACCTAGAACAAGTGTAACTGTGACTACTGAAAAGATAAGAACTCTGCAGTAAGGAAACTGACTTTCTTCTGCCGGCTGCAATGAACATTCACACATTTCTAAGTTAGGAAACTCTAGGAGATTTGATACTTATAACTATTTTGCTGTGGCTATGAAAGCATTTCTGTCTCCAGAAGTTATCTGTCTGTACTTGACATATATTTCATATTTTAATATATTATTATTACTAGAATTAAGACCATGACTCATAAGTCAAAGCATCCATATGTATAATAATCATTCCTTAAATAATTTTTATGTCAATTCATATTCCTTTTCCCAAAAGTTAAATATATAGAGAGGAAGTCCTTAAACATCATCTTGTTTTATAAAGACAGCTGTAATTCATGAAATGTACTATGAAAACAATTATAAACTAATGGTAACTGGTAAGAGTGCAAATATTTCATAATAAAATGAGTAGCTCTGGTGTTTTGAATTTTTTAAATAACTATTTTTTCATCGAGATATTTGAAGCAATTAGGATGTATGTGTTAACCATGAATTTTGGTTTTATCCATTCTTACAAATTATAGTAATACTTTGGACACATTTTAAATATGACATATTTTTGTCTACCAAAGAAAAATACTGAAAAATAAATAATATGTGCATATCTCGCAACCACATTTACTTTCTGTGATTCTTTTTCTTAGAAAAACATCTATTTTTTAGTCATGTCTATACTATAAAATTTAGAGATATCCAAAATAGTTTCACTTTGAAAAGAATCAAGTAATTTTTCTCTAATAAGCTACCACTGTTCTGTTCTGTTCAGTCGGTCAGTCGTGTCCGACTCTTTGCGACCCCGTGGACTGTAGCCTACCAGGCTTCTCCATCCATGGGATTCTCCAGGCAAGAATACTGGAGTGGGTTACCATTTCCTTCTCCAGGGGATATTCCTGACCCAGGGATCGAACCCTGGTCTCCCGCATTGGAGGCAGACGTGTTAACCTCTGAGCCACCAGGGAAGCCCCTAAAAAACTGCAAAGGTCTTCTAGAATGTTTACTCCACCAGGCCAGGCTTTCTAAGGCAAACTGGTTCCCAGATACTCCCAAGGAGTCCAGGGGCTCAGCAAACAGTGCTGGAACGAATGTGGCCCTGTGTCCCACCTGGGGCAGAAGCTCAAAAGGTAGCAGCTACCAGTGTGGTTCCCTCCCCACTCTCCCACCCCAGGCAACATCAGAAGCGGGGCAAGCTACCACAACCCTCCTTAAAACAGAAACAAATACATGTTTTCCAGAAACATAAGATACCATAAACAATTTTACCTTGTAATTCAAGAGGTACACAGATACCTATCATCACAAAGAATTGTTTTGAAATATATTTTAATGAGTAGTTGTGAAGGACAGCTCTCTCTTTTCTTTTTTTTAAAGGATCTTCCTACACTCAAACTGCTTTCTTACTCAGGGCAAATTTCTTATTATGTGAGCTTTGGCGGGAGGCCAAAAGGAAAAAGCCAAAGGAAGGAGTTCCCTGGCGGCCAGAACAAGGTCTCAGCAAGACCATTCCTACCCTAGACTTTGAACTCCGGCAGGCACCACAAAGATGCTATCAGTAAGATATATTTAAAGCAGCAGTAGTAACAGTGTAAGTCTGATAGTGGTGACTTCCTAACATGTTCCTGTAGCATGACTGTGGCTATAATCCTTCCTGCCACCTAGCACCCTTAGGTTTTGTACATTTTCCAAATCCAATTCTTCAGTCTTTTCGTGAACTCTTCAACTACCAATTAAATTTCTTTTCACTGAAGTGAGCCAGAGGTGGTTTCTCTGTGTGGATCCAAAAACCTTAGCTGTTACAGCACTCTTTATATAGACATCTAAACACTGGGAAAACTAAAATATTTATAGAATTATCAAAAATCATGTTATTTTTGTTTATTTGAAAACAAAAGAATAATTTAAATGCATCTTTTGTGTATCCTTCTTATCAATATCAAAGAGCCAACCATAAAACAGATCAGAGAATGAACAGAAAAGTAAAGAGCACAGTAGGGTGCCTGGAACCCAATAGTCCTACTGACTAACTTTTGACTGGTGCCTACAAGCAATAATGAGAAGCCAAAATGTCATCCAGGAGATCTGTATATAAATAAATAAATACCTGAATCATATATTTATTCTATGGTATATTATATAGATATATAGTATAAATATTATGCGTGTATACATCATAAATAGACATAAATTTCTATATAGATATAGGGCTTCTATAAGAATTCCCTGGATTGTTTTAAAACTTGGATCTATCACTTGACTATTTACAGTGATTTTTTTTAAAAGGACGTCTTTGAAAATAAAAAAATTTCACTAAGTTCTACACTATAAATTTGATATTTTTTAAAGTAAAGTAGCACAGATGAGGAGAAGGAAATGGCAACCCACTCCAGTGTTCTTGCCTGGAGAATCCCAGCGTCGGGAGAGCCTGGTGGGCTTCCGTCTATGGGGTCACACAGAGTTGGACACGACTGAAGTGACTTAGCAGCAGCAGCACAGATGAGTTGGAAAAGGCAATGTCAACCCACTCCAGTACTCTTGCCTGGAAAATCTCATGGACATGGACAGAGGAGCCTGGTGGGCTGCAGTCCATGGGGTTGCGAAGGGTCAGACACGACTGAGCGACTTCACTTTCACTTTTCACTTTCATGCACTGGAGAAGGAAATGGCAACCCACTCCAGTTCTCTTGCCTGGAAAATCCCATGGACGTGGATGGAGGAGCCTGGTGGGCTGCAGTCCATGGGGTTGCTAAGAGTCGGACACAACTGAGCGACTTCATTTTCACTTTCATGCATTGGAGAAGGAAATGGCAACCCACTCCAGTACTCTTGCCTGGAGAATCCCAAGGACGGCGGAGCCTGGTGGACTGCCATCTATGGGGTCGAACAGAGTCGGACACGACTGAAGCGACTTAGCAGCAACAGGAGCAGCAGCAGCACAGGCCAGTGTCACTGATGAACACAGACACAAAAATCCGCAACACAGTAATAGCAAGCAGAATCCAACAAAACAGTGCAAGGATGAGACACCACGATCAAGTGGAATTTATGCCAGGGATGCAAGATTTTTCAGTATCCACAAATCAGTATGACACACAACACTGGAAAAACTGATGAATAAAACCATACGATCATCTCAATAGATGTAGAAAAAGCATTGTGACAAAATTCAACACCCATTTATGATAAAAATTCTCCAGAAAGTGGGCACAGAGTGGAAACTACCTCATCATAATAAAGGCCGTATATGACAAATCCACAGCTAACATCACACTCAATGGTAAAAAATGGAAAGCCTTTCCTCAAGATCAGGAAGAAGAGGATGTCCACTCTCACCACTTCTGTTCAACATAGTTTTAGAAGTCCTAGCCACAGAAATCAAAGAAGAAAAAGAAAAGGAATCAAATTGGAAAGAAGTAGTAAACTGTCACTATTTGCAGATGACATGATACTATACATAAAATAATCCTAAAGATGCTACTAGAAAACTACTAGAGCTCATCAATGAATTCAATAATGTTGCAGGATACAAAATTAATATACATAAGCCTGTTGCATATCTATACACTAACAACAAAAGATCACAAAGAGAAACAGTCTATTTACCATCACATCAAAAAGGATAAAATATCTATGAATAAACCTACCTATTCATGGGGTCGCAAAGAGTCAGACACGACTGAGCGACTGAACTGAACTGAACTCTGAACTGAACTGAACTGAAGAGGGCAAAAGACCTTTACTCCAAAAACTACAGAAACTGAAAATGACACAAAAAGATGGAAGATATACCATGTTTCTGGACTGAAGAATCAGTATTATCAAAATGACTACACTACCCAAGACAACTTACAGATTCAATGCAATCCCTAACAAAACACCACTGACATTTTTCAAAGAATTTTTAAATCTATATGGAAACACTAAAGACCCTGAATAGACAAAGCAATCTTGAGAAAGAAAATGGAGCTGGAGGAATCAGAATCCCTGACTTCAGACTATACTACAAAGCTATAGTAATCAAAACACTATGGTACCATAAACCATAACAGAAATATAAAAACAGAAATACAGATCAATAGGGTAGGATAGAAAGTCCAGAATACAGTCACACACCTATGGACAATTTATGCAAAGGAAGCAAGACTATACAATGGAGAAAAGACAGTCTCTTCAATAAGTGGTTCTGAGAAAACTGGACAGCTACACATTAAAAAAATGAAATTACAATCTACACACAAAAATAAATTCAAAATGGATTAAAGACCTAAATGTAAGACCAGACTATAAAACTCTTAGAAGAAAACATAGAACACACTTTGACATAAGTTGCAGCAGTATCTTTTTGGATCTACCTCCTAGAGTAATAAAAAATAAAGGCAATAGTAAACAAATGAGACCTAATTAAACGTAAAAGCTTTTTGCATAGCAAAGGAAACATAAAACAAAAAGTCACCCCACAGAATGAGAGAAAATACCTGTAAACAAAGCAACTGACAAGGGATTAGTCTCCAAAATACACAGTTCATGCAGCTCAACATATTAAAAAAAAAGAAAAACAACTCAATCGAAGACAGACAGAAGACCTTTCTCCAAAGAAAAATCTTGGGAGAAAAGACATTTCTCTAAAGAAAACAAACAAACAGCCAAAAAACACATGAAAAGATGCTCAACATTAATAATTATTAGAATGCAGGTGAAAACTACAAAGAGGTATCACCTCACACCAGTCAGAATGGACATCATCAAAAAATCTACAAAGAGTAAAGGTTGGAGAGGATGGAGAAAAGGGAATTCTCTTATACTCTTGGTGGGAATGTAAACTGGTACAATCACTCCAGAGAAACATATAGAGGTTCCTTAAGAAACTAAAAACAGAACCGCCACATGGTCCAGCAATCCCACCCCTGGGCATATATACAAAGAAAACGCTAATTTAAAAAGATACACACTCCCCAGTGTTCACAGCAGTACTATTTTCAATAGCCAAGACATGGAAGCAACCTAAATGACCATCAACAGATGAATGGATAAAGAAGATGTGATCTGCTGCTTCCCTGGAAGAATTGATGCTTTCAAAATGTGATGCTGGAGAAGACTTGAGAATCCCTTGGACAGCAAGATCAAACCAGTCAATCCTAAAGGAAATCAACCCTGAATATTCACTGGAAGGACGGATGCTAAAGCTGAAGCTCTAACACTCAGTCAGTTAGTCAGTTCAGTCGCTCAGTCGTGTCCGACTCTCTGCGACACCATGAATCACAGCACGCCAGGCCTCCCTGTCCATCACCAACTCCCGGAGTTCACTCAAACTCATGTCCACAGAGTCGGTGATGCCATCCAGCCATCTCATTCTCCGTCGTCCCCTTCTCCTCCCGCCCCCAATCTTTCCCAGCATCAGAGTTTTCCAGTGAGTCAACTCGTCGCATGAGGTGGCCAAAGTATTGCAGTTTCAGCTTTAGCATCAGTCCCTCCAATGAACATCCAGGATTGATCTCCTCTAGAATGGACTGGTTGGATCTCCTTGCAGTATAAGGGACTCTCAAGAGTCTTCTCCAACACCACAGTTCAAAAGCATCGATTCTTCGGCGGTCAGCCTTCTTCACAGTCCAACTCTCACATCCATACATGACCACGGGAAAAACCATTGCCTTGACTAGACGGACCTTGGTTGGCAAAGTAATGTCTCTGCTTTTTAATATACTATCAAGGTTGGTCATAACTTTCCTTCCAAGGAGCAAGTGTCTTTTAATTTCATGGCTGCAATCAGCATCTGCAGTGATTTTGGAGCCCAAAAAGACAAAGTCTGACACTGTTTCCACTGTTTTTCCATCTATTTCCCACGAAGTGATGGGACCAGATGCCATGATCTTTGTTTTCTGAATGTTGAGCTTCAAGCCAACCTTTTCACTCTCCTCTTTCACTTTCATCAAGAGGCTTTTGAGTTCCTCTTCACTTTCTGCCATAAGGGTGGTGTCATCTGCATATCTGAGGTTATTGATATTTCTCCCGGCAATCTTGATTCCAGCTTGTGCTTCTTCCAGCCCAGCGTTCCTCATCATGTACTCTGCATATAAGTTAAATAAGCAAGGTGACAATATACAACCTTGACGTACACCTTTTCCTATTTGGAACCAGTCTGTTGTTCCATGTCCAGTTCTAACAGTTGCTTCCTGACCTGCATACAGGTTTCTCAAGAGGCAGGTCAGGTGGTCTGGGATTCCCATCTCTTTCAGAATGTTCCACAGTTTATTGTGATCGACACAATCAAAGACTTTGGCATAGTCAATAAAGCAGAAATAGATGTTTTTCTGAAACTCTCTTGCTTTCTCCATGATCCAGCGGATGTTGGCAATTTGATCTCTGGTGCCTCAGCACGATGATTTAAATCCATCAGTCACTCTGTTAAGTCAAAATATTGCTACAATTTAATCGAGATTCTTGGAAACTTCCAATTTTTAACATATGAAATGACTAAGAAAAGCAGCGGCATAATTATGCCACATTTCTTCTGCTCCTCTCCAAAGGAGGAACCAGGAATAAAAACTTACTCTCACACTTTCTCTGAAATGAGAACTTTACAGTCAATTAATTTTTCAGTGGACCACTGGTATACAGACTTGGATTAATCATTGTAGTTGATGATACATACATTGTCACCTTTGAGGTGTATATATATAGATATATCATAAAATGAAGACCCATGAACACACCACTCAAATCAAGAACTAGAACATTAATAACTTAATATAACTAACTGTGTTTCTTCCCTATCCTATTCCCTTGCCTCTTCCAACCCCAAGACAATCACTATTCTGAACTGTTTCTTCCCTTGCTTTTTAAAAAACTGTGGCAAAATACACATAATCTAACATTTTACTCTCTTAAACATTTTTAAGTGTTCAGTTCAGCAGTATTAAGTACATTCATGTTATTGTGCAACCATCACTCCCTTGCTTTTTAAAAATGTGTCTGTGTTCTGCTGCTCAGTAGTGTCTAACTCTTTATGACTGTAGCCTACTAGGTTCCTCTGGCCATGGGATTCTCCAGGCAAGAATACTGGAGCGATTTGTCATTTGCTCCTCCAGGGGATCTTCCCAAACCAGAGATCAAACCCATGTCTCTTTCATCTCCTGCATTAGCAGGAAGAGTCTTTACCACTGCACCACCTGGGAAGCCTTCTTAAAATTAGTTTTATTTATACACACACAGTTAAATAAAATATTATTTAACTTTAGTTTTGCTTAACTTTATCAAAAGGGTAATCTTTCTGTATTTAATCTCAACATTATTTTAAAAAAATTCACCTATATTTTCTGCAAACAAGTCTTGCTTGCCTTTTTTTAGTTTCACTCCTAATATTCATGTTTTTAAGAATTTGTTGCTTCCGTAAATTTTTATAAAGTAATATTAAACTTATTTTATTTCTGATAGAGAAAGCGTAGTACACTGATCTTATAGCCACCTACTTTGATAAATTTGATCATTTCTACATTTGAAGGGGTAGTTCCTATGCAAAAAATCTTCCATGCAAAATTTTATTTCTTCCTTAATAATACTTCTGGCTTGAATTTCTTTCTTTTAAATTTTTCAGGCTATGACCTATAGCACAAAGAAGAAAAATAAAAAAATAAGCATCTGTGTCTTGTTTAGTAAATTCATGGTGTACTCTTATGCACTGAAGGTAAGACAGGTTACCTAAATAAGCCCTTTCCTAAGACTAAATGCTGCATGATTCCAGCCCTCAGTTCCACCAGGAGAGGCATGCTATGTCTGGTCAATGCTGTAGACTAATAGACACATCTGATCACACGAGTTACAACATCATCTAGAGAGAAAATACTACCTGTCATACCTAGGAAATAAGCTGAAACTTGGACAGAGACCTGACTATATTTTTGAAATGCTGGCCAGTTAAACTTCATTTAGACTTGTTAAAATACCTTTTTAATAATCTGTCATCTTTAGAACAATGTGAAAGGTGTATATTATAACACATATTTGAAAATAAGAAAACTGAAGCACAGACCTACCTAACAGTTTGTCCAAGTTCACAGAGCAAGTGAGAGACCAAACTATACACTGCTATCTGTAGAGACCCAGACCATCTCATCATCCCATTAAGTGTGAGAAAAGCAAAGCACTGCATGGTTTCAGTGTGCATACAAACAGAAGTTATTTATTTGCGGGCTTTCCCAAGCATGCTTATTTTAAGTATACATCACCAACTTTGCCCTGGCTGTGAATGATGAGACACACTAGTAACTCAAAAGTATACAACCAGTATTACCAGACACTGTTAGCTAGGAGAATCTTTTGACAACTCAGTCAAAACTTTGAAAGGCAAAGCTTTACCCTGCTCTCCCAGAATTTCCAAGGTGTACTGTAAATCAGCTGAGGGGATTCTCAGCCTATGGAAATCACTGAACTGCTCCTGCTCACTTTTTAGGAAATTTCTTCTAAGCACATTAGTTTCTCGGAAAGCATTTTTTTTCTGGGTCTGTAACAAGTCTGTCAGGGCAGACACTTTCTTTTGGCCTGATGCCATAGTTACTCTTAAACCAACAGCAAATGAAACTGAAACTACAGATGTACTTTTTCCCTTAATTCTTTCTTTTAAAAACTAGACTCAGATCAGTGAATACTAAGAAAGTGAATATATAAAAAGTCATGCAAAAATTAAGATATAAAATTTAAAAGTTATTACTTAGATTTTTATTCACATGATTCACGTAAGGCTGCCAGTTGATGTAACAAGTAATAGTTGGCTTACTATTGTCTCTAAAGTTTTTTTTTTTCTGAATTCTCCTCCACACTGATCATACTTATAAAGGTTTCTCTCCTGAGCAGAGCCCCACTCAAAACAAGGAGAAAACAGTCCTTTGTTTTCATTCTATTTTCACAAGAAAACAACCTGATAACTATTCAACTTCTCAGGTACTCTGATACTAGAAAAGGATGAAATGGTTATCAGACTCAATCATTCCGGTCACTGGAAGGTCTTCACATAAATGAACAAACTGTCTTTAATTTTCATCTTACGTTCTTGTATATCTTGTTTGCAGAATTAACTCTTTAAGAACATGTTTACCCTGAATGATTAGAAAAATATGAGAGTTTCCAGACCTATAAATCTGAGGACCAGATCCTACAGAATCCTAACAAGATGTTACCAACCCTATGAGACTGAAGCAATCTGCCTGATTGGTTGGTTGGCATCTCTCTAATCCATTTTTGGTGATACTTCTCTAATTGTGTATGCTTCCCTTCCTGGCCACTTGTCTAAATACAATCCACACATTAAAGTTCATCTATTACTGGTCTTAATAAACACAATCACCTATAACCCTCCCCATATCATATATTATCTATACCACTCATTTGTCATTGATCACACAGTTATTTTTTAATTGATATTTACTGTTTCATATTTGTGGCCTTTCCAGTTAGAATGCAAATCCATCAAGGACAGACACTGGATCTTATCCTAGTATCCCGTGAGACTAGCTTGGTTCCCTTCATAAAGTAGAGAGACAATAATAAGAACAAGTACAATCCTCCTTGTTCTTCTGCTTCCAAAACCATCAATGAACACATAAGCAATATGCACTGAAAAGACCTGCATTCCTTCGTTCATTCAGTACATAATTGAGGAGAACCTCCAATGAATAATTTAAAAGTTTTAGTGCACCACCTTTTATATATTTACCCCAGTGTCCTAGAAATAAAGATTTTGATCTATAGCTAGCTGAGAATACCTGTATTGATTCTACTTATCTGAATCTAAGCTAACTTCTGGGGAAATTATAGCTTTCTTAGGTTAAACATGGTTTCTAAAGCTAGGAAACAGTAATATTTATTCATGTCTTAATGTAGACATGTGATGAGTCAATGGAAATTCTTTTTGAAGATGTATAATTCTTATTTGCACCACTGCTTAAAGTCTGGAAAGATATATACATCTATCCATCCATCCAGTATTTATTGAGTACCTTCCATATGCCAGGTGACATGCTAGGTGATAGGTATGAGCTCTGAAAAAGACTGATAAGGTAGGTCCCTGTTCTTTGAGGGCTTATAATCCAATGAGACAAAACAGACATTAAAAAGTAAACTAAGCAAGTATCAGAGTGTGAGAAATGCCAGAGAATTAAAATAAGGTCATGGATGTCCTAGATTGTTTGGTAAGAGAAGGTACTATTTAGATAAAATCCAAACGTCCAGAAGGAACACCAATGCAAAGAACAGGGGCAAAAACATTCCAAATAAAGAAAACTGTTAGTATAAAAGCCTCTGTGACTGGAGTATAGTGGCTGAGAGGGAAAATGTGAGATGAGGCTGGAGAAATCAGTAGCAACCAGATTATAGTGAACTTAGTAAAACAAGATACAGAATTGGATTTAATCTAACTAAGTTATTGAAAGGTCCTAAGCAGAAGAACGACATGACAACTTACAGGTTTTTTTAATTTTATTTTGGAGCATAGTTGATTAAAAATATTGTGTTCATTTCAGGTGTCCAGTGATGTGATTCAGTTATACGTGTATATGTGTCTATTCTTTTTCAAATTCTTTCCGTAGTTAAATTATTACAGAATATTGAGCCCTGTTCCCTGTGCTATACTGTAGGTCCTTGTTGATTATCTGTTTTACATATAGTGGCTGGAGACTTCCCTGGTGGTTCAGGGGTTAAGACTCTGCACTCCTACTGCAGGGGGTGCGGGTTTGACACAGAGAGTAGTGTGTACATGTCAATCCTGAACGTTGAATCTATCCCTTTCCCCTGGTAACCATAAGTTCCCATAAGTTTGCTCTCCTCTCTGAGTCTGTTTCTGTCTGGTAAATAAGTTCACTTGTATCTTTTTTTTTTTTTTTAAGATTCTCCATATAAGCAATATCATATGATATTTGTCTTTGTCTGATGTACTTCACTTAGTATGATTATCTCAAGGTCTATCCATGTTGCAGCAAATAGCATTATTTCATTCTTTTTTGTGGCTGAGTAAAACTCCACTGTTATGTATATACCACATCTTCTTTATCCATTCATCTGTCAATGGACATTTAAGTTGCTTCTTTGTTTTGGCTATTGTAAACAGTGCTACAGTGAACACTGGGGGTACATGTATCTTTCCAAATTAGCATTTTCTCCAGATATATGCCCAGGAATGGAACTGTTGGATCATATGGTAGTTCTCCTTTAGTTTTCTAAGGAACCTCCATATTGTTCTCCATAGTGGCTATCCCAATTTACATTCCCACCAACCATGTAGGAGGGTTCCGTTCTCTCCAGTCTCTCCACCATTTACTGTTTGTAGATTTTTTGATAATGGCCATTCTGACTGGTGTAAGGTGATATCTCACTGCAGTTTTCACTTGCATTTCTCCAATAATTAGCGAAGTTAAACATCTCTTCATGTGCCTCTTGCCCATTTGCATGTCTTCTTTGGAGAAATTTAGGACATCTGCCCATCTGTGGATTGGGTTATTTGTTTTTTGGGGTTTTTTGGCTATTGAGCTACATGAGATGTTTGCATATTTTGGAGATTAATTCCTTGTCAGTTGCTTTGTTTGCTAATATTTTGTCTCATTCTATGGGTTGTCTTTTTGTTTCATTTATGGCTTCCTTTGATGTGCTGAAGTTTTTAAGTTTAATTATGTCCCATTTATTTTTTGTTTTTATTTCGATCACTCAAGGAGATGGTGTGGAAAAGATATTGCTGTAATTTATGTGAGAGTGTTTTTGATTATGTTTTTCTCTAAGAGTTTTATAGTATCCAGTCTTACATTTAGGTCTTTAAGCCATTCTGAGTTTATTTTTGTGTGTGGTGTTAAAGAATGCTCTAATTTCATATTTTTACATGTAGCTGTCCAGTTTTCTCAACATCATTTATTTGAAGAGACTGTCTTTCTCAACTGTGTAATCTTGCCTCCTTTACTGTAGATTAACTGACCACAGTGCGTAAGTTTATTTCTGGGCTTTCTGTCCTGTTCCATAGATCTGTATTTCTGTTTTTGTGATGGTTAACATAGTTTTGATTACTATACCATTGTAGTATAGTCTGAAGTCAGGGAACCTGATTCCTACAGCTCTGTTTTTCCTTTTCAAGATTGCTTTGGCTATTTGAAATCTCTTGTGTTGGAGCTCAGAATTCTCACTTTTAAGGGAGAATCTCTGCAATATAATTATTCTCTGCATTCCCAGGGCAATGGGATTTGATATGTATCACAAGTCCGCCCTTCCTACTCATCTTGTTACGGTTCCATCTTTGTATCCTTGTTGTAGAAGATATTTCCTGGCAGGTTCCAGTCTTTTTCACTGATAGTTGTTTTGCAGATAGTTGTGATTTTAGTGTGCTCATAAAAGGAGGTGAGCTCAGGATCTGTCTACCCCACTATCTTGGCCACTATCCTCCAGAATGGATTTTTAAAAACATGATCTAAATGTATATAGTTTTTACAAAAGATGTAATTTATATTCAATGACTTAAACACGTTAAAAGTTAAATATCAGAAAAAGATATTTCATGTTAACAGTAACCAAAAGAGAGCTGAATAGCTGTAGCTACACTTAACAGACCAAACACTGTTAGTAGAGGCAAAGAAAGATAATTTATAACGATTCATTAAGTCACAAAAGTTAAATACAAGAATAAAAAAAACTTTGGGAGGTGTCTATATTTCTGATGAAAGAAACGTTGAGCAGGCTCATGAATACAGCTGAGGAATTATCTAGCTGAATAAATGACAGGATGCTGATGATAAAATCTATCTGCAGTATTTTTAAAACCACAATAAAACTCAACTCTTAAATAAAATTTATATATTTTAAAAGAATTTAAATGCAAATATCAGAACTAGGAAGAAATAAATGTCTTTTTCCCCCAGTCACAAAAATCCCAGGATATACAATGTTCAATATATTCTAACACAAATCCAATAGAACATGGTCTGTTTCAGGAAAGGGAACTACCATATAAAATACTGTAAGTAAATAAATGTTTATCTATATGATTGTTTACTGGCTAACACATGTTTATCTGAATATACTGTGTAACATACATATACTCTACAGCATTTTTCATTTCAGTATGAGATTCAGTGTAAGACAGACCAATCTTAAACCCTAGGTGTTTAATTATTGAGGCACCAAAATAACCTCAACGATGTCTTCAGCTAATTAAGACAGAGAGAACGGAAATCAGAAATCCAAATCAAGGACAATATTCTCTCTGGGGAGACAACACAACACAGTTGTCGAGAAAATGGACCCCAGAACTAAGGATTAAGTCAGTATTCATAAAGCACTTCAAACAATGCCTGGCATATAGTTAATGCTACGTAATATTTAACTAAAAATCAATTAAATGAGTAATAAATATTTTCTCACTAATAACAGCCCACTAGCAGGCATCTCTACCTCAACTATCCTACTTTACTATATAGATAGCATCTTATTTGTGAAATCAGATACTAACAAAAATAATCACCATGCATCTTTTTATTGTTTAATGTTGAACTGTCCAGTGCCTCTTCCATCCATGACACTTCCCCAAAAATGTTTGGCATTTTTACTCACAATCCGATTTTTATTCTACACAAACAGCTATGGGAGGGCTCATCCATGTCACTGCCTTTCACACACCTTTCCCTCATCAGAAGAAGGTCTTTTTGCTGGGTGAAAGTCTTCCCAGTTCTATCTGCCTCACTTCCCTCTCCTTTTGACTTTTCAGTTTCCCCACAGTTAAGTCTACTGACTTACCCACTTGCAAGCTTAGCTCTACCCCAGTCCTTAGAACAGACCGACCAGAGATTCAACAATCCAGAAATTTCTGTATCCTGAAGCAACAACTCATTTACTGTTCTGATGATGGAGTTCCTGCATATGAGGTTTCAAGTTTTACATGTGCTCAGCTTACAAATATGGGCTTTTATCTTGGCCTCTATGCCAACTTTTAGGCCAGTACCTGCCGGGTACACTAGTCTAACCCTAGTGTGGAAGCCCTACCTTTCCCTGGACCATCCCTACATTGCTGCAGCCAGGCTGACCACGAAAAAAAAAAAAAACCCAGATATTTTCCTAGGTTCCAAGTATTACCTGCATCTTGATGCCTGCATTTAGAATAGTATTTCATTTTGTATCTCCTGTCAATCACTTGCCAAGAATACAACCAGACTATTTGTCCCTTGAATACTGGTGAATTTCTAACACATGTTATAGGAAAGGGTATTACCTACTTCTTACTGATATCTGCTGTGAATAATCAGCTAAGCATTACCGAATGCTAAAATAAGAAACCAAGTTTTGACCCTATTTGCCCAGCTGAAATTGTGCTTATTTTAGTTATCAATATTACCAGCTCTAAGGCTACCACATTTTGGCCTCTGCTTTGCACGTGACACTCTCTTGGAGCTGTTCAGTTCAGTTCAGTCGCTCAGTCGTGTCCGACTCTCCGCGACCCCATGAATCACAGCACGCCAGGCCTCCCTGTCCATCACCAACTCCCGGAGTTCACTCAAATTCATGTCCACAGAGTCGGTGATGCCATCCAGCCATCTCAGTCTCTGTCGTCCCCTTCTCCTCCCGCCCCCAACCTTTCCCAGCATCAGAGTCTTTTCCAGTGAGTCAACTCGTCGCATGAGGTGGCCAAAGTATTGCAGTTTCAGCCCCATCTTAAATCAATCTGTTTCCATTCTGTTCTCCTAAGGTCTGTCTTTATTTATGCCCCTATTTTAAATTTATTTCCTCAAAAAGCATTTTTTTTGGCAATAACCCTACTATAGCTACAAATCCTTTTCTTACTCCATCCTGGATCCTATGATGTTTTCATTCAGGGATGGACTGTAATACATGAAACTTGTTTACTAACATATAAGAAATCAGATATCCAAATGCATAGTGTTTAACCTAGAAATAATTGTGTTGGAGGTTATTCACTTATTTTAGTGATGTTATGAATAATCAGAGCACTTCTAGAATTCCTTGAAACTTGCCAGTTCCACGTCTTTGACCTTCTCCAGAAGACCAAACCTATTACTTGGTACTATTTGATCAAATACTCTGCTATTTGATCAAATACTGCAGAGCTTGGCAAAATTATTGTTTCCAAAAACTAAATTTACCTTCAAAGGAGGGGAAATTGATATTACTGAGGAATTTTTTTTAATTGCTGAGCCTCTGAAAGTATTACCAAAATTTAAAATGTTGAGAGAAAAGCATCATAGTTAAAATAAATGGATGACAACCTAACACAATTATCTAACCTTTTAAATTACTCTTCCACAAATAATTTCCTATCTTCTTATAGGATTACTATAAAAATAAAATAAGAATATATATGACATTGCTGAAACCCATAAAAAGTGTAAAAGGTAAACAAATGTAAGATTTCCTACTTAAGCCTTACTGATGCAAATTTAAATGAATTTGAAACAAATATTAAGACTTATTCATTTTAAAACTATTTAGGACTCTGATTTAAGTTGACATTTTTATTTTGCAGGAAGTGCAAGAATATAAGTTCCTTTTTTTAAAGTAATTCTACTTGCAATAAAGTTTTGTTTTTCAAGAAACCATTCATGTTTTAGAAAGTGAAACCTAACTCACTCTTATTGAAACAAAGGAGGGAGAGGGAAATTCCGTACCTCAGAAGCCACAATAAATATAAACAATATCTTCGATTCTGCAACATGGGACTTCCCCAAGGAACAGACTGCAGGTTTTGCCGAGTCAACTGTAATGTCATCCAATCAGAGTTAGAGAGGGAAAGTGCCTTTGCAAATAAATACTGCATCTGAGAACGACGTTTTCTGAGACACTCCTCAACTGTTCAGGCAGTCAGCCTACTGCAGAAGTACCTTCAGTTGCAGCACCATGAACAAAAGTGGTTTTCTTATTTTCTGCCTTATCCTTCTGACTCTGAGTCAAGGTAAGGAACATCAAGGGCTACTTATTTATAATAACAGAAATAGAACTAGGGTATAGATTTTTTTAAGTACAGAAATAATGTATTTGCAAGAGTTTTACAGCCTGCCTAAAAATGAAGGGTAAATGAACAGAGATTGCTTCTGATCAGAGCTTATTATCAGAGAAGCAAGTGGAATAAAAGAAGAGAAGAGGAGAAAGGTAGGAGTGGAAAAGAAAGAGGGATATACAGAGAAAATATGAGGGAAGAAAGAGAAAGAGAAGGAGACAGGTATCTCCTTATTTAACTTAAGTGTAATTAACTATATGACTGGGGCTCAATGCATCTTACAATCAACAAGTTACAATTCCATTCTTTCAGGGAATCAACTAATTAAATCAAACAGAGCTGTATGATCACAGATTGACTATGTGATTACACATGGAGGCAGAGGTTCTGCTAAGTACTACCCAATCCACATTAAGTGCCTAAAATGAAAACTGTGCTAATGTCCTCTGCTATACCTGTCTCTTTTCCTGCAGGCATACCTCTCTCTAGGAATACACGCTGTACCTGCATCAAGATCAGTAATGGATCTGTTAATCCAAGGTCCTTAGAAAAACTTGAAGTGATTCCTGCAAGTCAATCCTGCCCACGTGTCGAGATTATGTGAGTAAAACCTAATGATCATCTCCATGGCTGTAATCAAACATTAAATACGTGATGATGATTCAAAAAATCAGTAAAGGGTTTATGATGATCCTAAGACTTCTGTAGAGCAAAGAAAAACATCTAAAGTGAAGCCTAAATGCCTGACTTTAAAACTATATATTCCATCTGTTTTATTGGCCCATCATTGTTTTAAATGTTTTCACTCTTTTTTACTCCCCTACAGTGCCACAATAAAAAAGAATGGGGAGAAAAGATGTCTGAATCCAGAATCTAAGACCATCAAGAATTTACTGAAAGCAATTAACAAGCAAAGGTAGGTTTGCTATTGCTTTCAGAAGAACTGCTTTTTAAGAAATGTCAGTTTGGGGAAGTTAGAAATATTTGCATTGGGCTTTCCGGTGGAATTCTTGGCTTAAAGTGGTGTTACCACCATGGTTCCACTACCTCCATCTGCCTCTGTACTTCAGGTGTCATCTTGTGTGGTATCAAAAGTTATCCTAATTACCTGTCTGGAAGTGTCATTAGGCCACTTCAACCTTGAAGCAGAGCTATAACAATGCAAGCAAAGATGCCAAATTTCCCATAAGCTTTTCCTGGCCTTAAGCATCCTGTGTAACCCACAATGATTGTGTAGGAGCAGGAAAGCTCACCACACTTCATCTAAGCACTTGGGATTACCTACAAACTCAGTATGTTCCTAGCAGAATTTAGACTGGACTCAGAGTCTCTTACACCCTCTTTCTCTTCTTATAGGACTAAAAGATCTCCGGGAACACGGAAAGAGGCATAATCACTGCACTACTGATAAGGACCAGAGAGAAGCTACCTCTACAATTGTTTCCTTATGTACAGCATATGTCAAGCCCTAATTGTCCATGGACTTCAGTTCTCCTAAAAGGTGATCAAGCCAGTCACCAAATCAGCTGCTACTACTCCTACAGGGGAGAGGGGGCTGATCACCCTGAGTTGTTCAGTAGTAGCTCTGCCCTGGCACTATAACTGTAAGCTACACCAAGGCTCTACGTTCTTAGACAATGTGCTAAGTCCCAGCCTTGCTACTGACAGTTTCCTCCCCTTTCCAATCTTTCTAGGTTATTAAGGGATCTTTCCAGCTCTGGGCTTATTAGAGACCTTAGGGTCTCAAATAACTAAGAGATATTCAAAGCAATAATACAATCTGCTTTTTAAAGAAAGATCTTTACTCCATAGGCTTCTACTGCCATCCCTCCAAGGGGCCTGTATTCTTTCAGGTGTTATGTACATAGTTCCAAATACATAGCAGCAGCCAGAAATATCTGGAAATGTAGGTGAAAATAGTAGTACTTAGTCAAAAACTATACAAAGTAGAATTCTTAAAGATATATGTTTCTTATATGATTTTCGGTGTTCATGGAATAACTTGTATACAACTATTAACTTGTGTAATTATTGCAATGGAATAAATTTTAAATTTAGATACATGTTCTACATGCTATGTAAGACAAATACGTTAAATGCTTTCCAAAGTAAAAGTAATGTTCTCTCCTAGAAATATTAAGAAAGATTATTTAATTGTTTAGAGGCCAAAAACATAATAAATAATTATAACTAAGATGAAGTGTATGGTGGATCATTTGACTGGGATTTATTTCATAAAAAGCATATGCCGGAGAATCCACAGCCAAAGAAGCAGGAGTGGGTGGAGGACAAATTAGTTTGAGGATTACCACATTCCTTCCAACTATAGTCTCCTGAAAGGCCCATCATACAGGATTCTTCCAGGGCTTATGTGGCAAAGTAGAGCTTGGCCTGAGCTTCAGATCCTTAAGAGTCAACTTTCTATGAGACATTTGCAACCTGATAACATCAAACTCCAAAATATCTTAAATTAATTCCTCTTCCCTCCTGCACCCTGATCTATTTCTCCTCTTCTATTTTACACCCTAGATGAATAGCAGCAGCATCCATTCAGCTCCCAAAACCAGAATTTTCTGAGTACTTCTAGTACTCCTTCTCCCTCACCTCCCATATCCAATCAGTCACTAAGAAGGTATTTGCAAAGCATTTAGTTGGCAAATTATTAGTATCTGAAAAGGAAAGGATAGACAACTAGCTGAAAAACAGGAAACAAATGAACAGGAATTCCAGAAAAAAAAAGCATAATCCTTGAACATATGAAAAGATGCTCAATTTCATTAGTAATCAGGGACACATACATTCAAATCATTATGGTATACCATGTCACCAGATTAGGAAAAAACTTTATGTTGGGTAATATCAAGTATCAGGAAGATATCTAGAATAATGAGATACCTCCACTTTTGATGAAAGAGAAAATAGCTATGATTACTCTGAAAACCAGTTTGGTATTATTTCATATAATTTAACATGTGCACACTCTATGCTCTAGCAATTCAACTACTATGTAGACACCACAGATAAATTCTTATATAGGATATACAGAGAGAATGTTATAGCAATACTGTTTACAATAGTAAAACTCTGTATATAAAGCCAAATGTTCATAAATAGAATGGATAAGTAAACTAGAGTATTTTAATTTAATGGAATATTATACAGTGTGAAAATAAATGAAGTACAACTATACACATCAACACGGATGAATTTCAAAAACAATCTTGCACAAAAGAAGCTTGCCACAGAAAAGTACATGTAGCATGGTTCCATTTACTATATAAAGTTTTAAAACAGGGAAAGTAAACACTGACAAGATTCTTGAACACAGAAGTTTGAACTATGTGGATCCACTTACATCAAAATTTTTTTCAATACGTACTATAATACATGATTTTGCAGTTGGCTAAATCCCCAGATGTGGAACCACAGATATGGAGATGGCGGTGGTGGTTTAGTCACTAAGTCATGTCTGGCTCTTGCAACGCCACGCCAGGCTCCTCTGTCCATGGAATTCTCCAGGAAAGAATGCTGGAGTGAGTTGCCATTTCCTTCTTCAACAGATATGAAGAGTCAACTATAAAGTTACACATGGATTTTTGACTTGGGGGGGAAGAGTCTGTGCCCCAATCCCTATGTTGTGCAAGGGTCAGCACCCCAATCCCTATGTTGTGCAAGAGTCAGCTGTAGAGATATATATGATGAAAACAAAAACAAAGGAATGATTTCCATAAAGTTCAGGATGGTGATTATTTCAGGAGGTGAGAAGGAAATGAAACCAGGGAATAGCACATAAGGGGCTTCTGGACTACAATAAAGTTCTAGTTTTCACCTAAATAATGGGTACATGAGAATTTGTTCTTTAATCTGTACCTACACATTTTAAACACATGCTCTATTTTACACTCAAAAAGGCAAAACAAAATAGCAAAGAAACAAAGAACTTCAGAATATTACCAACTCTGAGATGTCTTCATGAACATCAAGCAACTTCACATAGCAAAAATGACAGAGTAAGAGAGCTATCCGGAGAGGGCAATGGCACCCCACTCCAGTACTCTTGCCTGGAAAATCCCATGGACGGAGGAGCCTGGTAGGCTGCAGTCCATGGGGTCATGAAGAGTCGGACACGACTGAGCGACTTCACTTTCACTTTTCACTTTCACACATTGGAGAAGGAAATGGCAACCCACTCCAGTGTTCTTGCCTGGAGAATCCCAGGGACAGGGGAGCCTGGTGGGCTGCCGTCTATGGGGTCGCACAGAGTCTGAACACGACTGAAGCGACTTAGCAGCAGCAGCAACAGCAGCAAGAGAGCTATCACTGGGCATGTAATGTACAGCATAATGACTGTATTTAATAACGCTGTATTACACACATTAAAGTTATGCAAGAGAGTCAACTGTAAAAGTTCTCATCACAAGGAAAAAAACTGTAACTATGTGACAGATGCTAACTAGACTTATTGTGATGATCATTTCACAATATATACAAATACTGAACCATTAGGTTCTAAACCTAAAACTAATATAGTATCAGTTCAGTATGTCAACTGTACCTCAATGAATAAAACTGAAAAGACAGATAAAAATCTAATGCAGAGAGAGAAAACACAAACACTAACACCACATTATATCGCCCTTACTATGAAAACCTTAGGGGAATCACACCAAAATTGAAATGGCAGAATTTCTCCTTCCTGCCCTCTCATTTTGGAGAAGGCAATGGCAAGCCACTCCAGTACTCTTGCCTAGAAAATCCCGTGGATGGAGGAGCCTGGTAGGCTGCAGTCCCTGGGGTCGCTAAGGGTCGGATACGACTGAGCGACTTCACTTTCACACACTGGAGAAGGAAATGGCAACCC
The DNA here is from genome assembly GCF_049115385.1 of Moschus berezovskii. Classification (NCBI taxonomy): domain Eukaryota; kingdom Metazoa; phylum Chordata; class Mammalia; order Artiodactyla; family Moschidae; genus Moschus; species Moschus berezovskii. The sequence continues at coordinate 100,281,466 of NC_142464.1, read as the reverse complement.
ACTCCAGTGTTCTTGCCTGGAGAATCCCAAGGAAGGGGGAGCCTGGTGGGCTTCCGTCTATGGGGTCACACAGAGTCGGACACGACTGAAGTGACTTAGCAGCAGCAGTCCTCTCATTTTCTCTTTCTTCCTGACCCCATGAATTTATACAAAAGATCACCTATTTTATTTTCAACCAACTGCCAACTACTTTTCAGGAAGGTATTAACCAACAGAGCTTTAAATTGTTCTTTGTTCAAAGGCAGGGCATTCATTTAACAAACATTTATCCCCATTATATACCCAGGTTAAAAGAAATTACTACACTGTGAGTTTATAATTTACTATTAATGACAGAAACAAAGGTAAATAAATCTGAACTGAAAAAACTCCAAATGTACAAAGAAAATAGAGAAACTCAAGGAAGCCTTTCCTGGGAAAGTGATGGCAATCTGAAATTTGAAAGACACATACATATCTGATAGGTAGAAAAATAAAAGTGAACTCTAGTAAAGGAAAGAGCATGTACAAAGACACAGGTGTGAAACAGCACGGTGCATTCAGTCTAGAAGAATGGAAGTTTAAATGGATATTGTGAGAAATGATTTTAAGGAGACAGACAGGAATTAGATCAGGAAAAATTCTTCCTATTCTAACTATGCCATCATTATCATTACATGTTTATAAACTATATACATATTATAAAAACACACATGAAAAAATGTACAAGACTGCTAGACTATGTTGTAGTAACAAAGCTCTCAAAATATTAAAGATGCACCACCATAAAAATGTATTTCTTGCTCACACCAAGTTCCATGCAGGTGGGCAAGGCCTTTACGCTAACTCAAGAACAGTCTCCCTCTGTCTCAGTTGAGGGTCGCCATGACAGGAAGAGAAGGATGGAAGCGGCATCTTGGCTCTTAAATGCTATATACAGTCTACACCGCCTTGTCCAGGACAAGGGACTGCCTTACTTAACTGCCACGAGGGATATAAATTTGGAAGGGAATGTGTATTTGCCTGTTACACAAATAGAAAAAAATTTAATGAGATTTTTAAAAATTATAAGCCAGAAAACAAGGCTCATGCATAAATCTAGTTCAGGAAGAGAAATCTACAAAGATATTTAAAATAATAAAAGTCTCTATTCTTAGGAAAGTTAAGAGCTGAAAAAGAGTCTTTTCTAAGCAGAAAGCTGATGTAAGTAAAATTTGATGTACACAGTGAACAAAATGGACATATCTACTGTATTACAGTCATGTTGTAAATCTCAGGGGGAGAACCTCTTTTTTTTGGCAGGGGGAGGGAATATATGGCCTACAATGACCAATATGTTTCAACCTTATTTAAGAACACTGGTTTCCCATAAAGAAGGTAAAATGGGAAAGGGAAAAGTAATTGTAATTTTGTCTCTTAATTTTCTTTGTCAAACCATACTTGGTTAATTCATGTCTCATATCTAGACCTTGATAACTGAATAACACTGTTCTCCCTCCATTCAGAGACTGGCTGAGAACCTCAAAAGCAGTAAGAATACAATACTTAGTTAGTCATTATAGCTTGTATGGGCCTCTGTTTTCTCAAATAAAAGAGAAGTAGAAATCCTCCATAAATGTTGCTAAGACAAAAAACTATCAAGAACTAATTAAAATACTATTTCTACATTACCTTGCTGACAAAAGTGTGTCGAGTTTAAGCTATGGTTTTTCCAGTAGTCATGTATGGATGTGAGAACTGGACCATAAAAAAGCTGAACACTGAAGAATTGATGCTTTTGAACTGTGGTGTTGAAGAAGACTCTTCAGAGTCCCTTGGACTGAAAGGAGATCAAACCCGTCAATCCTAAAGGAAATCAGTCCTGAATATTCATTGCAACAACTGATGTTGAAGCTCCAATACCATAGTCACCTGATGCAAAGAACCGACTCCTTCGAAAAGACCCTGATGCCGGGAAAGATTGAAGGCAGGAGGAGAAGGGGACAACAGAGGATGAGATGGTTGAATGGCATCACTGACTCGATGGACATGAGTTTGAGCAAGCTCCTGGAGATGGTGAAGGACAGGGAAGCCTGGCGTGCTGCAGTCCATGGGATCACAAAGAGTAAGGCACAACTGAGTGACTGAACAACATGATAGGATTATATATGATTGTTTTTAATTTTATTTTCCAGGTTTCCTATATGAACATTTTTACTGTTTTTTTAAGCAATTTTCAAAGACACTGAATTTTAAGTGTCAGTCTTAAAGGACTAAGATTTATGCTCTCAGGGACCTTTATGAAACTAATCATCTCTGAAAAAAACATCTGAACTGAGAACAGAGTCATACAGATACAAGAACTTCTTTCTCCATGCTAGACTAAAACTTAACGCCTCATGTTAAAAATCACTAACCTATTAGTGAATGTATTTTGGATCACCATATAATAATGTATGGTGATCCAAATGTATTTGTTATCAGTCTCCTAGTTTAACCTCTTGCCTGATACAGGTTATTCACAAGTCATTGCAATATTTATAAAACATAAATATATTTCTCCCCTGGTTTCATCATTCCAATACCATTCCACCACACTTGACATGAAATCCAAAATTCATCATAGTCTGTAAGGCTCTGCATAACTCTCCTACCTCATTCCTACCACTCTCCACCTCTACCTTTCTACTTTAGCCACACCAGCCTCCTATTACTTCTCAAATATAGCAAACATATTCCCATCACTTCCACATCATTCCACAAGTATTCCACAAGAACAATGGAGTGGGTCGCCATGACCTTCTCCAGGGGATCTTTCCAACCCAGGAATCAAACCCAGGTCTCCTGCACTGCAGGCAGATTCTTTACCACTAGCGCCACCTGGGAAGCCCCAAACAGAGGAGCATCCCTGGGTGGGATGCTCCTAAACCTTAGGAGAAAGTAAACTTGGAAATAAAGAGCTTACTAATTTTGTTGAATCATCACAAGCACAGAAGGCATGACAACCTTCTCCCATTACAATATCCACTCTGTGTACTGGCAAACTGTTTACTAAACTATGGAAGGCCCCTAATGGAAATAGAATTAAGGTTAGGTTTTAAGCAGGGGCTTACACGACTTTCAAAAATAAATGTGCCTTAAAACTAAATTTAATGCTCTAACAGCACCAAAAGCTGTTAGAGAAGGGGAAATCCTCACAGGGTTTCATTCTGAGAGACACTTATTTCAAAAGCAAAAATAACTTGTCTTATTTTCACTTGTGATAGAGACAAGTATATTGTTTATATATTATGCAACATTTTCCATTTGTTCAAATTAAATTAGAGCCAGAACATGGGCCATCTCATTTCCTAGGCTCAGATGCAAGAAAGAAACTCCCTTACTTTTACTTTAGTTACTACAGAATAGGAAAAGAGGACAAAAGGAGAAATTGGAAAAAGGTTAACATCAATGTCATCTTAAGGAGAGTTAAAAAGTCTGTCCAACTCCATCATTCCCAGAAGACTTTTACCTTGGTATGTGTGATTTTCAAGGCTCAACAATCTCCTAAAATTATAAGCAAAACATACAAATGCACACATATAGGTAGCCTTTACCAGACTGTCAGAGAGCTCAACAACCTCCAAATGGCTAAAAACCATGAGTCTGTACTAATTCATTCAAGACCTTGAACAGACCATTTCAGTTTGCAGAACATTCACTTCAGGCCACAGGGACATCAATATACACACTTCAATCTGGGTAATCTTACATGTAAATGACTCTGGACATATTTGGCTAGTTTGGGGATTTAGAAACCTGAGCTGACTTCAAGATCTGGCCCTAAAGGAGATATTAATAGTCATTATTTCCAAGGTATTCCTAGAATTTCAAGACTATCTGAACTATTTTATTAACCATAATGCTACCATTTTTAAAAAAAACTTCTAGAACCACTGAGGGCACAAACTTGCTCTGTTAGAAATTAAAGACATCCTTCAGATTACTATATGAGACTAAAGGGATTCCTGGCATATTCTCAACTCAATCAAATTCAACTTAGTAAATACTAGCTGTGCACCTACTATCTTCAAGATCCAATGAAGCAAACAAAGACAACATGATATCTGACCTTAAGTTTTTTATACTCCAGTGGGAAAAAAGCACATATATAAACCAAATATCACCAGCAATCAAAGGTAGGAAAAACTAATGTTTAGATAACTGGTATTGTAAGTAATGCTCATCAAAAAAGAAACCTATTATGTTGGAAGTGATAAACATCTTAGATACAGTTAGTAGAAATACCCTGTGTTAAATTCAAAGGAAAATGTAAGTATCACTAAAACACTACAGGGATACAAATGAACTTTTCTCAAGATAAAAGAATGCTTATATTCTTATAATCACATGAGATATAAAGAGATCAAAGTCATATTTTGACTAAACAGAATAAGGATAAAATTGAGACTAAATCACGAATGTGCCATTCTAAATTGTGTAGTTAACTGGACTTCTCATCTTGTTAATTTTGTTTTATTAAGAAAAGCCCACATAGTAACGAAGTCAACCACAAACACAGACAGAACAATATGTAGTCTAGCTTGGTTGTTGTTTAGTTGCTAAGTCATGTCAGACTCATTTGTGACTCCATGGACAGTAGCCTGTCAGGCTCCTCTGTCCATGGAATTCTGGAGTGGGTTGCCAGGCAAGAATACTGGAGTGGGTTGCCATTTCCTTCTTTAGCGGATCATCCTGACCAAGGGATCAAACCACATCTCCTGCAATGACAGGTGGATTCTTTACCACTCAGCCACATGGGAAGCCTAGCCTAGCCAGATCCATCTTAATAGTGGTACCTGGAAGGTATTTGGGAAGCTTCTGTACAATGAACAAAGAGTCTTGTTAAAAGGGAAACTGAGACACACACATTGATATTTTTCAAAAGTTTACTTGAGCAAACATTAATTCAAATCAAGCAGCGCCAAACCAAAGCTGGTTAGAAACCACTGACAGGAGCTAGGACTGAGGTTTTCATAGAGAATATGCAGAAGCAAAGCAAGGAAATTTTTCAATTGACTACAGCTTAAATAGCTGCCTTACTTGGGAAAGCCTAGTTGACTGGGTTTCATTTTTTCAGATTCAAGTGTACTGACTCTGGTTTGAGTTTGCTTGTGTAGGCTACCAAGGCACTAAAGCCACCTCAATCTAATGGCCTCCTTGTTTAATTACCTTAACAATTCATTTTTTAAAATTTGATTACAGTCATAAGGAATTATAGTAAGTATATATGTTACTGAATTTAGATCATGCAGATCAATTATACTTATGACTAATAGATACAAAAAAATGGAATGCATGTGAATCTACATTGTCTCACGCTAACTGATGCTCATCATCACTCAGAAGGAATACTAATGGGAGCAGGATAAGACAGTCAACATAATAAATTCTAAACTAAGTTTAAGAGCTACCAAGGAAAAGGAAAGATGACCTAGGGCTGTGGTGTGTTCAGGGAAGATTTGACAAAGAAAACAGAATTCTAAGTGAAATTTTTATTGAGGAGCTTGCTGAAGTTCAGCCTGGCCAAGAAGCAAGAATCACAGCATTAGCACTGTAGACAGCCACCGTTCATATACACACAAAGACCTCTGTAAATAGCTCACCATACTTTGGAACTAAGTAAAACAATTATTCAGCTTGTAGGGAAAGAATGGATTGAGATAGAAAATAAAATCCCAAGTCAAAGACCATCATTTACTGAAGTGTCTCATCTGTGTTTTAGAACATAAAAACAGAACCTAATTAAATTGTAATTACACATTTTGGTAGAAATAGAATTATGAGTAATAACACAATGCACTACATCTAACTAAATTACTCAAAATAAAAATTCACCTAACACAAAATTGTAAAGGAACTATACTCCAATAAAAAAATTCACAATTAAAGTAACAAATGAATTTTCACAAATTACACATCAGTAACCACGAAGCCTGACTAACAAATACCACAAATATCAGAGGAGAAAAGACAGACAAGATATATTCACAATGCCAGACACTACAATATTAGTTGAAATGTTAGATCATAATTTTCAACTGGGAGCACATACCGGGAGAAATATATTTGAATCTTGGAATGAGTAGCAAATATATTTTGAAACATCCAATTTTGTAATTTGGAAAATAGTAACATTATTTCTGTAATAAAAACTACAAAAAAATTAAGTTTCTACAATCCTCTTGACTTGCTGTAGGAATTCTCAGAAGATAGGAAAAGAAAGTTTTCAGAGTAAGCCTTAGCATAAATGCTATATATTAACATTTGCTTGCTATGAACATAACAGGCACTTTTTGTTTCAAGAGAAGTATATGCTTTATTTTAAAATCAAGTTTGAAACTGTGGGTACTACAGGACAATACAAAAGGTGCTCTTAGTCCCCAAAAGCTAACTTTTGTCACATCTGCTACTTCCTCTATTTCAAGACTTCCAGATCCTCTTGACTCTGCAAGGTTTAAACCAAGAACATTTTCAAAATTATACCATTAAGATTCTGACTTGAGGTACCAACAAGTGATGGAATCAAAAGGGAATGGTTTTAGGTTAAGGGCACTGACATGCAAAAGAAATAAAATATTCACTTATTTCCCATATAAATTTAGTATATATTGCAAAGGATGCAATCTAATCCCATTTTGAGAAAAGAAATCCAAAAATAATATCTGGAATTCAACTTTAATTCAAATCTCTAAGATAATTTCCTGAAATTCATTTTGAATAAAATTTATCCTAACATACATGAGCAGACTTTGTGTGTCATTCTACTTGTCTTGACCTATATTTATAAAGCCATGTCAGGTCACTGGTTGACCACAACACAAACAAATTTCAGTGACTACACATAACAAATACCCACTTTGCAAAAATATTTGGTAAAGAAACAAATGGATGGTTTCAGTCATCAAGTGAGAGAATTAGATTTCCAGAGTTCCTACTATACTCAGAATGTCTAGTTTTCAACAAGAAAGGCATACAAAGAAACACAAAAGTACAGCCCTATCAAAAAGGGACGCTTACTCCTTGGAAGGAAAGTTATGACCAACCTAGATAGCATATTAAAAAGCAGAGACATTACTTTGCCAACAAAGGTCCGTCTAGTCAAGGCTATGGTTTTTCCAATGGTTATGTATGGATGTAAGAGTTGGACTGTGAAGAAGGCTGATCGCTGAAGAATGGATGCTTTTGAACTGTGGTGTTGGAGAAGACTCTTGAGAGTCCCTTGGACTGCAAGGAGATCCAACCAGTCCATTCTAAAGGAGATCAGTCCTGGGTGTTCATTGGAAGGACTGATGCTAAAGCTGAAACTCCAATACTCTGGCCACCTCATGCGACGAGTTGACTCACTGGAAAACTCTCTGATGCTGGGAAGGACTGGGGGCAGGAGGAGAAGGGGACGACAGAGAACGAGATGGCTGGATGGCATCACCGACTCGACGGACATGAGTTTGAGTGAACTCCGGGAGTTGGTGATGGACAGGGAGGCCTGGCGTGCTGTGATTCATGGGGTCGCAAAGAGTCGGACACAACTGAGCGACTGAACTGAACTGAACAAAAAACCATTCCTGAAGAAACCCAGACATTCATGGGACTTACTAGACAAAGATGTTAAATCAACCATCTTAAAATATGCTCAAAGAGCTAAAAGAAATCATGTACAAAGAATAAAAGGAAACTGGGAAAAATGCTGTGTGAAGAAAATGAGTGTATCAATAGAGACATAAATTACAAAAAGGAGCCAAATACAAATTCTGTAGCTGAAAAGTAAAAAACTGAAATGAAAAATTCACTAGAGGGGTTTATCAGCATTTTTGAGCCAGCAGAAGAAAGAATCAGAAAATTTGAAAATAAGTCAATTGAAATTACTGCATCTGAGGAGCAAGAAAAAAAAAAAGAATGGAAAAAAGTGAACAGAGCCTAAGGGACCTATGGAATACCATAAAATAATATAATGCAAGTCCCAGAAGGAGAAAAGAGAAAGGGGTAGAAAGAATATTCATAGAAATAATGACCAAAAATTTCCCAAGTCTAGCGGAACACACAAGTCTATATATACATCCAAGAAGTTCAGTGAACTTCAAGCAGGATAAACTGAAAGAGACAGATAATAATCAAATTCTAACCAATGAGAGAGAATCTTGAAAGCAATGAGAGAGAAGTGATTCATCATATACAAAGGATCGTTAATAAGATTAATAGTCAACTTCTCATCAAAAGCCATGGAGACCAGAAGGCTGAGAGGTGACATATTTTAACTTCTGAAAGAAAAAAAAATCTATCAATCAAAAATTCTAAATCTGGCAAAACTCTCTCTTAAGAATGAAGGAGAAAAAAAGCATTTCCAGATAACAGAAACTAAGGGAGTTCACTGCCATTAGACTTGCTTACAAGAAATGCTAAAGGGAGTCCTTCAGACTAAAGAGAAAGGACACTAAACAATAAGCTGAAACTATGAAAAAATAGAGAACACTGGTAAAAGTAATTACATAGTGAAAAAGAGGAAGAAAGTGGAGACACCACTACCTAAACTATATTGCTGGAGAGGCAAGTCACATGGAGGAGTCTTCAGGAGCCATTTAACAGCCGGGACTATACTGCTGAAGAAAGAAGTATAAGGATCATGGATAAGGCCTGTGATAGCCTGAGTCGCTGACTGCAAGAGAAAAATCACTAACAAACTTCGGTGGGAAAGTTAGGTATTTATTTAGAGATCAAGTAACTTAAATTCACACTTTATCACCAATAATTAATAGTTTGAAACAATCTATTATAGACAATCTCTATTTTATACAAATAGAAGTCAGTATAATAATGAAAATTTTCTAAATCATTAAAAGCAAAAAAACTAAGAAGAAAACATTGAGCCTGATGAAATGAAATATAAGGATGGAGGGTCAATGAAACTCTCATTCACTCACTAACAGTGGAAGCATAAATTGGTATAACTTCTTAAATTAATATACACACACTCTGCTGCTGCTGCTGCTGTTAAGTCACTTCAGTCGTGTCCGATTCTGTGTGACCCCACAGACGGAAGCCCACCAGGCTCCCCCGTCCTTGGGATTCTCCAGGCAAGAACACTGGAGTGGGTTGCCATTTCCTTCTCCAATGTGTGAAAGTGAAAAGTGAAAGTGAGGTCACTCAGTCGTGTCCGACCCTTAGTGACCCCACGGACTGCAGCCTACCAGGCTCCTCCATCCATGGGATTTTCTAGGCAAAAGTACTGGAGTGGCTTGCCATTGCCTTCTCCGATACACACATTCTATGAACCAGCAATTCCACTTCCAATGATACACTCAAGAGAAATGCATATACGTGTGAACCAAAAGATGCACACAAGAACACTCATAACACCAAATGGGAAACAATCAAAATGTCCATCAACTGGATATATACCCCATTGTAAGTCATACAACAGAATATTATAAGAAAAATTAAAATGAACAAAAAACTCCTCCACACATAACATGGATGAATCTCAAAAATATAATATTTAGAGAAAGAAAGAAAGCACTAAATAAAACATATTGTATAATGCCATTTATCTAGTTCAAAAATAAACAAAACTCACCTAAGATACAAGATACCTTTGGGGAAGCAGGGAAGGGTACTGTCATGCCACTGACACTCGGTTAAAATTCACTGAGCCATATGGTACACTCTTCTATATATATACATTTTCTTCCAGTATACATGTTGTATTATTCAGTCAGAGCTGTTATAACAAAAGATCACACACGAAGCAGCTTAAGCAACAGAAATTTATTTTCTCACAATTCTGAATACTGGAAGTCCAAGACCAAGGAGTCAGCTGGGTTGGTTTCTTCTGAAATCTCTCTCCTTGGCTTGCTGATGGCCAGCTCCTCCCTGTGTCTTCACGTGGTCTTCTCTGTACCTCTCTGCATCCTAATCTCTTCTAACAAGGACACCAGACATAATGGTTTAGGAACCATGCTAATGATCCCATTTTAAATTAATTATCTCTTTAAAGATCCTATCTCTAAATAAAGTCACATTCTAAGGTACTGGCAGTTAGAACTTCAACATATGAATCTTGGGGGACACAATTCAGCTCATATAACATGCCATACTTTGAAAAAATTATGCAAGAAATGAAGGCAACAAAATATAAAAAGCAAGGATTTCAACTGAAAATGGATTAGATCTTCCTATTCAAAGTCTGTAAAGAAATGACATACATTTATAATGTCAATATCCTGTCTCCACTTGACAAGTGTTCCTCACAAGGTAGACGATGCAAAGATTAAGCCAATACAAACTAAAATGTCAATAAGTAAAAAAAAAACCGAAATAAGCTCTGATCTCGAGTTTCATACATTAACAAAAGTAAATGCAAATGACAAGGGAATTGGGAAACTGGTACATCTACACACTGATGAAGGTATTACAAAATCAGTCCAGTCTTACTGTCAAATTGTTTCAAAAGATATAAAAATGTTTTTAATCTTTGTGTAAGCTTCTAAAGAAGGAAAATATCCCAAAAAGTAAAATCTCTGAAAAAAATAAGAGTGACACAAGACGGCTGCACAACCAAACACGCGCAGAAGTGTGGCCAAGAAGAGCTACCCCACGCCTGAGGCCAGGGGCGGCGGCCGAGAGGAGCTACCCAACCTTGAGATCAGGGCCAGCGGCCGAGAGGAGCTACCCCATGTCCAAGAGGCGCTGGCTACGCGGGCGCAGGAGGGCCGAGAAGAGCTACCCAACGTCCAAGAGGCGCTGGCTACACGGGCACAGGAGGGCCGAGAGGAGCTACTTCACGTTCAAGGTCAGGAGGGGTGGCCTTGAGGAGATACCCCTCGTCCAAGGTAAGGTGCAGCAGCTGCGCTTTGCTGGAGCAGCCATGAAGAGATATCCCACGACCAAGGTAAGAGAAACCCAAATAAGACGGCAGCTATTGCAAGAGGGCATCAGAGGGCAGACACACTGAAATCATAATCACAGAAAACTAGTCGATCTGATCACATGGACCACAGCCCTGTCTAACTCAATGAAACTAAGCCATGCGGTTTGGGGTCACCCAAGACGGGTGGGTCATGGTGGAGAGATCTGACAGAATGTGGTCCACTGGAGAAGGGAATAGCAAACCACTTCAGTATACTTGCCTTGAGAACCCCATGAACAGTATGTAAAGGCAAAATGATAGGATACTGAATGAGGAATTCCCCAGGTCGGAGGGGCCCAGTATGCTGCTGGAGATCAGTGGAGAAATAACTCCAGGAAGAATGAAGGGATGGAATCAAAGCAAAACCAATACCCAGCTGTGGATGTGACTGCTGATAGAAGCAAGGTCCGATGCTGTAAAGAGCAATATTGCATAGGAACCTGGAATGTTAGGTCCATGAATCAAGGCAAGTGGTCAAATAGGAGATGGTAAGAGTCAACGTCGACATTCTAGGAATCAGTATATTAAAATGGACTGGAATGGGTGAATTTAATTCAGCTGACCATTATATCTACTACTGTGGGCAGGAATCCCTTAGCAGAAATGGAGGAGCCATCATGGTCAACAAAACAGTCCGAAATGCAGTACTTGGATGCAATCTCAAAAACAACAGAATGATTTCTGTTCGTTTCCAAGGCAAACCATTCAATATTACAGTAATCCAAGCCTATGCCCCAACCAGTAATGCTGAAGAAACCGAAGTTGAACTGTTCTATGAAGACCTACAAGACCTTTTAGAACTAACACCCAAAAAAGATGTCCTTTTCATTACAGGCAACTGCAATGCAAAAGTAGGAAGTCAAGAAACACCTGGATTAACAGGCAAATTTGGCCTTGGAGCACGGAATGAAGCAGGGCAAAGGCTAACAGAGTTTTGCCAAGAGAACTCACTAGTCATAGCAAATACCCTCTTTCAAGAACACAAGAGAAGACTCTACACATGGACATCACCAGATGGTCAACACCGAAATCAGATTGATTATATTCTTTGCAGCCAAAGATGGAGAAGCTCTACACAGTTAGCAAAAACAAGACCAGGAGCTGACTGTGGCTCAGATCATGAACTCCTTATTGCCAAATTCAGACTTAAATTGAAGAAAGTAGGGAAAACCACTAGACCATTTAGATATGACCTAAATCAAATCTCTTAAGATTATACAGTGCAAGTGAGAAATAGATTTAAGGGACTAGATCTGATAGAGTGCCTGATGAACTATGGACAGAGGTTCGTGACACTGTTTAGGAGACAGGGACCAAGACTATCCCCATGTAAAAGAAATGCAAAAAAGCAAAATGGCTGTCTGAGGAGGCCTTACAAATAGCTGTGAAAAGAAGAGAAGCGAAAAGCAAAGGAGAAAAGGAAAGATATAAGCATCTGAATGCAGAGTTCCTAAGAATAGCAAGGAGAGATAAGAAAGCCTTCCTCAGTGATCAATGCAAAGAAATAGAGGAAAACAACAGAATAGGAAAGACAAGAGATCTCTTCAAGAAAATTAGAGATTCCAAGGGAACATTTCATGCAAAGATGGACTCGATAAAGGACAGAAATGGTATGGACCTAACAGAAGCAGAAGATATTAAGAAGAGGTGGTAAGAATACACAGAAGAACTGTACAAAAAAGATCTTCAGGACCAAGATAATCACAATGGCATGATCACTCACCTAGAGCCAGACATCTTGGAATGTGAAGTCACGTGGGCCTTAGAAAGCATCACTACTAACAAAGCTAGTGGAGGTGATGGAATTCCAGTTATTTCAAATCCTGAAAGATGATGCTGTGAAAGTGCTGCACTCAATATGCCAGCAAATTTGGAAAACTCAGCAATGGCCACAGGACTGGAAAAGGTCAGTCTTCATTCCAATCCCAAGGAAAGGCAAAGCCAAAGAATGCTCAAACTACCGCACAATTGCACTCACCTCACACGTTAGTAAAGTCATGCTCAAAATTCTCCAAGCCAGGCTTCAGCAATATGTGAACTGTGAACTCCCATATCTTCAAGCAGGTTTTATAAAAGGCAGAGGCACCAGAGATCAAATTGCCAACATCCGCTGAATCATGGAGACAGCAAGAGAGTTCCAGAAAAACATCTATCTCTGCTTCATTGACTATGCCAAAGCCTTTGACTGTGTAGATCACGATAAACTGTGGAAAATTCTGAAAGAGATGGGAATCCCAGACCACCTGACCTGCCTCTTGAGAAACCTGTATGCAGGTCAGGAAGCAACAGTTAGAACTAGACATGGAACAACAGACTGGTTTCAAATAGGAAAAGGAGTACGTCAAGGCTGTATATTGTCACCCTGCCTATTTAATTTATATGCAGAGTACATCATGAGGAACGCTGGGCTGGAAGAAGAACAAGCTGGAATCAAGACTGCCAGGAGAAATATCAATAACCTCAGATATGCAGATGACACCACCCTTATTGCAGAAAGTGAAGAGGAACTCAAAGGCCTCTTGATGAAAGTGAAAGAGGAGGGTGAAAAAGTTGGCTTGAAGCTCAACATTCAGAAAACAAAGACCATGGCATCTGGTCCCATCACTTCATGGGAAATAGATGGGGACAGTGGAAACAGTGTCAGACTTTATCTTTTGGGGCTCCAAAATCACTGCAGATGGTGATTGCAGCCATGAAATTAAAAGACGCTTACTCCTTGGAAGGAAAGGTATGACCAACCTAGATAGCATATTAAAAAGCAGAGACATTACTTTGCCAACAAAGGTCTGTCTAGTCAAGGCTATGGTTTTTCCCGTGGTCATGTATGGATGTGAGAGTTGGACTGTGAAGAAAGCTGATCGCTGAAGAATGGATGCTTTTGAACTGTGGTGCTGGAGAAGACTCTTGAGAGTCCCTTGGACTGCAAGGAGAGCCAACCAGTCCATTCTAAGGAGATTGATCCTGGGTGTTTATTGGAAGGACTGATGCTAAAGCTGAAACTCCAATACTTTGGCCACCTCATGCGACGAGTTGACTCACTGGAAAAGACTCTGATCCTGGGAGGGATTGGGGGCGGGAGGAGAAGGGGACGACAGAGAATGAGATGGCTGGATGGCATCACCGACTCAATGGAGGTGGGTTTGAGTGAACTCCAGGAGTTGGTGATGGACAGGGAGTTCTGGCATGCTGTGATTCATGGGGTCGCAAAGAGTCGGACATGACTAAGCAACTGAACTGAACTATTATATCTTCTTCTGCTTCACTGACTACACTAAAACTTTTGACTGTGTGGATCACAACAAACTGGAAAATTCTTCAAGAGATGGGAATACCAGACCATTTTACCTGCCTCATGAGAAATCTGTATGCAGGTCAAGAAGCAACAGTTAGAACCAGACATGGCACAACACTGGTTCCAAATTGGGAAAGAAGTATGTCAACGCTGTATACTGTCACCCTGCTAATTTAACTTACATGCAGAGTATATCATGCAAAATGCTGGGCTGGATGAAGCACAAGCTGGAATCAACATTGTCAGGAGAAATATCAATAATCTCAGATATGCAGATGACACCACCCTTATGGCAGAAAGCGAAGAGGAATTGAACAGCCTCTTGCTGAAGGTGAAAGAAGAGAGTGAAAAAGCTGACTTAAAACTCAATTCAGAAAACTAAGATCAGGGCATCCAGTCCCATCACTTTATGGAAAATAGATGGGGAAATAATGGAAACAGTGACAGACTTTACTTTCCTGGGCTCCAAAATCACTGCAGATGGTGATTGCAGTCATGAAATTAAAAGACACTTGCTCCCTGGAAGAAAAGCTATGACCAACCTAGACAGCATATTAAGAAGCAGAGACATTACTTTGCCAACAAAAGTCTGTACAGTCAAAGCTATGGTTTTTCCACTAATTGGACCATAAAGAAAGCTGAGCGCTGAAGAATTGATGCCTTTGAAATGGGGTGTTGGAGAAGACTCTTGAGAGTCCCGTGGACAGCAAGGAGATCAAACCAGTCAACCCTAAAGGAAATCAGTCCTGAATATTCATTGGAAGGACTGACGCTGAAACTCCAACACTTTGGCTACCTGATGCAAAGAACTAACTCATTGGAAAAGACCCTGATGGTGGGAAATATTGAAGGCAGGAGGAGAAGGGGATGACAGAGAATGAGATGGTTGGATGGCATCACCAACTCAATGGACATGAGTTTGAGACAGGGAAGCCTGGCGTGCTGCAGTCCATGAGGTCGCAAAGAGCTGGACGTGACTGAACTGATTACAAAAACAACAGAAACAGCTCAGTCCAGCACTAAGAATAAACAGACTACAAATAGAATAAAGCATTTTTAAATCATATAAACTACATAGATACTGGGAAACATTTATGTAATATAAATGATATTGTTTAGTGACAAGAGTCAGATGTAGACATAGGTGCATGTGTATGTGTTTGTGAATGTTCTCATGTCACTTCCTTGGGTAAAATCCTTCAAGTTGTCCTCACCACAAGGATTTGCAAGGGCCTTCATCCTCTGGATCCTGCTACATTTCTAGCCTCATTGCTCATCACTCCCCTGTTATCACTCTACCCTTCACCCTTATCAAAGTTCTTAAAGTTTTTCCAGTTTCTAAAACCTAGCATACTTTTTCATGCCTCCCACCTTCTCTCAGTAACTAATTCCAACCAAATCTCTCTTCTAGACCTAATTTAAACAAATGTGATTTGAAGCTATGAGCCAAAGTTGTGACCTTCTCTGCACTTTCAATAACTTGTGTACAATCCTTTATCATACCACTTCTACAGTAATTGCTAGTTTATATGCTGCTTTCTTTCACTAAACTGAGTTCGTTGAGGGCAAAGATTATTGTTCATATTTGTGCCCTAGAATAATCATAATAAAAGCTTGATGAAATAAACGATGAACAGCAAAAGAAGGGTTTCCAAGAACACGGATTGTTTTTCTCTTCTAAAGTTACTGAGATAAGCAACCTTAAAGAAATATGGGTATTTTAAACAAAAATATTTTCTTCCTTTTCAGGATAACTTTTTTCCAAGTCAGGGAGCAGCTTCAACCGCTGTGGTTATGTTTTAGCAGACTATAAGATGACTTGCCAAAAGTCATAGAGCAAAAACGTTATGTTACTGCCAGCATTCATCTGCAGCTGTCCTTTAAATGATGCACTTACATTCCATCTCAGGACAGTTTATTCACATATTTAATCCAGTCCGTAAACTTTAGATAAAACATATAAACCAGGAGGCCAGATATTAAGATCAGTAAAGGAAGAACGTGTTCCTTTCTGTTAACCTGAGAATGCAGACAGGACTTGAATCCCACCCCAGCCCCCACCGACTATGATGTGCTTGCAGGCATACTACAATATTTTAGAAGGAATGACTCCCTGCATAGGGAGGAAAGAAGGAAAAATTAGAATGCTAAGTTGGGGCTGCTGAGACTATCAAGAAATAAACTCTTTTCAAGTAAGCATCCTTTAATAGCTGCTGAGAGGAGGGGAAGTCCACAATGCGAGAAATTAAAAAAGACCTGGGAAGTTTCACTGTGACAGAAACTTGCTTCTCCTTTCAAAGTAAAAGGGAAGACTCAGATTTTCACCCCGGCACGGTCACTCTGGGCATATAATTAAACAGACCGCACTGACCCCATAACCAAACAGAGGGAAGCGGGAGGAGGGCAAGCACATGTGAAGAAAAAACACTGCTCTGCTCGGGAGGGTCATACAGCACTTGGTTCCCCCCCGCACCCCGCTCCCCCCGGGGACAGGAACTGGAGGGTTTTTCCGACTCAAAGGGGGTTAAAACTCTATCCAAAGGGAAACTGGGAATTATCTATTGGTTTCGCAGGCTTTGAAAAACCTTGGCTCCCTTCCCAAGGCTGTGAGAACTGCCAGCAAGGTCCTCTTCTGGGTTTCTGTTTCTCCTAAATGCCCCATCGAGCCATAAACGCCGCTCCGCTGGGGTTTTTCCGTCAGAAACATGTTTTCTTTCAAAATTTTCAGGACAATTTCCCACAGGAGGCCTGGGAAGCAAGGGACGTACAGGCCTACTCTGAGGGCGGTGAGTCCAGCCCTCAGGCCAAACACGTCAAAGCCCCGGAAAAAGTTCACCATCTCCGGATAAAAAAATATGACGGGGCCTCGAGTAACTCCTCACTGACCCCCAACGCCCCCCCCTCTTATTCAGAAGTCTCCTGTCCCAGTCACCAAGGCCCAAGACCGAACGACCATCCTAGGCTTCCGCCCCATGACCAGGCCCCTCCGAGGCCAACGTTCCCTGTGGCCTCAGCCGAAGCCACGCGCCGAAGCTGCAAACCGGACCCCACTCCCGGCGTCTGCCGGGGAAGCGCGGCCCCCTCGGGTTGGAAGAGGAGACAGGGCAGAGATCCGAGGCGCACAACCACTACCTTTCCTCTCGAGGGGCCTCTCGGCGGGAACAGTGGAGGTAGCGGAAACACCCAACACGGCCACGAGCGGCGCGAGACGCTCCGGCAGTGACTGCAGCTTCCGCACTGAAGGTTCTGGAAGCTGACTGGCTGGGCATGCGCAGTGCGCCCAGGCTTGTAGAGCCTGGCTGCCCCTCGCAGGCAGGCGCAGTACGGAGCCAGGGCCGGAGCCCCGGTTCGCTCTCTGGTTCCTCCGCAGCTGCGCGCTGGTGAACTGAATGCTTACGGGCACTGTGCTCGACACTGCACGCAGGTGCGGGCCCTCGCAAGCCTTTCTTGTTCTAGTGATGGTGTGTGTTAAGTCGCTTCAGTGGTGTCTGACTCTTTGTGATGCTATGGACTGGAGTCCAGGCTCATCTGTCCATGGGATTCTCCAGTCGAGAATACTGGGGTGGGTTGCTATGCCCTCCTCCAGGGGATCTTCCTGACTCAGGATTTGAACCCGCTTCTTTTAGTCTCCTGCATTGGCAGGCCGGTTCTTTACCACTAGTGCCGTGTGGGAAGAGAGATGTTAACCCTAAGATGGCTGATAACGTATTAATAGCATTGCCTTACATGGCATTTGAATGAGAAGAGGCACGTAGTGCCATGAAATGGCATGGTGGGGTCCTGACCAAGTCTGGGCGTCAGGGACGTCTCCCCGGGGGAAATGCCAACCTGAGAATCTAAGATGGGTAAGCAGTAGGGTAGGGAGGTAGATTAGGTACACATGCCAGGCAGGGAACAGCATGAGTGAAAACCGTGTGGTAGGAAAGGAGCGTTGCCCCTCTGAGGAAATGAAGGAGAAAAGGAGAGCTGATGGAGAAGCTGCTGCTAAGTCACGTCAGTCGTGTCCGACTCTGTGCGACGCCATAGGCGGCAGCCCACCAGGCTCCCCCGTCCCTGGGATTCTCCAGCAAGAACACTGGAGTGGGTTGCCATTTCCTTCTCCAATGCATGAAAGTGAGAAGTGAAAGTGAAGTCGCTCAGTCGTGTCTGACTCAGCGACCCCATGGACCGCAACCTACCAGGGTCCTCTGTCTATGGGATTTTTCAGGCAAGAATACTGGAGTGGGGTGCCATTGCCTTCTCCGTGATGGAGTAGAGAGTGATGCAAGAAGAGAGTTGAAGGTGGGCATAGGCAAACCATTCTGGGCCTTGATCTTTATTCTAAGAAGTTTCCACCTAACTTTCTTTGCTAGAAAAAAAATGGTCACTAGGTCTGTGGCATTTTGCAGTAGGAATTCCTTGTTGCCAGTCATCTCACCAGCCTGTGAGATCAGTAACAGTTTTCTCAGCTGAGGGAAGTGAAGCTCACAGACTGTCACATATACTTCAAGTAGCAAAGCTGGGACCGGAACCCAGCTCCACCCTGCCCATGTCACAGTAGTTACGAAAATTAAGCAAAACCAAATGAATAAGCTGTGTCAAAGTTCACCACAAGTTTTCTTCAAAAAGAATTCTTAATATTGTATTTAAGCATAATAATCCGTCTAGAAACCAGTTCAAAAATGTTCATCATGTAACAGAAAATGCTGGTATCTGTTCCCCTCACACTCTGCAGCATACATTCTCAATGTGGGGGAGGAAGGGTTGCCCTCAGGGGGACAATAATTGGTTCTTGGGATGCTAAAAATTCCTAGATATTACAGTAACTCGTGGCCTGATAAAGAATCTGCCTGAAATGCAGGAGACCCAGGTTTTGATCCCTGGATGAGGAAGAACCCCCTGAGAAGGGAATGGCTACCCACTCCAGTATTCTCACCTGGAGAATTCCATGGACAGAGGAGTCTAGCGGGCTACAGTCTGTGGAGTAACTAGTCGGACAGGACTGAGCAACTAGCACTTTCACTTTCAATTAGTAATGTTGAACTTTATACATGTGTTTATTGGCCATTTGTGTATGTTCTTTGGAGAAATATCTATTCAAGTCTGCACATTTTTCAGTCGGGCTATTTCAATTTTGTTGTTGTAGTTTATATATATATATATAATATATATAAATATAAATAAATAATATATATAATAATATATAAATACACATAAATATAAATAAATAATATATATAAAACAAATATACATGTATATATATAATTATATATAAATATATATATATAAACTTCTTATCAGGTATATGATTTGCAATTATTTGCTCCCATTTCATAGGTTGCTTTTTCACCCTGTTGATTATTTTCTTTGATACAGAGGTTTTTAAGTTCAATGTAGTACCAATTGTCTATTTCCAAATGATCCATTATTCTAATTAATCTAACCATTAAAAAATAATAATAATACATAGCAGCAATCACATAAAAACAAAATGAACTTCAGTTCAGTTCAGTCGCTCAGTCGTGTCCGACTCTTTGCGACCCCATGAATCACAGCACGCCAGGCCTCCCTGTCCATCACCAACTCCCAGAGTTCACTCAAACTCATGTCCATTGAGTTGGTGATGCCATCCAGCCATCTCATTCTCTGTCATCCCTGTCTCCTCCCGCCCCCAATCCCTCCCAGCATCAGAGTCTTTTCCAGTGAGTCAACTCGTTGCATGAGGTGGCCAAAGTATTGGAGTTTCAGTTTTAGCATCAGTCCTTCCAAATGAACTTACCAAAGTAGAAAATTACCTAGTCCCTGAGTTCAGATGCCTTTAATGTATTTTGATAGTTTAAGATTGTTGGGTAGGCATTATTAGAAAAAAATTAATATGACCATATATTACACATAAAGATAGTCTACAAACAGCAAGAAAATTTGAAGAGTGTTTTACTTATCTGGACTTTCATGTTTTCCATCTGGAAACATTTCCAACCCTTCTTGTATAATTTTATTATATTCATTATATAGCTCAACCAGGTGAGCTGCTATGTGTGCTGAAAAGGCTTCTAATGCTGATGGTTTCACATTTCTTACTATAAACTACCCATTTATGTGAAATGGAAAGAAAGTATGCAGAAATTCCCTTGGATAGGAGAGTAGGGTTTCCCCTAGCACAATTAAGTTTGTGGCCAGTTTAGCTGGATCAGCTAAGGCCACCAGCCAATCAAATTTTAGGAGAGAAATGGATTTCCTAAATAAATACGATTTCAAAGAGCATGTTCTCTAAAGACTTTCTCAGGCTTAAAATCTAATAAAGGAGTGACTCACTAGAACAAATACGGGAGTGATTTCACTCTACCAATATGAAGAAAAGTGGTGCTCCTCTCCTTTTGGGAATCATCTTCCTGACTCTGACTGGGGTTCAAGGTAAGGGATTATAAGTTATATTAAGTTGGTAAAGTCAGAGATGTAAATTGCTATAAAAGCCTTTTGACTTGCATTGCTTTGCATGCAATAGAAAGTGATGTGAGTCACTTGTGGGCAGTTGTCCAAAGTTCATACCTTGGATGGACCTGCCAGGTCAAATACAAGTCTTCTCCATCTGTGTGTGTGAATTCCTGGCATGCAGTAGGTGTTCAGTAAATGTTTGTTGAACTCTTTGGTAATGAGATGGGAGACTTTGTCTCCTCAATAATTTTTGCCACCCTGACAGAGTTTGTTGATAAGTGTGTCTGTGATTAACCAATTAAGTATCTGATAATCAGAGAGGTTATTCCTCAGGAGCAACCTTTACTAACTACCTTTGTTATTTGTGGCAAATTAATGAGCTTTTCTGCTTCTCTGGTGGCTCAGAGGGTAAAGCGTCTGCCTGAAATGCAGGAGACCCGGGTTCGATCCCTGGGTGGGGAAGATCCCCTGGAGAAGGAAATGGAAACCCACTCCAGAATTCTTGCCTGGAGAATCCCATGGACGGAGGAGCCTGGTAGGCTACAGTCCACGGGGTCACAAAGAGTCGGACTTTCCAACTCTTTTGTGACTTCACTTTCTTTCTTTCTTTCTGATGAGCTTTTGTAGACTTCAGTTCCCTCAGCTGTAAAGTGGAGATTGTATAGTTATGCTTTTTCTACCTACTACTAAATGAAAAAATTGAGGAATGAAAATAGTGTATTTTAAAGAGTTTTTAAAAGTTTAAAGCACTACTGAAAACCAAGGCAATGGGAAAGATTAGGATTAGTGGTAATTAGTTACTATAAGTAGACCTTTTTATTGAAACTAATACCAACTCCATTTCACTAAGGTCAGATTAAAAAATGGCTTTAGGAGGTGTTTGAGAAGCTATGGTCTGCATAGCACACATGAATTAGGTATACATGTGTCTGACCTATGATAGGCATTTATTGAATATTTTTAAAATCTCTTTCCCTAAGGTTGTAAAATATGATATGAAGTGGAAGTGTTAGTCCCTTAGTCATGTCCGACTCTTTGAGACCTGATGGACTGTAGCCCACAGGCTCCTCTGTCCATGGGATTCTCCCAGTAAGAAGAACCCTTGGAGAAGGGAATGGCTTCCCACTTCCGTATTCTTGCCTGGAGAATCCCATGGATATAACACCATGGAGATAACACCTACTTCAAAATCTTGTGGTAATGATTGAAAGACACTCAGTAAATGATAGTAATGATCATTACTAAGTCAAACGTATCATTTTGGTGCATCACCAAAATGAAGACATAGCTTTCAATTGATGTTTTCAAGTTATGACCAACCTAGATAGTATATTAAAAAGCAGAGACATTACTTTGTCAACAAAGGTCCGTCTAGTCAAGGCTATGGTTTTTCCCATGGTCATGTATGGATGTGAGAGTTGGACTGTGAAGAAAGCTGATCACCGAACAATTGATGCTTTTGAACTGTGGTGCTGGAGAAGACTCTTGAGAGTCCCTGGGACTGCAAGGAGATCCAACCAGTCCATTCTAAAGGAGATCAATCCTGGGTGTTCATTGGAAGGACTGATGCTGAAGCTGAAACTGCAATACTTTGGCCACCTCATGCGACGAGTTGACTCACTGGAAAAGACTCTGATGCTGGGAAAGGTTGGGGGCGGGAGGAGAAGGGAACGACTGAGAATGAGATGGCTGGATGGCATCACCGACTCTGTGGACATGAGTTTGAGTGAACTCCGGGAGTTGGTGATGGACAGGGAGGCCTGGCATGCTCTGATTCATGGGGTTGCAGAGAGTCGGACATGACTGAGCGACTGAACTGAACTGAACTGAATCCTCTGTTTTTCCCTTAGGAATCCCAGCAATAAGGAATGGACGCTGTTCCTGCATCAACACCAGCCAAGGGATGATCCATCCAAAATCCTTAAAGGACCTTAAACAATTTGCTCCAAGCCTTTCTTGTGAGAAAACTGAAATCATGTAAGTAAAAACTTATTCAACACATGTCCAGCATTAAATTTAATGTGAGTACTACCCTAGGAATACTTGCCCATTCAGACACTTAAAATGCAGATGGTTGCCCCTCCATAAATCTGGTATACTTCTTTCTTTTCTTCTAAAAAAAATAAGCAATTTCTGGTAGAGATAAGGAACCAAGGATGATATATTACCATGTGTTCATTGAAGAAAATGTTTAATGTAAATTACCCAAAAGAATAAATTAAAATTCTCTAAATTCTACCTTCCAGATATTCTCTTGATATATATACACACTTTTGATTTGTGTGTACGTATATAGATACAAAACATATACATATATTTATATATACAATATATGTACACAAAAACAAAATCATATACCATATACATTTTCATAAGCTGCTTTTTCATTAGCACTATATCATGAACTTTTCCTCATGTCAGTAAGTCTTGTGTAATAATAACATCATTCTTCCTAATAATGTCATTTTTAATTATCAAATTTTATTCTATTATATGGATGTACCATAATCTATATGACCAATACCTAAATGTAGGTCAATTTTTTTGCTATTAAAAACCGTTACTGTATCAATATTATGTCTTTAATTCTCTCCTCTATTAATATATTTCTAGAGATTAGAATTGGTAGGTTAAAGATGTGTGTGTTATTCACTCAGTCATGTCTGAGTCTTTGTGACCCCTTGGACAACACCCCACTAGGCTCCTCTGCCCATGAAATTCTCCAGGCAAGAATACTGGAGAACCAGGGATCTTCCTGACCTGGGCTGTTACATTGCAGGAGAATTCTTTACCATCTGAGATACAGGGAGCCTAGAATTCCAGGCTAGGTTAAAGATATGCATATTTTAAGTTTTTCTGAAGCCTAAATCAAAGATGATGTATAGAATGACTCCTTTTATTCTTAGATTAGTCAGAAATTAAAGAAAAAAGTTCTTAAGTTATTCCTGGAGAGTCTGATGTAATTTTAAAAATTCAACCAGTCCATTAATCTTGTCTTAGGAAAACATTTTATTATGTTTTAAGTTGTTTCACTAGAAAATTTAGTAAAATTCATGCTCATTTTCCTTGTTTAGGGAGGAAAGTGGATATATTGCCAACTTTTCTATTTTATGTTTTCACTTAAACATAAATAGCTTTTTCCAGCAGAACCAATATATCTTTATATAACAGAACCAATATTATCTTTAGATATAAGTTCTCCCACTGCATATACCTGTTGGATTTTTTTAATTTAGGGTTATGTGCTATCCTGGAAATGTATCTAAGTCCCCTCAGTCACTTAAAAAAATGAAAAGGCAGGAAAAAGACCGAAGTCCCAGATGCTACAAACATATTTTAATTGGGGAATTGAATTCTGTGGATAAGAGAAAGCATTTGAATCATTAAAAGTAAAAAAAAAAAAAAATCTTAAAAGTAAAAAAAACCAACTTGTGCTGTTTCTTTGGCAGTGCTACAATGAAGAATGGGGGTCAAGCCTGCCTAAACCCAGATTTACCAGAAGTGAAAGAGCTGATTAAAGAGTGGGAGAGACAGGTGGGTGAGAAAGGAACAAAATTTTCTTTCTTTTAGAAACTAACTTTGGAAGTCAAAGAATTATGGAGTGCCTTTAAGGTTACATTTTTCTTTCATGTTATTCTGCTACCATTTTTTTTTCCTAGCATGTGGAATTGTATTCCTGCTTATGGTATCACTTGTCTGTCTCTTCCACTAGAATGTGTGTTCTATGTGGGTAAGGAGCTTGTCTTTCTTATCCAATATAGTACATACATATTAAATGGTAGATCGTGAGGATAGGGAATTCCCTGGTGGTCCAGTGGTTAGGACTCAACACTTTCACTGCCAGGGCCCAGGTTCAATCCCTGATCGGGGAACTATCTCATATCATAGCCAAAAAAAAAAGTAATGAGATAAAGTCCCTTCCTTCTGTATCAGATTCGCTGACAATTAATTATAGTACAATGTGGAAAATATAAAATAAAGATATGATGTACAAGAATCTTGAAGATAATAGAGGAAAGAGTAATTAACTTTGCCAAAGGAGGGGGACAGGGAGAAGGTGTTAAGGAAGACTTTTCATATCAGGTGATTTGATTTGGATCTTGAGGGATAAGTAGTTCACTGGAAGGGTAAGGACAGCATGAAAAAAAAGACTAGAATCATGAGAGAGCTCACTGTGCTCAGGAGACCTTGAGTAATATTTGAGTTTGTGTGGAGGGAATGAAGGGACTGAGGTAGAAAAGTAGACCAGGACAAAGCCAGAGGAATCCTGTTTGAAATGCTGAGGGGTTAAGTTCAAAGAGGGCCACAGCATGTGTAGATAGGAGCTTGATTCTGGACTCTGACAGAGGAGCAATTCTGGCACATACCAGCTGCGCAACTTTGGCCAAGTCACCCACTCGAAGCCTCCATCTCCTTGTCTGTAAAAACTGGATGATAATCCAACCTCTCAGAAAACGATAGTCGTTCAGTCGTGTCTGACTTTTTGCAACCCCATGGACTGTAACCCACCAGGCTCCTCTGTCCATGGAATTTTCCAGGCAAGAATACTGGAGTGGGTTGCCATTTCCTACTCCAGGGGATCTTCCCAACCCAGAGACTGAACCCAGGTCTCTTGCATCTCCTGTATTGGCAGGCAGATTCTTTACCACTGTGCCACCTGGGAAGCCCCACAGTTGGTAGAGGTGGGTCATAAGCAAGATTGGAGTGGGGGTAGTCACGAAAATGGGCAAAAGAAAACCAGTTAGAAGGCTATTGATTCTTCATCAAAATAACTGAAATAGAATCAAACGGAGTCTCTCTGAGAGCGATGCAACTTTAAACTGGTTATGAGGATGAATAAAGACCACAGTCTAGAGAGTTCAAATATAATATAAGGAAAAATGGTAAGATAGAGAAACACTACCCTCCTTTTTTTTTTTTTTTGCTGTCTCCTCACAGGTCAACCAAAAGAAAAAGCAAAAGAAAGGGAAAAAATATCAAAAAACCAAGAAAGTTCCAAAAGTTAAAAGATCTCAACGTCCTTCTCAAAAGAAGACTACATGAGCTCCCACTTCACCAACCACTATCTTGTGTTAAAACAGGTTCTTTTTCACTAACTGAAATAATCCCTGAAAGGGATGGCATCTTAATACAAAAGCTTGTTGAACTGACTAGAAAATTTAAAACATTATTTTGTAATTGTAATTAAATCTAGAAAATTGGTTTTCAAAATCCAAATGTGAACAGTTGTTAGAGGCTATAGTTTGTCTTTGTTCTTCCCCTCCCACCTCTGAATTTCCTCATGCTTAAGTCTTACCAACACCCACATCTGAACAAATGTCCTCACAACTGCAGCCCACACACAGCAGCTGCCTGGGAGAGCAGCTGCAGGCTTCCCAGGCCTCCAGAGAACATCCTGAGGCCCAGGTCAGCAGGCCCCCAGCCTGGCAGCGTGCTGACAAGCAAAGCAGTTTGGAGTCGAGCTGGGCCTTGCCAAGCTGCTGTAGCTGTCAGCATCTGTATTTGCATCAGCCTGTGGGCCTCATATACAATGTATCTGAGAGATACATGCCGGTTATTTCTCTGAGGGCGGGGGCAGGGGGCATCACCACTGAAGACCCCTAGCACTTGGCTTTCAGAACCTTCCATCTGGTGTTGAGGCCGTGTGACTCCATCTCACCTGCCCACGCTGACTGCTTCATTCCTTCCTGTTCCCTTTGCTTCAGTCAAGCCAGCTCCTCACCATCCTCCCACGGTTCAGTGTCCGTCCCCTTTACCACACGGGTCACATCCTGCCTCACCTGAGTCCACAGCTTTCTCACTCTTCCCCCAACACCCCATAGAAACATCTCCTTCCCCTCACACGTACTCGCTTGATCTGGTCTTCAAGGGTCATTTTCATCCTGCGTCTGCAACAAAATCTTTCCTCTTGGATATTTTTAAGACTCCTATTTAGCTGGTGTTCAACACCATACAGGTGAGCACTTCGTTGCTTTCTAACTATTTTTTCACTTGTCCATTTTAATTCTCCAACAAGATTGTCAGCTCCTTGAGGGCAGGAGGCACAGTTTATTTCCCTGAATCTGCCACCATACCTAATATACTGTGGAACTAGGTTTTGAATCATTTCTTACAGGAAGGAGGACAATAGACCTTCTCCTCAAAGCAGGAGGAGTTAATTGGCTACTCCATGTCGTCTAACCCTGGTAATATCTTTCATTCATTATCTTCAGGCCGATATCACTTCAAGGACTGAGGGTGACGCAACATCCTTGTTTTTTTTCTTTTTTCTCTTTTGAGTGTGTGTTAAACAGCTTTAATCTTGGCCATTGCAGCTTCTCAGCACAGTAAGAAATATTGCACATGATCAACATGTTTTGTTCTGGGGATGCATCCTTGTTTTATTGTGACAGGATGTGAACTTGGCCTCTCCAACAGATAAGAAGGAAACATTTAAATAATTTGTGGATATTCTAAACTGTTTTCAATTAAATATACAGGATTCCTGGAATCATAGAATCTTAACAATGGAAAGGCACTTTGGAGACCAACTGGTGTCTAGCCTTTCCCCACAGAATATAAAAATTTCTTCAGTACCGTTCCTGACAAGCCTCAGTTTCCCAAGATCTGACAAGAAAGTCACCAAGATCCTTCTGAAAACTCATTTTAAGTAAATGTGAATTTCACTGTCAATTTAACTTGTTTCCAAGTTTGTGAATATTGTGATTATCAATCACCATACCAGCTCTCATGAAGAGTGTACTAAGTCACCAAGTGCTAGAGGGAGCAGTGACTTCTGTTAGTGGAGGCATGGATAGTGCCCAGTGAGCCTCTGCAGGGCTTGGAAACCCTCTTAAAGAGGACGTTTCAAGCACTGCATAAGAGAGGATGACAGGCCAGAATTTAACCCCCGTCTAGTTTCTCAAATTTTGTCACTCCCTACATTGCAGATGATTTTCAGTGCTGCCCAGTGGTGATCCCAAACAGTGTCTTAACTAGTCATGAGACTCTTAGCTCCTTTCATGTACCTCCCCTGAAAAATCTAAATGTTCCATAATCTAAGAGTTTGACCCAGTTACCTTGCATCTTACTGCTAAAGTGGTCAGTGTATCACTAATACCCAAAGACTACATGTTTTGACTAAGTTAGCTATTACATATATATATATCATTTATATATATACATATATGCTCTAAGCAAATATTAATTCAAAGCAGTATTGACATCTATACTCTGTACTTTGAAATATTTTCTTTGTTAAGAAAATGCTATCAGCAGCTATACTCCATAAGAATTAATTTTTAAAAATTGTTAAAAAGACAATGGTATCAATAAATGGACCATTGATCAGAAAAAAGTCTTGATATTTTTAATGTCGTGAGTATGTGCCTCAACTATTACATGTTTAACAGTAATTCTCATGTGTCCTTATTCATTTGCTTTCAAATAAGGTGTAATTGAGATAAATACATGGAAGCTCTTTAAAGGGCTCTCTGGAGACAAAAAGTAACTTCACAGAAAATTTGACAACATGCCTTAACAACATTGACTTACAAGAGTTATATGGAATGCAATTTATTTCCTAATCCTCAAGGGCAATACCATTCCAATAAGACATATATCCAAAAGACCATAAATGTTCCAACTCTTTTCCATACCCTAAAACTATATATGTTTAAGTTTTATAAAGCCTCAAGAAGTTACAGAGACCCAAATATATGATAAGTTATTCTAGAGTCCAGGAAACTTGGGCTGGAAGTATTATGCAGTGTGGAGTCTTTAGAAGCTGGGAGTGGACAGAGACTATCAGCTTTGTATACTTGAGGTCCACCTGATAGACCAAACAGGTATGATGTTTGGGCAGCTAGCAGCTGCTGATGGTGACATGACAAAGCCCTCAAAGGCTACTGTGAAAAGAAGTAAGATTGTGGCTTCTGAAATATCTGGGTTAAGATCAGAAGCCCACCATTTATCAGCTGTATGACCATGGTTCAGGTGCACTTTTGACCTCCCTGTACACCAGGTTCCTCCTCCAGGAGTGTTTGAGAAATAGGCCCAGCATAGATCTTGATGCATAGAAAGTCCCCACTGCCAGTCCCAACCTCCCCCAACCGTTTACCTCTGCTCACTTTCTTCATGACAGAATGTGTTTCACATCTCATGCACACAAGAGAGATGTTTCCAGGACTGAAGAAACAGGTTGGAGGAATGAAACCAAAAGCCCACCTAACCAGTTTTCTGTATCTGTATTTCCCCCCCGCCCAATGGCTGATTTATTTTTTTTTTACATTTTTTTTTTTAAATTGGTTGGTTTTACCATATATTGACATGAATTCGCCCCGGGTTTACATAAGTTCCCCCTCCTGAACCCCTCTCCCACCTCCCTCCTCCCTTTATCCTCCCTCTGGGTCATCCCCGCACACCAGCCCCGAGCATGCTATAACACGCATCAACCCTGAACTAATGATTCGTTTCACATATGACAACATACGTGTTTCAATGCCATTCTCCCAAATCATCGCACCCTCACCCTCTCCCACAGAGTCCCAAAGACTGTTCTATACATCTGTGTCTCTTTTGCTGTCTCGTATACAGGGTTATCATTTGCATCTTTCTAAATTCCATATATATGCGTTAGTATACTGTATTGGTGTTTTTCTTTCTGGCTTTCTTCACTCTGTATAATAGGCTCCAGTTTCATCCACCTCCTGTATCTGTATTTTAATTCCATAGTCCGGGCCATCACTGTCTCCTTCCTAGGTCACCTTGATAGCTTCCTCTTTTCTCTTCTGCTTCTTTTTCTCAACTTTTCTCTTGATTCCTTACCATTCATGACAGCCAGAATGATCTTTTCAAAGCATAAGTCACAGAAGACCACCACCTTACTTAATACCCTGTCATTTCCCTTACTACCCTTAGTGAAATGACATCCTCCCCCGAGGCTCTCTGTTGTAATGCTTTCTAAAGTGGGGTGTGTGCATCCTATGGGGTAGATGTAATGAGAGTATTTATAACTATTTCATCTGAAAAATAAGAAAGAACTGAAGATGTACTATAAACCCGAAGTCAGCGATTGACACAGTCAGCTTCACTCCATGCGTTTGTCAGGTCACCCTGTGTCACATCCTAATTTCCTGTGGAAACAGTGAGACTTACTCACCTGGGAGGGACGGACATGTGCCCTCATTCAGTCACTTTCTGTAACAGTTGGTCGCCACTTATGTGGGCACAGTCCTCTGTGTTGTTATTGTTTGGTTGTTCAGTCATATCTGACTGGCGACCCCGTGTACTGTAGCCTAACAGGCTCCTCTATTCTTTGGATTTCCCAGACATGAATACTGGAGTTGGTTGCCATTTCCTCCTCCAGGGGATAATATGGTCAATTTGATTTTTTTTTTTTTTTTTTGCTGGTACAGAGAGGATGAAATTAGGTGAGAAAGGAAAACAAGCAAGCTTCCTTGCTATTGCTGCTGCTAAGTTGCTTCAGTCGTGTCTGACTCTGAGCAACCTCATAGACGGCAGCCCACCAGGCTCCTCCGTCCCTAGGATTCCCCAGGCACTGGAGTAGGTTGCCATTTCCTTCTCCAATGCATGAAAGTGAAAAGTGAAAGTGAAGTCGTTCAGTCTTGTCCAACTCTTCACGACCCCAGGGACTGCAGCCTACCAGGCTCCTCCATCCATGGGATTTTCCAGGCAAAAGTACTGGAGTCGGGTGCCATTGCCTTCTCTGGCGAGCTTCCTTACAAGGAGTTAATTAGCTCCTAGGCAGTCATCTGGCTAAAAGATCACCTGAGGCATTTTGCACCAAGTTTCCAGGCTGGGGTTTGACCCTGTATTTTAGGGAGGTAAGCGAATCACAAATGAGTAATTAAGTCAAGGTCTGTGAATAAGATTGTGAACTGGGACAAATTGGTAAAGGATTAGAGGGAAAGGTGTCAGGTAATACTATACAAAATTTGTAATACTATAAAAATTTGCTATATAATTTTTAAAATCTCATCCTTTAAATATGCTATTTCACTTTACAGCTTCAAGCAGACTGTTTTCATAAGGAATTTGTTTTACAAAAGAAAAAAAAACAACAACAAAAAGGAAAATTTGTTGGTACCTCTATCTCCAGGGGATGAGGCCTGTGTAGCATGTGGGACCAAGTAGGCCCAACCACCTACCATCAGCTTCCCTTCACCGTCTGAGTAGACATCCTGAACTTCCTCCAGAAAAGGGAACTAGTATCACAATCTATTCATGTGAGAGGAGAAATGTCAAGGTAAATCATTAACAGAGAGGAAAAAACATGTTACTTAAAAAGAGAGATGCCAGCAATCACTTCTACCATATAAAAACCATCAGAACATATCTCAAAGCAGATGTCTCGTATGGGGCTTTTGATTAGGGCAAAACTAGCTGGGGGTTTTTATGGAATGGAAGTTAAAGTGAAAGTCAGCTAAATTTCCCCAAATAATAAGGAAACAGAAATTACCTCTGCAGGCAGGGAGGGTGTTGGGAATCCTAGAACAGCAAAGAGAGTCAAAGGAGATGGGAGTCAAAGCCTGCTGTAAAAATGACAGCAGGGGGACTTCCCTGGCGGTCAAGTGGTTAAGACTTTACCTTCCAATGCAGGGGATGAAGGTTCAATCCCTGGTTAGGGAGCCAAGATCCCAACATGCATTGCAGCCAAAAAACAAGGCTTTTAGAAAATGGTCCACATCAAAAAAGAAAATCTTAAAAAAATGACAGCAGGTTGCAATAATTAAGGTACAGAATATCAGTGAGAAATCTCCTATAGTAAGATAGTCAGCTTCAAAAAACTGGTCTGTCACTTTCAGTTTTAAATGCCAGCCTGCCTAGGACTGTAAAAATATTAAGAAAGATTTTAAACTTTTCATAATTGAGGGAACCAGGGCTTAGGTCACTTTATTTGGATATTGACGGTGACTCCAGAAAAACAGATCTTTGGGGCCACTTGGGTTATATGGCAGCCATGGAGGTGTTTTGCTTGTGTTACTCTTCAACAGAGAACTTGCAGGACTTCCCTGGTGGTCCAAGGGTTAAGACTCCACTCTTCCAATGCAGGGGCGCAGGTTTGATCCCTGATTGGGGAAATACGATCCCACATGCTAACCAGCACAGCCAAGGAAAAGAACCAACATCAACCAAGAACTTGCTATTTAGTCCCAGTAAAGGTGGTTAGCTGACCACCTCCAGCTGCAGAACCATGGACTTACCCCAGATTTTGAGCTGAGGCCATGCTCTCACTGGGCAGCCTCCGGCCGATGACTGAGTATAGAAGGAATACTAGAACCCTATCATTTCCACCAGATGGGCAGCTTTCTTTAGGAGCTCCCCACTGGATTGACTAAAACTTTGGCAGATTTGCATCCCAGTCTGAGACAGGTTCTGCCCAATTCTGCTTCCTCCCACTTTTATTCTTATAAAGGTCACCAACAATACACCTCTTGCATATCTGATTCTGTCTCAGTGCCTGCCAGAGAACCCAAATAATGCAAGTTACATAAAGTTTTTTAACTTTTAATCAATAAGTATTAGCTGCTATTATCATTATGATTATCTCCTATATCCCCCAAAACAGAATTTTAACACTGGGAGAAAACTTTCAGATGGAAGGACAACCAAGAGCCTCAAAATCAAGAGACCAGAAGAAATTTCTGGTCCTGCCACTCATGGACTGTGGAGCTAAGTCTCATGGCTGCTTCTTCAACTACCGAAGCATAAGAGATTATGATCTCTAAGATTTCTCTAAGTGCTCCCCAAACACCAGGACTTCCCTGGTGGCTCAGACAGTAAAGAATCTGCCTACAATGCAGGAGACCCAGGTTCGATTTCTGGGTCAGGAAAATCCCCTGAAGAAGGAAATGGCAACCCACTCCAGTAGTCTTGCCTGGAGAATTTCATGGACAGAGGAGCCTGGAAGGTTATAGTCCATACAGTCCATGGGGTCCCAAAGAATCAGACATGACTGAGTGACTAACACACACCAAACACTATCCCTTTCTAGCTTTCTGCCTGGTACACCACAGTTTGTGCTTAATGGATACCTTAAACTGGTCACCTTTTACATTGATGCCCCCTCTACTGCTTTAAAAAATGTATTTGTATTTTAAGATAAACTGCGGAACTAGTTTAGGACTGCTGAAATATGAGAAGCCCATTTATCTGATCTTAGATAATTTTGATAACATGAGATGGAAATTGGAAGACTTCAAAAAAGTTTCATTCTTTCTTTATTCTCCAGCAAGTGCGATGCCAAGTAATGTCCAGGTAGTTCTCACATTACTCCATCTTTCAGCCTGAAAGTGGAATTTTCCAATTGTCTGGTTATCCCTGTGGGTCCCTCAGGTTGAGGACAGGCAAAAGAAGGAATGTTATTTCATTTGTAACTGAGTCTATGAGGATATAATCAGGAGAACATTCCAGGGGAGTAGCGAGAAGTGTTCTCATCAATTTCATTTATTTCCCGAAAAAAATAAAAGTAGAATCCTTGATGTTGTGGATGCTCAAGGACATCCCTCCACAATGGTTATATCATTTGGGTCACAGAGGAACAGTTTTCTCCCTAAAAATTTAAGGAAAGTTTTTAAAAATCAAGCAAGTGTAATTTATAAGCAAAGAAAGAAATAGGGAATTTATATATATCACATGTTTTCTCTCCTTACTATAACTTGTCTTCTGAAAAAGGACCCCAAAATCTTATACCTTGCTTAAGCACTTTAAAAATACTATTCACAGCCTACCCTATTTCCCATAAAATGGAAAAATTATGTAGTGGTAATAGGAGATTTGGGGACCCAAAAGGAAAAATTTCCTAACGGAGTCCAATAACAGTGAAAATCAGGATCATCCAAACTCAGTCAGATAAATAGTCTTACACAGACTAAATGAATCCAGCAGTAACAGTAGATTTTTACAGAGTTAGGCAGTGAACAATATCAGGTTTAGCTGGCACACCCAATAAATCTGGCAAAAGCATAAAAGCAAATCTTTGTTTCAGTTACCCATAATGAGATTAATTTATTTGTTATTTATTTGCTATTTTCAATATTACATTTTTGTACATTTATTTTTGGCCACGTGGCATGTAAGATCTTAGCTCACTGACCAAGAATGGAACCTGGATCCCCTTCAGTGGAAGTGCAGAGTCTTAACCACTGGACTGCATTAAATGATGATACAATGTGCAGTGGTCTATCTACAAAGGAACTGGTTACTCTCTTCTCTATACGCAAAATCATTCACTCCAAGAAAGCTGAAATGTTATCTTGTCTTGAGGTTTTAGGTGTAACCACATAGAACATAAAAACCATTAGCTGGTTCCTGAGAAATACTTTGACTTTCTGAACTTGGCTACTGTGGTTTAAGAGAAAAAAATTCAAGAAAGATGGTGGAACTAGTCCCTATTGAGCCTGGGATTGATAGATATGCCTCAAGGCCAACAAGGAGGAAAGGATAGATGGAATTGTGGATAAAACTCACAATAAAGCTGGAAAGAACTTGAATTTGAGCAAACTAGGAGATAGTGGGAAACAGAAGAGCCTGGCATGCTGCAGTCCATGGGGTCACAAAAAGTCAAACACGATCTAGCGAATGAACAACAGCAATAACAACAAATCTGGAAAGAGAGGAGGGAAAAGAAAAATCAATAAAAAAATTAAAAGAACTAATGAAAATATGAAAACTAAAATTTCTTTCAATACCAGTTTCCTATTGTGTATGTATTCCTAGTATAATTTTCTTGTTAAAAAGAAAACCAAGAGCTCCCTCCAGTGGCCAATCTAACAATTGCTGCTAAGTCACTTCAGTCGTGTCCGACTCTGTGTGATGGAAGCCCACCAGGCTCCCCCGTCCCTGGGATTCTCCAGGCAAGAACACTGGAGTGGGTTGCCATTTCCTTCTCCAATGTGTGAAAGTGAAAAGTGAAAGTGAAGTCGCTCAGTCGTGTCCGACCCTTAGCGACCCCACGGACTGCAGCCTACCAGGCTCCTCCACCCATGGGATTTTCTAGGCAATAGTACTGGAGTGGCTTGCCATTGCCTTCTCCGAATCTAACAATTAAAAATATTTTAATTAGAAAAAGACTGACAAGTACCTGGCTTTTCTGAACACAGTCACCATCACTGGTTTCTAATGAGAGAAACAATAAGTAGAATTTGCATGTTAGTCACTCACTGATTTTGAGGAAAACTGTGCTCAGTTCTTACTTTAATAAATCACACAAATGAAGAACTGGAAGATTAGAAATGATTTATTCATTCCTTCAACAAATATTAACTCACTACCTACTATGGCCCATGCATTGCTCCGAGTGTGGAGGACAGAGCAGTGAACAAGACAGGGTCCTTATTAAACTCATCTATGCAGAAAGACAAAGAAACAAACAAGCTAGTGAATACATATCATGCCAGAGGCTTATAAGGGTAAAAGAGGAAAATATAGCAGGAGAAAGGAGTGTGGGTGGGAGGCAGAATGGGAGGTCAGGGAAAGCCTCCCTAAAAAGATGTCTCTTGAGCAGAGAACTGAGGAAAAGAAGGGAGCCAGACGCGTGATGCTTACGAGAGAGGAAACAAAGTGTGAAGCCCCTCTGAGGCTTGACACCATGAAGACAGCTGCTGCTGCTGCTGCTAAGTCACTTCAGTCGTGTCCGACTCTGTGTGACCCCATAGACGGAAGCCCACCAGGCTCCCCCGTCCCTGGGATTCTCCAGGCAAGAACACGGGAGTGGGTTGCCATTTCCCTCTCCAATGTGTGAAAGTGAAAAGTGAAAGTGAAATCGCTCAGTCGTGTCCGACTCTTAGCAACCCCACGGACTGCAGCCTACCAGGCTCCTCCATCCATGGGATTTTCTAGGCAAGAGTACTGGAGTGGCTTGCCATTGCCTTCTCCGATGAAGGCAGCTACAAGGCCATTTTCCAGGACAGAGTAGACAAAGAGAAGCATGATGGGGAGGGGAGCCCAGAAAAGTAAGGTGGGGTCAGGTTATACACCATCTTCTATGTTCCTGAAGGACTTGCTTTAGCTTTAAATCTGAGAGAGAAGGGGAGCTAGAAGAGTAACTGAATCTATTTAAGGATCCCTCTGGTCACCAACACAAGACACGTGATACCAATACCAATACACGATAGTGGGGCAAGGGAAGAAGCAGAGAGACCATGGAAAGGACAATTAATTACCAAATATGTTTCCAGAAGGAGGGAGAGACCAACTGCACACCCAGTGCTGCAGGTAAGACAATAAACAAAAATTGACCTTTGGACTTGGCAACATTAAAGTGATCAGTGATCTTGATAAAAAATAGTTTTGGTGGAATGGTGGAAACAAAAGACTAACTGGCATTTAAGTTAAACACAAACCTGCCATGGTCTAGCATTCCACTCTTAGGCACTCACCAAGAGAAAAGAAAATACATATCCATATAAAGAGCTGAACACGAATATTGATAATGCCAAATTGGACACAACCCAAATATTCAACAACAGGTGAATAGATAAACAAATATCCATACCATGGAAGGCTACCTAAAAATAAAAGGGATGAACTATTCATACACACAACATGGACACATTTTTAAATACTTAAAAGTGAAAGAAGTCTGACACAAAAGAACAGATACTGTATGATTCCATTTGTATAAAATTTCTGCAAGTGCAAACTTATTTATGGTGACAGAAAGCAGAGGCGTGCTTGTCTGGGATGGTGCAGCAAAAGAAAACTTGGATAATGAATATCCTCATTATCCTGATTGTGATGATGGTTTCATGGGTACAAACATATATCAAAACATCACGTTGTATACTTTGTGGCCTGTTTCTTATACATTAATATCTCTTTTAAAAATTTTATTTATTTATTTATTTTTGGCTGCACTGTGTCTTCATTGCTTTGCTCACATTTTCTCTAGTTGCAGTGAGCAGGGGCTGCTCATTGTTGCAGTGCGTGGGCTTCTCAATGCGGTGGCTTCTCTTATTGAGGAGCATAGACTCTAGGATGTGCAGACTTCAGTTGTTGCAGCTACCGGGCTCGAGAGCACAGACTCAACAGATGTGGCACGCATGCTTAGTTTCTCCACGGCATGTGGAATCTTCCCAGACCAGGGATTAAATCTGTGCCCCTTGCATTGGCAGGTGGATTCTTTATCACTAGCGCCACCTGGGAAGTCCTGTATCCTTTCAAATCAAAACCCTATGCATCTTTCAAGACTTCTCTCAAATACATTGTCCATCCTTATGAAGCCATTCTTCAGTCATCTTCAGGCATGACCTCTCCTGCCTTTAGTCAGAGCCTCATTGTACCCAGGAAATACTCGTTTGTAGTACTATTCATCCCACCAATTTCTTTTTTTTTTTTGTAATTAATTTATTTTTTATTGGAGGCAAATTATTTTACAATATTATATTGGTTGGTTTTGCCATACATTAACATGAATTCGCCCCGGGTTTACATAAGTTCCCCCTCCTGAACCCCCCTCCCACCTCCCTCCTCCCTCCTCCCTTTATCCTCCCTCTGGGTCATCCCCGCATGCCAGCCTCGAGCATCCTGTAACATGCATTGACCCTGAACTAGTGATTCATTTCACATATGACAACATACGTGTTTCAATGCCATTCTCCCAAATCATCCCACCCTCACCCTCTCCCACAGAGTCCCAAAGACTGATCTATACATTTGCGTCTCTTTTGCTGTCTCGTATACAGGGTTATCATTTGCATCTTTCTAAATTCCATATATATGCTTTAGTATACTGTATTGGTGTTTTTCTTTCTGGCTTACTTCACTCTGTATAATAGGCTCCAGTTTCATCCACCTCATTAGAACTGATTCAAATGTATTCTTTTTAATGGCTGAATAATACTCCATTGTGTATATGTACCAAAGCTTTCTTATCCATTCGTCTGCAGATGGACATCTAGGTTGCTTCCATGTTCTGGCTATTATAAACAGTGCTGCAATGAACATTGGAGTACATGTGTCTCTTTCAATTCTGGTTTCCTCAGTGTGTATGCCCAGGAGTGCGATTGCTGGATCATATGGCAGTTCTATTTCCAGTTTTTTGAGGAATCTCCACACTGTTCTCCATAGTGGCTGTACTAGTTTGCATTCCTACCAACAGTGTAAGAGGGTTCCTTTCTCTCCACATCCTCTCCAGCATTTATTGCATGTAGACTTTTGGATAGCAGCCATTCTGACAGGTGTGAAATGGTATCTCATTGTGGTTTTGATTTGCATCTCTCTGATTATGAGGGATGTTGAGCATTTTTTCATGTGTTTGTTAGCCATCTGTATGTCTTCTTTGGAGAAATGTCTGTTTAGTTCTTTGGCCCATTTTTTGATTGGGTCATTTATTTTTCTGGAATTGAGCTGCAGGAGCTGCTTGTATATTTTGGAGATTAGTCCTTTATCAGTTGCTTCATTTGCTATTGTTTTCTCCCATTCTGAAGGCTGTCTTTTCACCTTCCTTATAGTTTCCTTTGCTGTGCAGAAGCTTTTGATTTTAATTAGGTCCCATTTGTTTATTTTTGCTTTTATTTCCAATATTCTGGGAGGTGGGTCATGGAGGATCCTGCTGTGATTTATGTCGGAGAGTGTTTTGCCTACGTTCTCCTCTAGGAGTTTTATAGTTTCTGGTCTTACATTTAGCTCTCTAATCCATTTTGAGTTTATTTTTGTGTATGGTGTTAGGAAGTGTTCTAGTTTCATTTTTTTACAAGTGGCTGACCAGTTTTCCCAGCACCACTTGTTAAAGAGACTGTCTTTTCTCCATTTTATATTCTTGCCTCCTTTGTCAAAGATGAGGTGTCCATAGGTGCCTGGATTTATCTCTGGACTTTCTATTTTGTTCCATTGATCTATATTTCTGTCTTTATTCCAGTACCATACTGTCTTGATGACTGTGGCTTTGTAGTAGAGCCTGAAGTCCGGCAGGTTAATTCCCCCAGTTCCATTCTTCTTCCTCAAGATTGCTTTGGCTATTCGAGGTTTTTTGTATTTCCATACAAACTGTGAGATTATTTGTTCTAGTTCTGTGAAAAATATCGTTGGTAGCTTGATAGGGATTGCATTGAATGTATAAATCACTTTGGGTAGTATACTCATTTTTACAATATTTATTCTTCCAATCCATGAGCATGGTATATTTCTCCATCTATTAGTGTCCTCTTTGATTGCTTTCAGTAGTGTTTTATAGTTTTCTATGTACAAGTCTTTTGTTTCCTTAGGTAGATATATTCCTAAGTATTTAATTCTTTTCGTTGCAACAGTGAATGGAGTAGTTTCCTTAATTTCTCTTTCTATTTTCTCATTATTAGTATATAGGAATGCAAGGGATTTCTGTGTGTTGATTTTATATCCTGCAACGTTACTGTAATCATTGATTAGCTCTAGTAGTTTTCTGGTAGAGTCTCTAGGGTTTTCTGTGTAGAGGATCATGTCATCAGCGAACAGTGAAAGTTTTACTTCTTCTTTTCCAATTTGTATTCCTTTTATGTCTTTTTCTGCTCTGATTGCTGTGGCCAAAACTTCCAGAACTATGTTGAATAGTAGTGGGGAGAGTGGGCACCCTTGTCTTATTCCTGACTTTAGGGGAAATGCTTTCAGTTTTTCACCATTGAGGATAATGTTTGCTGTGGGTTTGTCATATATAGCTTTTATTATGTTGAGGTATGTCCCTTCTATTCCCACTTTCTGGAGAGTTTTTATCATAAATGGATGTTGAATTTTGTCAAAGGCTTTCTCTGCATCTATTGAGATAATCATATGATTTTTATTTTTCAGTTTGTTAATGTGGTGTATTACGTTGATTGATTTGCGTATATTGAAGAATCCTTGCATTCCTTGGATAAAGCCCACTTGGTCATGATGTATGATCTTCTGAATATGTTGTTGGATTCTGATTGCTAGAATTTTGTTAAGGATTTTTGCATCTATGTTCATCAGTGATATTGGCCTGTAGTTTTCTTTTTTTGTGGGGTCTTTACCAGGTTTTGGGATTAGGGTGATGGTGGCCTCATAGAATGAGTTTGGAAGTTTCCCTTCCTCAGCAATTTTCTGGAAGAGTTTGAGTAGAATAGGTGTTAGCTCTTCTCTAAATTTTTGGTAGAATTCGGCTGTGAAGCCGTCTGGACCTGGGCTTTTGTTTGCTGGAAGATTCCTGATTACAGCCTCTAGTTCCGTGCTTGTGATGGGTCTGTTCAGATTTTCTATTTCTTCCTGGTTCAGTTTTGGAAAGTTGTACTTTTCTAGGAATTTGTCCATTTCTTCCAGGTTATTCATTTTATTGCCATATAATTGCTGATAGTATTCTCTAATAATCCTTTGTATTTCTGTGTTGTCAGTTGTGATCTCTCCATTTTCATTTCTAATTTTATTGATTTGGTTCTTCTGCCTTTGTTTCTTGATAAGTCTGGCTAGTGGTTTGTCAATTTTATTTACCTTCTCAAAGAACCAGCTTTTGGCTTTGTTGATTTTTGCTATGGTCTCTTTTGTTTCTTTTGCATTTATCTCTGCCCTAATTTTTACAATTTCTTTCCTTCTACTGACCCTAGGGTTCTTCATTTCTTCCTTTTCTAGTTGCTTTAGATGTAGAGTTAGGTTATTTAGTTGACTTTTTTCTTGTTTCTTGATGTGTGCCTGTATTGCTATGAACTTCCCCCTTAGCACTGCTTTTACAGTGTCCCAGAGGTTTTGGGTTGTTGTGTTTTCATTTTCATTCATTTCTATGCATATTTTGATTTCTCTTTTGATTTCTTCTATGATTTGTTCATTATTCAGCAGCGTGTTGTTCAGCCTCCATATGTTGGCATTTTTAATAGTTTTTCTCTTGTAATTGAGATCTAATCTTACTGCATTGTGGTCAGAAAAGATGCATGGAATGATTTCAACTTTTTTGAATTTTCCAAGGCTAGATTTATGGCCCAGGATGTGATCTATCCTGGAAAAGGTTCCATGTGTGCTTGAGAAAAAGGTGAAATTCATTGTTTTGGGGTAAAATGTCCTGTAGATATCTATTAGGTCTAACTGGTCTATTGTATCATTTAAAGTTTGTGTTTCCTTGTTAATTTTCTGTTTAGTTGATCTATCCATAGATGTAAGTGGGGTATTAAAATCTCCCACTATTATTGCATTATTGTTAATTTCCCCTTTCATACTTGTTAGTAATTGTCTTACATATTGCGGTGCTCCTATGTTGGGTGCATAAATATTTATAATTGTTATATCTTCATCTTGGATTGATCCTTTGATCATTATGTAGTTTCCTTCTTTGTCTCTTTTCACAGCCTTTGTTTTAAAGTCTATTTTATCTGATATGAGTATTGCTACTCCTGCTTTCTTTTGGTCTCTATTTGCATGGAATATCTTTTTCCAGCCCTTCACTTTGAGTCTGTGTGTGTCCCTCGTTTTGAGGTGGGTCTCTTGCAGACAACATATATGGGGGTCTTGTTTTTGTATCCATTCAGCCAGCCTTTGTCTTTTGGTTGGGGCATTCAACCCATTTACGTTTAAGGTAATTATTGATAAGTACGATCCCGTAGTCATTTTCTTTATTGCTTTGGGTTCGAGTTTATACACCCTTTCTGTGTTTCCTGTCTAGAAAAGATCCTTTAGCATTTGTTGGAGAGCTGGTTTGGTAATGCTGAATTCTCTCAGCTTTTGCTTGTCTGTAAAGCTTTTGATTTCTCCTTCATATTTGAATGAGATCCTTGCTGGGTACAGTAGTCTGGGCTGTAGGTTATTTTCTTTCATCACTTTAAGTATGTCTTGCCATTCCCTCCTGGCCTGAAGAGTTTCTGTTGAAAGATCGGCTGTTATCCTTATGGGAATCCCCTTATGTGTTATTTGCTGTTTTTCCCTTGCTGCTTTTAATATTTGTTCTTTGTGTTTGATCTTTGTTAATTTGATTAATATGTGTCTTGGAGTATTTCGCCTTGGGTTTATCCTGTTGGGGACTCTCTGGGTTTCTTGGACTTGGGTGATTATTTCTTTCCCTATTTTAGGGAAGTTTTCAACTATTATCTCCTCAAGTATTCTTTCATGGTCTTTCTTTTTGTCTTCTTCTTCTGGGATTCCTATGATTCGAATGTTGGAGCGTTTAACATTGTCCCAGAGGTCTCTAATATTGTTCTCATTTCTTTTAATTTGTTTTTCTTTTTTCCTCTCTGTTTCATTTATTTCTACAATTCTGTCTTCTAGCTCGCTTATCCTGTCTTCTGCCTCTGTTATTCTACTGTTTGTTCCTTCCAGAGTGTTTCTGATCTCATCTATTGCATTATTCATTGTATATTGACTCTTTTTTATTTCCTCTAAGTCCTTATTAAACCTTTCTTCCATCTTCTCAATCTTTTTCTCCAGGTTATTTATCTTTAACTCCATTTTGCTTTCAAGATTTTGAATCATTTTCACCATCAAAATTCGAAATTCTTTATCAGGTAGATTCCCTATATCTTCCTCTTTTGTTTGTGTTGATGGGCATTTATCTTGTTCCTTTACTTGCTGGGTATTTCTCTGCCTCTTCATCTTGCTTGTAATGCTTTGCTTGGGGTGGCCTTTCCCTCTTCTGGCCGTTTGTGGAGTTCTCTTTATTATGTAGTTTCCTCGTTGTGTGTGGGGTTGGACAGTTGACTTGTCAAGGTTCCCTGGTTACGGAAGCTTGTGTCGGTGTTCTGGTGGGTGGAGCTGGATTTGTTCTCTCTGGAGTGCAATGAAGTGTCCAGTAATGAGTTATGAGATGTCAATGGGTTTGGAGTGACTTTGGGCAGCCTGTATATTGAAGCTCAGGGCTAGTTTCCTGTGTTACTGGAGAATTTGCGTGGTATGTCTTGCTCTGGAACTTGTTGACCCTTGGGTGGTGCTTGGTTTTAGTGTGGGTATGGAGACGTTTGATGAGCTCCTATCGATTAATGTTCCCTGGAGTCAGGAGTTCTCTGGTGTTCTCAGGATTCGGGCTTAAGCCTCTTGCCTCTGGTTTTTGGTCTTATTCTTGGAGTAGCCTCTAGACGTCTCTATCTGTCATTTCCAAGGTGGTTCCCTCTGTTTTAGCTTCTGTTTGCTGGTCTCTTCAGTGTCTAATTTCCTCCCTGATACTACGGGGTGGGTGGACACTTTTTAAGGCTCAGTTGTTCAGTCCTGTTCTGGGAAGGGAGGAACGCTGCAGACGAATATCTCTGGCGTCTGTGGGGAGTGATCGCAGTGTCTCGGCCACACTGGGTTTGCCCCTGCTCACAGCACGTATGCTGTCCCAGTCTACACTGCACAGACTCTAGGTTGCTCTGCCGGGAACTGTCCGAGGCCGGCGCCGGGTTGTATGCACTTCCCAGGTCTGAGCGGCTCAAGTTCAGGTTCTCAGGTACTCCACAAAGGCGCAGACTTGGTTGGGCCTGCGTTTTGTGCCTTTCCCGGTCCGAGCAGCTCAGGGGACCAGGTGTTTGGGGAGCGCTGTCTCTGCGACTTATCGCCTCCCCAGTCCCCGCC
Source organism: Moschus berezovskii (assembly GCF_049115385.1). Classification (NCBI taxonomy): domain Eukaryota; kingdom Metazoa; phylum Chordata; class Mammalia; order Artiodactyla; family Moschidae; genus Moschus; species Moschus berezovskii. The sequence continues at coordinate 100,238,405 of NC_142464.1, read as the reverse complement.
ACTCAGTTTTCTGGGTGTACAACCGGCGCACCTTCTTGGGTGGATATCGACCGGCCCGAGCCCAAGAAGTCCTGATTAGCAACAAGCCTGTCTGCAGTTTGTATCAGATGCCTTTCTGGGGCCGCGGTTGCCCGCTCCGGCTCTGGCTGCGCTCCCTGCCTGTCTCGGCGGGGGATGGGGGATGGGCCGACTGCAGCCGGCTCCCTCTGCTCAGTCCTTTATTCTGTGAGCACGGCTGGCCGAGTCTTAGGTTAGAGCTTTCCGCCTTTTCATGGGGAAGCTATCCCACAGTCTGCTTTGCTCTCCCCAGTTCTCTCAAATTGTTCTCGCGGCATTCAAGCCCAGTCCTCTCTCTAAGCAGTTCAGCCGGCTCCTCCCTGCCCAGCGCCCGCTTGCTAATGGCGTATGCAGGCGTCTGCGCTGCTTCTCCGCTGGGAGTTACCGTTTGGCGGGTAGTCTCCTTTCGAAGACAATGGGCTGCTTTTCTGGGTGCCTGACGTCCTCTGCCAGCATTCAGTAGTTGTTTTGTGGACTTTACTCCACGTTCAAATGTTCTTTTGATGAATTTGTGGAGGAGAGAGTGGTCTCGCCATCCTATTCCTCCGCCATCTTGTTCCTCCTCCATCTCACCAATTTCTGACCCAGGAGATAGATGCAAAAGTATCACATTGTTTGCAGAAGAGTTCCTTGGTGGCATAATGGTTAGGGTTCTTGGCTTTCACTGCTGTGGCCCCAGTTCAACATCTGGTCAGGGAACTGAGATCCCACAAACTGTGTGACACAGATTTTTTTAAAAGCATTATATTGTTTGGAACTTTCGTAAGTAGGACTAATTCAGCTGGGAGGTGTACCATTTTGCCCTGCCCCACTCCCTCCTTCCAATTATTGTCCTTGTAATAGAGATCAAGAATGGCGCTCAAGCTGCTGTCTGGACTATTGCCAAAAAGGCACCCCAAATAGAGATATAAGTCACCCTGTATATTGTCACCCTGCTTATTTAACTTATATGCAGAGTACATCATGAGAAACACTGGGCTGGATGAAGCAGAAGCTGGAATCAAGATTGCTGGGAAAAATGAAGCACAAGCTGGAATCAAGATTGCTGGGAAAAATATCAATAACCTCAGATATGCAGATAATACCACCCTTACGGCAGAAAGCAAAGAGGAATTGAAGAGTCTCTTGATGCAAGTGACAGGACAGTGAAGAGTTGGCTTAAAACTCAACATTCAGAAAACTAAGATCATGGCATCTGGTCCCATCACTTCATGGCAAATAGATGGGGAAACAGTGGAAACAGTGAGAGACTTTCTTTTGGGGGGCTTCAAAATCACTGCACATGGTGACTGCAGCCATGAAATTAAAAGACACTTGCTGCTTGGAAGAAAAGTTATGACCAATCTAGACAGCATTTTAAAAAGCAGAGACATTACTTGGCCAACAAAGGTCTATCTAGTCAAACTATGGTTTTTTCAGTAGTCATGTATGGGTGTGAGAGTTGGACCATAAAGAAAGCTGAGCGCTGAAGAATTGATGCTTTTGAACTGTGGTGTTGGAGAAGACTCTTGAGAGTCCCTTGGACTGCAAGGAGATCCAACCAGTCCATTCTACAGGAAATCAGTCCTGAATATTCACTGGAAGGACTGATGTTGAAGCTGAAACTCCAATACTTTGGTCACCTAATGCGAAGAACTGACTTCTTTGAAAAGACTCTGATGCTGGGAAAGATTGAAGGTAGGAAGAGAAGGGAACGACAGAGGATGAGATGGTTGGATGGCATCACCGACTCAATGGACATGGGTTTGAGTAAACTCTGGGAGTTGGTGATGGACAGGGAAGCCTGGCGTGCTTCAGTCCATGCGGTCGCAAAGAGTTGGACATGACTGAGCAACTGAACTGAACTGAGTCTGCTGCTGCTGCTGCTAAGTGACTTCAGTCGTGTCCGACTCTGTGTGACCCCATAGATGGAAGCCCAGGCTCCTTCAAATAAGACATTTTTAAAGCCATTTGAATCTACATATTATGGTCCATTTTATAATTAGAGTCTGTTTTTACAAACATATAAAGATTTTGTCTTCTAGAATAATTCACTTTAGGTTCAAAATCATTTGGGGATCACAAAAAGATGGAACATTCCTTTGCCAATTCAAGATTAAGTTCAGAAGTGAATATGGAGTTTTCTCAGTGTTGATCTGGCTAATATGTACTAAACATATGTACACTGTATTACACTTAAATTATTTGTGTTTAAGCTGTTATCTGGAGCTTTCCTGGTGGCTCAGCAGTAATGAATCCGCCTGCAATGCAGGAGCAACAGGAGACCTGGGTTCGATCCCTGGACCAGGAAGATCCCTTGGAGAAGGGCATAGCAACCCACTTCAAGATTCTTGCCTAGAGAATCCCATGGACAGAGGAGTCTGGCAGGCTACAGCCCATAGGGTCAAAAGAGTCAGATACAACTGAAGCAACTTTGCAAGCAGCCATTATTTAACATTTAAAAAACACATATTTAGTTAGCCATTCAAAATACATATTCAGACTTACCTGGTGGTCCAGTGGTTATGAATCCAGATTGCAAGGCAAAAGATGTGGGTTCAGATCCCTGGTTGGGTAACTGAGATTCCACAGGTCTCGAGGTACGGTCAAAAAAGAAAAAGAAGAAAATACATATTCAGTTAAACACTCGCAGTCTTAGTCTTCTCATCTAACAACAAGAGCAACAACAAAAAAGGTCCAGCTTCAGGGTGTTTGGGGGTAAAATGAGCAGACTCATGTGCCCTCCTCAGATGGGCATGTAAAGCCTTTCATCATCAGGACTGCATAACCTCACCTGACTCATGCCCTTAGCTCCTTCCCTGCTGCACACCTCCTGCCAACCATGAGTCACATCCAGACTTCTGGTCATCCTTTAATTCCACCAGAGTTTTCCAAGCCATCACACCTTTATACTGGATGTTTTCTTTCTGTAGAAAATCTTTCTTTCCCTTCTCCAAAAAAAAAAAAAATACTCCTCATCATCAAAAATTTCAATCAAATAGTGTGAAACATATTTCACAGCTGTGAAACATGCTAATTCTTCTGGGCTAGATTGTCTTCTCTATTGCTTCCATTGCTCTGTTATTCATTATAAGAATGTGTTTTCCACTTTCTCTCATTAATCTCTGAATATCCTGAGGGTGAAATTTATTTATTTTTGTATTCAAAACACTTATTTTTGTATTCAAAACACTTACCCTAGGGAATTCCCCGTGGCCCAGTTGTTAGGACTCTTTCTGGCCTGGGTTTGATCCCTGTTTGGAAAACTAAAATTCCGAAAGCCAAGAGGCATGTCCAAAAACAAAACAAAAATAGACAAACACTTACCCTAGTGCCTGCTGTACAGACTATGAATAAAAGCTGGTGACATGGCCTGAGGGTTTAACTCATAAGTCACACTTTAGTGACTTAAATATTCATAGTACATAAGCTTTTAATTTTGACGGGAATTAAATTATTTTACTAAATTTTGTTTTGAGAATGCTTTTTGCCCTCACTAATCCAATCAACCAAAAACAATGTTTTTAATTTAAATCTGTGAAAGGGCTTTTTAAAAAATATTGTTTACATTTACTTCTTAATAATTTCACAAGTACCTGGTTCAATGATAGGTAGAATAGTCCTTCTCCAAGTGTAGCTGAAAAACTGAAAGTGGTTTACACAGAGTTCTTGAACTTGCTTGTGCCTAGATGTGATTACAGAGTTGTCTTCTTTTTTGGCTCATTCAGACACGGCCGCAGATGACCTGGACTGACGCTGGTGTTCTGTGAAACTGCTTATATTAAGCAGGGGAATACCACTGTCCATCTATTGATGCCAGACCAGCTAACCAGCTGACAACTATCAGGCTACATTTTTCTTTCTCATCTAGTTATGATCACGTCTGCCTGGACTGAAATCCCAGCTTCCTCACCTGCTATGAACTTAGGCAGTCAACTTGTCCCAGCCTGTTTCCTCATCTGCAAAGTACGGGTAATTTTAGCACCTATTTTAGAGGGCTCTTCTCAGGATTCAATACAAGTGAAGTGCTTGGAACAGGGTGAGGGATTAATTCATTCTCCACATATTTATTTTTGCATACTTTGAAATTGTGGAAATGTACTCTTTTTGAATGAACAGAATCTGAATTTAAAACTCTTGGAGAACAGTACTTACAAAGGTTTTAACAAAAGTGGTGTTTTAAATACAAATTCATTTTAAACCAGTCAACATGACTATATTTTATCCATTCTTTTCCTGAGTCACGTTGAGTGCTTGCTAAGTCGCTTCAGCCCTATCAGACTCTGCGACCCAGTGGACTGTAGCCTTCCAGTCCATGGGATTCCCTCCAGTCCTCTGTCCATGGGATTCTCCAGGCAAGAATACTGGAGGGTTGCCATTTCCTTCTCCAGGGGATCCTCTCGGCCCAGGGATCCAACTTGCATCTCCTGTGTCTCCTGCATTGGCAGGCAAATTCATTACCACTGTGCCACTTGGGTTGAAACAATTAAAAACAACACAAGAACAGGTATTTTAAATTATACAGGAAAACTAGTTTATGCCCCTCATTGATCTTTTTCACTCTCTCTAAAATAGGGTAGTGCTGTCTACTCCCCAGAGGCTTCCCAGGGGGCTCCAGTGGTAAAGAATCAGCCTGCCAATGCACGAGATGCAGGTAATGCGGGTTAGATCCCGGGGTAGAGAAAAGCCCTGGGCAGAAAAGAGACCTGGAGAAGGAAATGGCAACCCAATCCAGTATTCTTGCCTGGAAAATCCCATGGACAGAGGAGCCTGGCGGGCTACGGTCCATAGGGTCCCAGAGTCGGACACGACTGAAGTGACTCAGCTCACAACCACCCATCTACGCCCCATCGACACTTCGCTTCTAACTTTCAGTTCAGTTCAGTCGCTCAGTCTTGTCCGACTCTTTGTGACCCCATGGACTGCAGCACGCCAGGCTTCCCTATCCGTCACCAACTCCTGGAGTTTACTCAAACTCATGTCCATCGAGTGGGTGATGCCATCCAACCATCTGACCCTCTGTCGTCCCTTTCTCTTCCTCCCTTCAATCTTTCTCAGTGACTCACTTCTTCTCATCAGGTGGCCAAAGCGTTGGAGTTTCGCTTCAGCATCAATCCTTCCAATGAATATTCAGGGCTGATTTCCTTTAGGATGGACTGGTTTGATCTCCTTTCAGTCCAAGGGGCTCTCGAGAGTCTTCTCCAACAGCTTTGTCGAAAAGCATCAATTCTTCAGCGCTCAACTTTCTTTAAAACTTTAGGCTGTGAGGGTTTTTTGTTTGTTTGTTTGGGTAACTATTAAGTTTCGTCTGTCTGTTTCATGAGTGTTGGGATAGTGAAATAAACTATTGTGTGTGTGGGGGGGGGGTCTTCGCATTTCAGATTATTTCAGCGACGCTAGGTAGTAGCAGCAGAGAGGGCAATGGCACCCCACTCCAGTACTCTAGCCTGGAAGATCCCATGGACGGAGGAGCCTGGTAGGCTGCAGTCCATGGGGTCGCTAAGAGTCGGGGACGACTGAGCGACTTCACTTTCACTTTTCACTTTCATGCATTGGAGAAGGAAATGGCAACCCACTCCACTGTTCTTGCCTGGAGAATCCCAGGGACAGAGGAGACTAGTGGGCTGCCCTCTATGGGGTCGCACACGACTGAAGCAGCAGCAGCAGGTAGTAGCCGGGTTGGCTGAAGGAGGGGGGTAAAAATCAATACACCGTTGGCAGAGCAGGTCGGCCGCGAGAGTAAGTTTGACACTTTGAGGCTCCCGTAGTTAAGCTCGCTTGACGAACCAACAGGGCGCCGCCCGCCGAGCTACCCACGTGCTGTTTCCGGTCGTACACGGAAGCACGACTCCGAACCGCCGCTAAGTCGGTTGGAAGTTGCCGGCGTTGTGGGGTTTTCTTAAAACTGCTGGTCGCGGAGCCAGTCAGCCGCCAACATGTCTAGCAGAAACAATAACAAGCTGCCCAGCAACCTTCCGCAGTTACAGAATCTGATCAAGCGGGACCCGCCGGCCTACGTGGAGGAGGTGGGAATGCGGCGCGGTGACGCTGGAAACCCGGGTGGAGACGCTGGCTCTAGCGACGCGTGGGACGTATCCGGGATTCTGGCTCGCCGCGTGTTCGTCTCTTAAGTTCAGGGGTTCCCCGCGAGGAGAAAAGAGGTTAAGGGAGAGACATGGCTCAGGGTTCTTTTCCCACCCCTTGAAATCTGCTGCCTGTTTGGATTTTCTGCTTGCTCGGTAGACCCCGCTGCTACAGAAACACCTTTTAAAAGACCTCATTTTGCTTTATCTCCGGAACTTACTGAGGTGGAGAGACAAATGGTCCACCCCCTAATCTCCGACTTCCAGATAACTTTCTCAAGCCTTTTGTTTTCTGAAACCCCTAAATTGAATTAGTCATTAACACTTGATGAAACTTTTGTTGGAATACTTTGAATCTAAGTCTGTTTACGGGAGCCGGCGTTCTGTGCCAGGGACTGTGTTGGGAAGGGGGCGGATTCTCAAGTGTACGGGACAGACACAGGCGCTTGCTTGGTGGTGGAGGTGTTCAGTCGTTCAGTCGTGTCCACTCTTTGCGAACCCCTGTACTCCAACATGCCAGGCTTCCCTGTCCTTCACCTTCTCCCGGAGCTTGCTCAAACTCATGTCCGTTACATGAGTCGGTGATGCAGTCCAACCATCTCATCCCGTTGTCCCCTTCTCCTGCTTTCAATCTTTCCCAGCATCAGGGTCTTTTTTAGCTTGGTATATATATTTAAAACCAGATTCAGTCTCATCAGAAGCTGGCATGACCTGGATGTCAGAATTTAAGTCGGGAAAAGACAAAGTTAAAAATTAGAGATTAGATCCAGACTGTGACGGGCTTTGTATACTGACCTGATACAAATTGTGAACATTACGCGTGTTTGAGCTGAGAAGTGACAAAATGAAAGTGATGATTTTGATATTAATTTGGCACGTGCTTTCTTCCGACACCCATTTATCTGACAGGCATTAAACAGTTATCTGCTGCAATTGTTTGTGCAAATGGCTAACATAATTATTCGTCTTTTGATTGCCATTCTCATTTCCTCTTCTCCTTCAGATTTTCACTTAGAAATATTTATGTGAACTATTATTGTTGTTGTTGTTCAGTGGTTAAGTTGAATCCAACTTTGTGATGCCATGGACTGCAGCACTTATGGTCTCAGTGGTTTAGATCACCAGCAGAGAGAGCCTTTTGAAAGATTCAAGGGAGTGGAAATAAAGAGGAACAAATACAAGAAGTTAAGTAATGTAGGTGAGGATTTGAGATGTGTAAAGCAGTGAAAACCTTAGGGGCTTCCACAGTAGCTCAGCTGGTAAAGCATCCGCCTGCAATGCAAGAGACTCTGGTTTGATTTCTGGGTGGAGAAGTTTCCCTGGAGAAGGGATAGGCTACCCACTCCAGTATTCTTGGGCTTCCCTGGTGGTTCAGACCGTGAAGAATCCACCTGTAATGCGGTAGACCTGGGTTCGATCCCTGTGTTGGGAAGATCCCATGGAGGAGGGCGTGGCAACCTGCTCCAGTATTCTTGCCTGGAGAATCCCCATGTACAGAGGAGCCTGGCGGACTACATGTAGTCCATGGGGTTGCAAAGAATCGGACATGACTGAGCAACTAAGCACAGCCCAGCATAAACCATTAGACAAAGCATAGTTGAGAGTCTATACAATGCTGTATTTAAAAGCACTGGTTTCAGCACTAACTCTGTACTCTGGGCCTGCTGCTGCAGCTGCTAAGTTGCTTCCGTTCCGTTCCGTCGCTCAGTCGTGTCAGACTCTTTGCGACCCCGTGGACTGTAGCCTACCAGGCTTCTCCGTCCATGGGATTCTCCAGGCAAGAATACTGGAGTGGGTTACCGTTTCCTTCTCCAGGGGATCTTCCCGACCCAGGGATCGAACCCGGGTCTCCCGCATTGGAGGCAGACGCTTTAACCTCTGAGCCACCAGGGAAGCCCTAAGTTGCTTCAGTCACGTCCAACTCTGTGCGACCCCATAAACGGCAGCCCACAAGGCTCCCTGTCCCTGGGATTCTCCAGGCATTCCTTCTCCAATGCATGAAAGTGAAAAGTGACAATGAAGTCGCTCAGTCATGTCCGACTCTTAGCGACCCCATGGACTGCAGCCTACCAGGCTCCTCCGTCCATGGGATTTGCCAGGCAAGAGTACTGGAGTGGGTTGCCGTTGCCTTCTCCGACTCTGGGCTTGCTATTGACCAATTGTATAACCAGAGATTTAACCACCTGAGCCTATGTGTATTATAATGTGTGAAGAGATAATAGCTACCTCAGAGGAGTACCCATCCATTCCCTTAAGAAATTCTTATACAAATTCACACATATTGTATCTCCTGTGTGTTAGTATTTATAATTCTAAGCACTCAGGGTACTGGGCTTCCCAGGTGGCTCAGTGGTAAAGAATCCACCTGCCAAGCAGGAGATGCAAGAGACACAGGTTTGATCCCTGGGTTGGGAATATCCCCTGGAAAAGGAAATGGCAACCCACTCCAGTATTCTTGCCTGGAAAATTCTAATTTCCAGGAGCCTGGCACACTGCAGGCCATCGGGTTGCAAAAAGTCAGACACGACTTACCAACTCAGTCACCACCACCAAACACTCAGGATGCAATGATAAATAAGATATGAGAGCCTTCTTCTCTTGGATTTATATTCTAATGATGGAAGACATAGAGTGGTAAGAGTTATGAAGAAAGTAAAACTGGATATGAATATGTTAGGATTGGAGGCTTTTGATTTGGCTGCCATAAACAGGGAAGGCTTTTCTGCTGTGATATTGAGACAGATCAAGAACATTCTAGATAGGGAGAATAGGAAGTGTAGAAGCTTTCAGTGGAGAAGAGGTAGAGAGGCGGCCGGTGTGGCTAACATGTAATGAACACAGACAAGAGTAGTGTAATATGACCTGGGAAATGCAGGCAGACAGAGATTGGGTCATGTGGGGCCCTTGAAAACTTGGTAAAGAGTTAAGATTTTACTCTTGGTGTGTTAGGGAGCCATTGAAGAGTTTTAAGCAGATGTCTGACATGATCTGATATATATTATTAAAAATTTACTCTGGAGGTTATAGGTTGTTGAGCAGCAAGATTGCAAGCAGGGTAACTAATGTAATAGCTGTCAGAATGGCCTAGGTGAGGGTTGGTGGTACCCCTGGAATTATCAACAGAAGTGGAGAGAAGTGAACAGATTGAGACTGGCTCTCATGGAAATGGAGAAATGGAGCTAGTAGAACTTCCAGATGGAGTGGACATGGGGCATAAGGAAAAAGGAAGGAAGAATGATTCATGTGTTTTTATTTCTGTGTCTGGGTATTTGACAAATACTATTTAGTACCTATTGTGTACTCGGTACTGGGACTATGGTAGTGAGCTATACAGATAAAAATACCTTTTTAATTATTTTGTAGTCATCTAGGGAAGAAGTGGGATAAGGATCTTGCCAGGAGGACTCTGAGTAATGGGGCCCTCTCTTCACTTGTCAGTGGCATTGTGGAGTCAAGAGAAGTAGGGTCTTAGCTGAAGCACGTAGGGGCTGCAGGTCTCCCTCTTTGATTCCTACTCTTGGAGAAAACTGGAGGCCTAGCAGTTTTGAAGGGAAATCGGGGTCATGTGTTTTAACCAAGCTAAGTTTAAGATGTCTGTTAGACAGCTCAACTGTCAGTTGTGTACGTGAATTTGGAGTTCACTGAACCAGTCAGGGGTGGTAATATAAAAAAATATTCATCCTAAGTGTCCCTCTTTCTCCCCTCCCCTTCCCCCTCTTCTCCATTCTCTCCCTCTCTATCTCACAGAAACACGCATCGTTTGAAGCCATGACCTAGGCATGGAGAGTGGGTGTAGGGCAGAGAACTGAGAGCTCGGGAGTTCCAGCATTAGATTATTGGTTTGTTATTCAAATTAAACATAATTAAATGAAATAATGTACATGATGAGTTTGGCACATAGCAAGTACTGAATAAAGGGGAGCTGTTATCAGTATTATTTCTGTGTGTCTGTCTATTGCTTTTGCCTATTAACACATCTTATCTAGAAGTCCAGGGTAAAATCATAATTATTATTTAAAAGAAGAAGGAAATTTTGACTGGAGAGCTTCATATACTTGAGATGTAATTTTACATTTTATTGCCCATTTTCTGATTCATATGTTTTTGCAGGTGTTGGGGCTCCATATCATAGACAATACAGTAGAGGATCATTTAGATAGTAAATGGCAGTATAGAGCCAGATCTGAGTCGTTGACTCTTGTTTCACTGTTCTTCATATCTTTAGACCTAGATTTTTAAAGCTAAGGGAAAGGGTCTTTAGATTACCTGTGATGTGCACAGATTTTTCAAAACTCATTTTGAAGAATACTGATAAAGGAAAACATAGTGTTTTTACATACCTTTACCACATCTTTTTCTCAATGCCACTATCAAAGATTTCTAAGTAATTTTTTTTTTCTGTACTGAGAAAGTCTTGTGATAGAAGGTGACCAATTTAAATTTTATTTTTCTACAGTTTCTACAGCAGTATAATCACTACAAGTCCAATGTGGAGATTTTCAAATTACAACCAAATAAACCCAGGAAAGAACTGGCAGAGCTGGTGATGTTTATGGCTCAGGTAAGAAGGTTTTTTTTTTTTTGCGGGGTGGGGGGGAGGTAAATCACAGACCAGTTGCACACAGCTTGCAGAATATTTTCCCACTTATACCCAATCTCATTCTATTTGTAATTGGAAACCTATTTTTTAAAAATTTTTTTTTTACTTTCCCTTTTTGCAAATTTTATTTTTCTCCTCTGTTAGAGGATTTCACTGGAACTTTTCACAGAACCAACCAGAGCAAAAAAAGCTTTCAAACTGTTTGTTTTCTTCAAATTCATCATAAAAGCAGATTCTGAATCATGTCATATAATTTACTAAGACTAGAAGAAATATGAAAGGAGTCAGAGAGATTAGTGTGTAGAAGAGAAAGAGATGACTTGGAGCATCTACTTCTGTGAAACATAGCCTTTTACTCTCCTTTTGCAGAACATCCTTAATCTGTGCGTATGAATTATAGCAGAGAAAGGAAAACTTCAGAAGAGCCTTTGCTTTGTTACAGATTAGTCACTGTTATCCGGAACATTTAAGTAACTTTCCTCAAGAACTGAAAGATCTTCTCTCCTACAACCATACGGTCTTGGATCCAGATCTCCGAATGGTAGGACCAGTACTTGGGTTGATAAATTGTTCTGTGATCATATGTGGATATAATATGTGTTGATATTTAAATGAGAACCGTCTGTCATCTAAACATCTTTCTAAACCATTGATCAGTGTGTCACCCGTTCATTAAAACTCATCTGTGCTTCTCATTTACACAGAAAACAACTCAACTTACTAACTTAGCCTGTAAATCCTTACATGATCTGCTTCCTGCTTGTGTTTCTGACCTCCTCTCCCTTTCTGCTACATTCCCCTCTGATCTCTCTGTTCTGCCAGCCTGCTAACCCTGCCAGGATGTCTTTTCCCCGTTTTGAGTAGGTGATTCCTCTTAGTCATTCAAATCTCATATGCATGAAGAACCCTAATTACAACTTATAGTATTTATAAAGCTGAATTGAGACATTTATCCAGTAAGTAGCCAGTTTGTGCATTTTTAAACATTGTTACTTGGGTGACTTGACATTGGGTCCCTTTTACTTGGCTAGTGCTTCCACCTATAGAGAATATCAGGTGTGATGGCCCCCAGCTGCCCTTTCTCTAGAGCACTGTCTTCAGCTGAATAGGAGCCCTAGCCCTTGAGGGGTGGCCCTTCCAGCCCGTAGGTCTAGACTAACCCAGAGGTTCAAGAGCCCAACCCTTCCCACAGGGTGGATCCAACTCCAGGGCTTCTCTGTAATCAGACTAAAGCTTGTCTCCAGCCACAGATACATCCTTGCCCAGCTTTTTTCTCTGCCTTCTCGTGCTTTCTTTCCTTCCTTTCTAGAAAAGAGCACACACTGGAGAAACCTCCAGTGAATTGCGCTCTGATGCTAGGGAACCCAATCAGAGGCATTATTTAAAACTTATACATCAGCTTTTCAAACATCTTTACAGCTGGTAGAACTTACACAAAAATTATGGTCACAAAGCATACTAATATCCTTTACCAAAACTTATAAAAATGCTAAGTCTGTAGATTCAACTTATTCTTTCATTTTCATTTTCTTATTCTTATAATCTTATTCTTATATTCTCAACTTATTCTTTCATTTTCCCAAGCTTTCTATAATTGTATTTTTATACTTCTCTAGAATTATCTTAATTTGGTTAGGCCCCAAAGAAAAAGAGTACCTTCTCAGCACAGCCTGAGAGGCTTCAGACTTGAACCATTATGGAAGACTTTTACTTATGTCATGGATTTTTCAAGTCCTTGTGGGCCATACAGATTTTGAGTGTAGAGACTTACTGTCTTTCCAAGTAATTAGGTTTTCTTTGTTTTGTGTGCTAACAGTATCCAACCAAATTGGTCTGCAGGCATTGTTAAATAAATGTGTGTATTATTTCTTTGTAGTGTTTTATGATGACTAGTAGGTTTTTTAAAAATTAGGAGATTTCTAGGAAACAAGGGATTGAATCAGTATAATTAGTATTCCTCTTTAGAGGAATCATTAGAACACAATGGTAATTCTGTTTTAATTAGCTGTAGTGGTAACCACCAATCCTTTTCAACTCCTGGACTTTTTCCTAGCCTATTTGCTATTTTTCTAGGACTTTTTGAATCATTCCCAAATTTTTGTTCACTCTTTCCTGCTTACATAGGTATAATCAACTGTGTTTTTTTAGTGGAAGAAACAAAATACACATGTATATTAACATTTACTTACTTAATGAAATCATGGTTTATTATTTATTTATTATGTTATTTTTAAATAACATTTGCATATTTAATAAAATTTCTATTTCTCTATCTTTGACATCATAGGTACCTATTATTTAAGTTCAAATTGTCACAACCTGGCCAGTCCTTTTAACCATGCTCATGATGTGTTTGAAAGCATCCTTGCATTCTGGCAGAAATAGTTCCAAATCCTTTCCTGCTGTTTTGTCTGCCCCAAGACTTGAAATCAACTATTCGCCAAGGATCGCTTGTTCCATCTAATGGAGAATCGTGTTAGAGGCCAAAATTCGGGGGGTTAAGGGTACCCCAGTGAGAGTGCTGCAACTGCCATTGGGCTGTTCTTACTGCTAACAGTACTTCAAAAAAAAAGTGCCTTGTAAAGTCACAAATTCAGATTGATTATTCCAGTTTAGTGTATTATGTTATTGTTCCCCACCTTTCTTATGTCTGTGGATTCACTGATCACTAGCATTTTATGTTGGTACCTCCTTGACCTCCTGTGTAAAGGAGCCCTCCCTCAGTCACTGTGTAGTAATTATACCACCCTGTTTTATTTCCTTCCTGAGATTCACCTGTTAGTATGCTTACTTGCTTGTCTGTCCCCTCTTCTGCTCCACCCCCAGTGTAAGATCCACAAGGGCAGAGACTTCCTGTTCTGTTCCAATGCCTGGAATAACACCTAGTTAGTAGAAGATACTAAGCAGTTTGGGGATGTTCCTCCTCCATTTTGTCATCTTTATCATTGTCTTATAGTATTTTTTTTTCTTTTCCTGAGACATTTTGCAAAGCTTTAATCTTGCTGAGAAATAAGAATCTCATCAATCCATCAAGTTTGCTGGAACTCTTCTTTGAACTTCTACGTTGCCACGATAAGCTTCTGCGAAAGGTAAAGAACAAAACCACTCCCTACCCCCATATGTCATTTTTCCTTGCAGTGACATAAAACTTATAGTTTGGAGTCTCTTGAATTCTTGAGGCTTCGTATCATTGGAAACAGCTAAGAAATAATTTTAATAGGAAAAAGTTGAGCATTGTGTGCAGGGCAATATAGTGGTAATAGCTAATGTTCATTGTTTACTTTTTGCTGGGTTACCATTTTCAGAGCATTTTACATATTTTTTACTCACAAAGTGCTATGAGATAGGGCTTATTATTGTTATTTTTTCACAGATGAAAAATTCAAGGCACAGAGAGAGAGTAATGTGCGCAGGTCACACAGCTCCTGCAGGAGCATAAACCAGGCAGCCTAGCTCTAGAGCCCAGTCCCTTTTCCGCTGCATGGTACTGACCAGCTAAGACAGACCTTTTTTGTTATTTATATTTCCCTGTGACTTTATGTTTGCTTTACATAAAATCACTTTATGTGATTTTATATATAAGTTAGACCAGGAGCTGAAGGTTTGTGAAAGAATTTTCAGAAAGAGAAACTAAAGTTTACATTCATTAACTTAAATTTTTTTTCAAAGTGTTAAGAGACTGTATTCATTTGATTTTAGCAATTATACCTCTTGATCTAACTTGTGGAATAAAAGTAATCCATATTTTGGGTACCAATATTTGCATGCGTTTAGGGGAGTAATTTTATTTTTCTGGGCTCCAAAATCACTGCGGATGGTGATTACAGCCATGAAATTAAAAGACGCTTACTCCTTGGAAGGAAAGTTATGACCAACCTAGACAGCGTATTAAAAAGCAGAGACATTACTTTGCCAACAAAGGTTCGTCTACTCAAGGCTATGGTTCTTCCAGTGGTCATGTATGGATGTGAGAGTTGGACTGTGAAGAAAGCTGAGCGCCGAAGAATTGATGCTTTTGAACTGTGATGTTGGAGAAGATTCTTGAGAGTCCCTTGGACTGCAAGGACGTCCAACCAGTCCATTCTAAAGGAGATCAGTCCTGGGTGTTCATTGGAAGGACTGATGCTAAAGCTGAAACTCCAGTGCTTTGGCCACCTCATGCGACAAATTGACTCACTGGAAAAGACTCTGATGCTGTGAGGGATTGGGGGCGGGAGGAGAAGGGGACGACAGAGAATGAGATGGCTGGATGGCATCACCGACTCGATGGACATGAGTTTGAGTGAACTCCAGGAGTTGGTGATGGACAGGGAGGCCTGGCGTGCTATGATTCACGGGGTCGCAGAGTCGGACGCGACTGAGTGACTGAACTGAGCTGAACTGAGGGGAGTAACTTTCCTGTTTAAAAAAAATAACGATTTTATTGAAATAATAGTGTAATTCACATACAGTTCATCCATTTAAAGTGTACAATTCATTGGTGTTTAGTACATTCAGAGTTTTGCAACCATCACAGTCGATTTTAGACATCATAACCTTGAACTGAACTGAACCTTGAAAGAAACCTCATTCCCATTAGCAGTTACTCCCGTCCTCCCATCTGTCCTCCCATCTGTCCCAGCCCTAGGCAACCACCAATGTACTCTTGGTCGCTACAGATTTGCCTACTCTGCATGTTTCTTATAAATGGAATCATATAATGTGCGCTTTTTGTGACTGGCTTCTTTCACTTAGCATAGTGTTTCAGAGTACCTCCATGTTGTAGCTTGTGTCAGCACCTCATTCCTTTTTGTTGCCAAATAATGTTTCATTGTCTGGTTATACCACTTTTTGTTTATTCACTCATCAGTTAATGAACATTTATGTTGTTTTCACTTTCTGGCTGTTAAGAATAATGCTACTGTGAATATTTGTGTAAACATTGGAAATATATTTTCATATCTCTTGGGAATTTAACCAGGAGTGGATTTGTTGGTCATGTACCTCTATATTTAACCTTTTGAGGGTAACTTTCGTTTAGCTGCTTTTTTTGTTATGTTTGTTTTTTGTCTCTTTTGTGATAGAATGAAAAACGGGTAAACTAAATCCTCCTGTACATTTATATTTCTCTCCAAATAAAGTGAGATTAGAAATGTCGGTTGATTTGCATGTTTTTGTTTCTTTTCCACAGACTTTATACACTCATATTGTGACTGATATCAAGAATATAAATGCAAAACATAAGAACAATAAAGTGAATATAGTAAGTACCCTTTTGTTTTCCATGTTTGCAGCATTGCACTGCAGTATTGTGCAATATATTGAGCCTTCTTTCTCCACTTTTCCTTCAGGTATTGCAGAATTTCATGTATACCATGTTAAGAGATAGCAATGCAACTGCAGCCAAAATATCTTTGGATGTCATGATTGAACTCTACAGAAGAAACATCTGGTAATATATATGTACTTATCTCTTGACAAATAGGCTTGTATACATCTGTAATTACCACAGAACATATACGCAAATATATTTCTTGATTTTGAGCTCTTTAATATATCACTGATATAGATTAAGTTGGAAGTAAAAATACAGAGGACCCCCACCTGCTAATGCCAGAGACAAAGAGACATGGGTTCAATCCCTGGGTTGGGAAGATCCCCTGGAAAAGGAAATGGCAACCCATTCCAGTATTCTTGCTTGGGAAATCTAATGGACAGAGGAGCTTGGCAGGCTAAGGTCTATAGGGTCACAAGGAGATAATCACATTTAATATGATATTTCCTCTTGTCTTTTCTTTAATATGAATGTTGAAGTATGGTTGGAATTTTTGCTGTATTGTAGTTTTTCTTATTTTCTCCCCCCCAATTTATCTTGAGTAGGGTTTATATTGGAGAAGGAAATGGCAACCCACTCCAGTGTTCTTGCCTGGAGAATCCCAGGGATGGGGGAGCCTGGTGGGCTGCCGTCTATGGGGTCGCACAGAGTCAGACACAACTGAAGCAACTTAGCAGCAGCAGCAGGGTTTATATGTCATTTAAAATCCTTCAAAAAAACCCACTTTTTAATGTCTGCATAGCTTTCTGACACACAACTGGGCTAGAATTAAAGTGGGCTAGAAATGTTCACCTATAGTTGGCTATTTACCAACCCATGACTTTTTGAAATAGTACAAACTATAAATTTTAACATGTCAGAAGTGTTTATTATTTATTTTGTGCCATTGTCTATGCTGCCAAGTACAGTAGAATGAAAATTTACTTTAAAACACTCAACTATCTTCCCCCAGGAATGACGCCAAAACTGTCAATGTGATCACAACGGCCTGTTTCTCTAAGGTCACCAAGGTGAGCTCCTGCAGGGCTGTGTGAAGACACCATCGGTAGGTAGTTCCTTCTCTAGCTGAAAGGTGAAGGAGAGAAGTGGGTGTGCAAGGGAGCGGTGGTGTGCAGACACACTGTCAAAACTGTGCTCAGGCTGCTTCCCTGGTTTATCTGTGCTCTAGAACAGTCAAACAAAATTAAGACTTTTTAAAATGCTATTAAAGCCTTAGCATTTATTTTATGTTTTCCCCTGTAATTCTTGACTGTTCTTTTATTGGGCTCAGACAAAGCTGAAAGAAATTTAAGGGCATGTTTGACTTTCTGTTAGAAGGGCTGTATCACTTTTCTTATGGGGGATGTAGAAGTTCTTGACCGGCTGCTTAAAGGATAACAGCCATGTAGAGCCTGGCTAAGAAAGATGAGCCCAAATCCTACCATTCTTCTCTCCACCCCCCTTCACATCCTAGTTCATATGCATGTATAAAATATAGACAGAAGTATTTATTCTTTGTTGTAAGCTGGGATGAGTAATTGACTTTGTCTGAACTGGTCTTTAGATATTAGTTGCTGCTTTGACATTCTTCCT
Source organism: Moschus berezovskii (assembly GCF_049115385.1). Lineage (NCBI taxonomy): Eukaryota > Metazoa > Chordata > Mammalia > Artiodactyla > Moschidae > Moschus > Moschus berezovskii. Next base: position 100,220,800 of record NC_142464.1, on the reverse strand, counting down.
TGGGAAAGATGAAGAGGAGAAACAAGACAGTGACTCAGAATCTGAGGTTAGTTTAACCACAGATACTTTTGAACTTTACAGTTTATCAGGTTTTATTATTGTTCTCAGAGTATATCGTTAAAGTTAGAAACTTCTATGCTACCTTTATCCATTATTGAGTTCTGCCATGCTGAGATTTTGTTCTATTTAGATTTTGTCCTGAATGGACAAAATCTTCAGTAAGATTGGTTAAATAACTAATAGAACTGAGATTCATTCAGTCTTGTTCTTTCTAAAGCTGTACCTATATCTCACTGTTTAAACCTAGAATAAAAATGACTGCCAATATATTTTTGAGGTTAAACATCATGGAAGTTTATAGAGTGGAGAAAGAAAGTTGTATGCGTGTGTGTGTTCTAAGTCTCTTCAGTCATATCCGACTCTGTGACCCTAAAGACTATAGCCTGCCAGGCTCCTCTGTCCATGGAATTCTCCGGGCAAGAACACTGGAGTGGGTTGCCATGCCCTCCTTCAGTGGATCTTCCCAACCCAGGGATCCAACTCACATCTCTGTATCTCCTGCATTGGCAAGCAGGTTCTTTACCATTAGCGCCACCTGGGAAGCCCTGGGTGGTATGGCATCTTTAAAAGGAAGAATCAGGATTTATGATGTCATGAAATTTTTTTTTGTTAAAAATACTTCTATTAAGATGAAAAATTCCAAAAAAAGTCCCTTCTCATTTTTGCATTTTGGTAATAATACTGGAATATGAAATAACATCTTGTAATTTGTTTAGTTATTATTTTATTAAATAATGTATGAACAATACATTCCTACTGTAAAAAATTTCAGATGTTATAGATATAATAAAAGTTTTCTCAGTCCTTTCTTATTCCTTTCCCACCTCCGTTTTCACAGATAACCGTTCGTTTCTCATGCATATTTATGTGGACATGTGTACATATTGTCTTATGTGTGTAGTCTGTTTTTAAAATATATATAAACAATATATTTTATTTTGCACCGTGTTTTCTTTGTGATGACATATATATAGATCGATAGATGTATCAGTGCCTTTGGATAGTCTTCTACTTGTACATATAGATCTAGCTCAGTATTTTAACCTCCACATAACGTTTCAGAATATGCAATGAATGTAGTGTAGATTCAGCATTTCCCTATTGATAAAGACTTGTTTCCAGGTTTGTTTTTTTCCTTCAAATAAAAACATACTTGCCTTCTGTCTATATATTATACTTCAATAAAAACTCAAAGCAGAAAAGCAAGTTAGTGCTGTAGTGGAAATCTTCGTATGTGCCTGTTTCTGCACATGGGCATATATTTTATTCATTTTTTTTAAAGTTGTGTTTATTTTTCATAGCTTCATGGAAAAAGTACAAATACAAAGAAGTGACTGAAAGGGTTATTCTCTGCTCTTATGCAAGGGTTATTCTCTGCTCTTATGCAGATTTTCCTTGTTGATGGTTTTACAAAGTAGTTTTTTCTTCAGGATGAAGGACCAACAGCAAGAGACCTGCTTGTGCAGTATTCCACTGGGAAGAAAAGCTCTAAAAACAAGAAAAAGTTGGAAAAGGCTATGAAAGTCCTCAAGGTGAGACTCATACCTAGGAAAGGAGATGGAATTCATTAAAATGCACAATAAGTGGTCTTTAGCAAAAGCTTTTAGGCATTTGAAATAAAGTAGCATTTTTGTTAAAGACTTAGAAATGTGTGATGAATTTTTAAGCCCGATTTTTTTAGATGAATAATTGTTCTCAGCTCTAGCAAAGTCTGTGACTTGAAAATTAATTTGATTAAATTCATTTTTATTTGTTTTGATCATGTCTTCTCAGAAGAGAACACAAATTAAGTAAATCTTATATTTTGTAGTGATTATTTGAAGTCATTAATTTGCCCCTAGTTTGTTTTTTAATGTTTATATTTCCAAATCCCTATAAATCTCACAGGTGCTAATAGCTGGAACATTCCCAAGCTGACTCTTAGAAGACTTAAAGCACCTTTAGTTCTTCTAGTTGAAAGAAAGGTTTTTGGAACAAAGATTTTTTTTTTTTTTTTTCTTTTTAAATAGTGTGATAGACTTGGTAACAGCCTAGGGCCTCTTCACTATAATTCAGAATGTAAATATTTTCCTCTCCCTTTCTTTCAGAAACATAAAAAGAAGAAAAAACCAGAGGTGTTTAACTTCTCAGCTATTCACTTGATTCATGATCCCCAAGGTACTATAATTATGACCTCCCAAGTTCCTTGTTGGCTTTATCTGCCTATTTAGCTTCCTAACTTCTAGGTTATCAGAGAATATAAAATCCCTGGCACTTAATAAATAAATGCTAAAATGTTGCCTGTTGGTTGTGGCCTAAAGAATTATGTTCTAAAGCAGGGATTCCCAGCCCACAGCAAAATAAGAAAAATGTGGGGGAACAGCTCTCTTCGCAATTCATGTCTCTCATAATGCAGTAATAGCAGGACATTGTACTTGACCAAATGAAAAATTAACAATCTCTTGTTATTCCCGTTTTGTTTTGTTTTAAAACCGGCGGGTGGAAACCTAAAATTTGGGAAACCTGTTCAAGAACACTAGTTCTCAAACTAGATTGCACATGAAATCAGTTGGGGAATTTTATGAAACTATGCTGGTACTTAGGTCTTGTTATTCCCAGAGACTGATTAGTTGATATGGGGTATGATTGGGCAATGGGGTTGTTGTTTTGTTTGTTTTAGAGTAGATCCCTGTTGGTTATCTATTTTAAACATAACAGTGTGTTTTACATGTCAATCCCAAACTCCAAATCTATCCCTCCCCTGACAATGGGGCTTTTAAGTGCTTTCTGTGGTCCAGTTTACTGACCCTTCCTCTCAGTCAATGTTCCTCAAACTTTACGGCATATACAAACCACTGTGGGATCCTATTAAAGTACAGATTCTGATTTTCAGTAGGTTTGGGGATAGGTCCTGAGTTTCAGTGTTTGTAATAAGCTACACAGTGGACAGCTGTGGGTGGTCTGTAGACCACATTTAAGAAGCAGGGTCTTAGAGTGTTTGTCAAACAGTCACTCAAATGTTGATGCTGAAAATCTTGGGAATCCTTAAGACTTAACTTTGGGCACCTTTGAAGGTATATTTGCTTGTGTGTAAGTGTTTTCACCTGTCCTGTCATACCATCCTGGTTCTGCAGAGTGATTTCAGGCACAATCACGCTAGAGTCAATGATCAAACTACTGCTTTTCTCTACAGTCATTGGATAATAATTGTGCAGACCATGGGCCCACAGTATATGTCTCTGATCATTTTCTTCTTTGCAGATTTTGCAGAAAAGCTACTGAAGCAGCTGGAGAGCTCCAAGGAGAGGTTTGAAGTGAAGATGATGCTCATGAACCTCATCTCCAGATTGGTGGGAATTCACGAGGTTTGAATTGCATTGAGTTTCTCTTGATGAATATTAGAAGTAGAATTATTCTTGGTAAAAGTACACTAAGGTAGAGCGGTGGCTTAATTTTATCCTCGCATACCATTTCAACCCATATAGTTTACAAAAGGATAAAATCTTTCACTAGAAAACAGCTGTTTTTGTCACTTTTCCTTATCAGTAAGTATGAAGGTTGAATCGTACACGTATTCAGTTTATAGACAGACTGTTTTGTTCTTTTTTTTAACTTCCTTTTATTTACCTTTGTTTCACTTATACTTTTTTCTGAATCAACACAGCCCACATACTTTTATCAACTGTTTCTATGTTTCACCATTTACCCCTTCATAGCTTTCCTGACTTCCAGCTTACTCACTTAACAAAGCTGAATTCTCTGATTATTCATTTGATATTAAATAAGATTGCACGAACTCTTTGGTGGTATAATGTATGTATACTGTGTATACATATGGAAACCTCAAACATACTCAGACTATCTGCCTTTATAGAACAGGAGGAATTCTCCAAAATTCAGGTCATGAAGAAATGAGCACTGAGGTTGTTCTTGTCATTTTGCTCTTGTGATTAGTTCTCTTCAGATTGTCATTGAATATGTTGCTTTATTAAAAAAAAAAAAAGTAGTAGAGGCTTCTTTATTGAATATCATGCAGTATAGACAGATACCAAGATAAAAATGAGAGTAGACTTGAGTGAATATACTTATTCCATTTCTAAAAGAAAAATTTAACATTTTAAGAATAAATTGCTTTTTCTCCATGGGCTGCAGTTCTAAAGCAGGATCATCCAGTCAATTCTTGTTACATTTGTGTAGTAATTTCAAGTCACACATGAATTTGAGCTAATAGAAAAGCAAAAGTGATTCGTAACTGAAGTCTGATTTGATGGAAATGAAAACTGGAGCTTCACAACTGACTGCAATTAAACATCCATCTCTATATCAAACACAAGTCTTGCCATTTAGTTTTCCGGTCCTACTTTTGCTCTGTGACTAAAATAGAAAAAAAAATTATTCTCACATGATGAGCTTTGAAAAAGACTAGGCCATCTCCAAAGTTTTCTTCTTGAAGTTAAAGATTACAGTTGCTTTAATAACTGGATCCTCATCACTTTCATCTAGGTAGTTCAGTTCAATTCAGTCACTCAGTTGTGTCCAACTCTTTGCAACCCCATGAATCACAGCACGCCAGGCCCCCCTGTCCATCACCAACTCCCGGAGTTTACTCAAGCTCATGTCCATTCAGTCAGTGATGCCATCCAGCCATCTCATTCTCTGTCGTCCCCTTCTCCTCCTGTCTTCAATCTTTCCCAGCATCAGGGTCTTTTCAAATGAGTTTCAGCTTCAACATCAGTCCTTCCAATGAACACCCAGGACTGATCTCCTTTAGGATGGACTGGTTGGAACTCTTTGCAGTCCAAGGGACTCTCAAGAGTCTTCTCCAGTACCACAGTTCAAAAGCATCAATTCTTCAGCACTCAACTTTCTTTATAGTCCAACTCTCACATGCATACATGACTACTGGAAAAATCATAGCCTTGGCTAGAGAGACCTTTGTTGGCAAAGTAATGTCTCTGCTTTTCAATATGCTGTCTAGGTTGATCATAACTTTCCTTCCAAGGAGTAAGTGTCTTTTAATTTCATGGCTGCAGTCACCATCTGCAGTGATTTTGGAGCCCCCATCTAGGTGGAGCTCAGAGTAATTTCTCCAGTGTGGTTCGATTGGTATCCAATAACAAAACTAGACTGTGGGTTTTTTTGGTGATCAGATTACACTAGCTATTCAGGTTTGAATTACTATTACCTTTGAAGACTAAAAAATTGCTCTGTAGCCACACCAATTTAAAAGTAGAATGTTGCATTTTGACTGCCTTTCTTCCCTTGGTTTTGTGTACACTTTCTGCCTTGCAATAATGAGGATAGGAACATAGCCTTCCTTTCCTTGGTTAATACAGTGCACTGAATCATCCTGGATCACTCATACTTGTTGAGCGGGGAAAAAAAAATGACTCCCAGTTAGTTAAGCTTGGTGATATAATTACATCATGGAGCATTGAAACTGCATCTCAGCAGAGTTTATATATTAAGTTTGTGCATTCTTTTCTCCACAGCTTTTTCTCTTCAACTTCTACCCCTTTGTGCAGAGGTTTCTACAGCCTCACCAGAGAGGTAAGACTTCCACTTGCTGTGTTCCTTTAGTGGCCTTGGGGTTAGAATAACCGTTCAGAGTCTTTTGGAATTACAGTTACTGTGTCCAACTCTTGTGACCCTATAGACTGTAGCCATCTGTCCATGGGATTCTCCAGGCAAGAATACTGGAGTGGATTGCCATTTCCTTCTTCAGGGGATCTTCCTGACCCAGGAATCAAACCCGGGTCCCCTGCATTGCAGGCAGAATCTTTATATATATTGCTTCTTTAAAGGGAGAGTGTGTGTGTATGTGTATATTTATATATTTTCATTTATTTAGTGATTCCTAGTAAGCACTGCATTAGACATCAGTGTGCATAAAGTATTGCTCTTACCTTCATAGAGCTTACATTCTAGAGGGAGATCCACAGAGTGTTGTATGTCCAGGTGAAGATAAGTATTTTGAGAAAAAAGGAAGCAGGTAAGGGGAATAGAAAGTGCCGGAGTGGGTTCTGTTTGGATTATGTGGTCAGGAGAGACATTTTGATGAGGCTGCAGTTGAGCAGGAAGCAAGGCAGTGAGTCACGCAGATGTCCGAGGGTTGGGTGGTCCAGACGGAGTGATCAACAGGAGCACCAAGGCCGGTGTGTGTGCTCGCCATGTTTGCTGTGGTCCTGAGACAGGGCTGTAAACTGACTGACCATGGCTTATGATCTCTTACATTGTTAGAAGTCACGAAGATCCTTCTGTTTGCTGCACAAGCGTCTCATCACTTAGTACCCCCAGAGGTGAGAACTCTTAAACTTCTGTCAGGATCTAGTGAGTACATAGCAGTGCCACTGAGTATATCATGGTGGCTTTTCCCACAGAGATTACAGTCCTCCCCACTTCTTAAACTGAGTAGAAGAGACACTAGCTCTTAAGGAGACTTATATAGAGAAGTTTACTTTTAGAAATAAAAACATTTTACTATAGAAAATAAAGATTGTTTGGAACCAGTGGTTGAGAATTCTTGTTTTGTTTAGTAGCCAAATTTTATCCTGGAGAAGGCAAGAATATCAGTGAATTTATATAGTGATTATTTTTCCAAGCTGGTAGTTCCTTTCTTTGATTAAAACAGTGTTGGATAAACCTGGGTCAAAGCACATTTTTAACCAGTGTTGAAAACTTAGATTAAAGGAGAGCCAGATTTAATCTCAGAATAGCCAAGAAGACAGCTGACACCCAAAGTAGAGTACTTTTCTGTCTTCCTCAGTCTCAATCCTTCCACCTCACAAACCGAAGGTGGAGGGCAGTTTTTCCACTGTGATGGTGTATCATCCCTTCATCGCCAAGCGTTTGAGTAGGTGGAGACATGTTACCAATACTCATATCCTTTCTTTCCATCCCATTCAGATCATCCAGTCATTGCTCATGACTGTGGCCAACAATTTTGTTACTGACAAGAACTCTGGAGAAGTCATGACAGTAGGGTATGTAGCATGTGGCTGGAGGCAGTGGCTGTGGTTTTCACCTACTGGCTTGCTTTCTATTACCAAGATGTGAAATTTCAGCTAAAATGTGCCCTCTGAGAAAAACTTAACATATACTTCAGCCTTCTCAGTATTTTTCTTCTTCTCTTGGTAATTTTTTAATTTATTGGTTGGAATTTTGAGTCAGAGAAAAGATTTCTGTCCTTCTAATCAACATTTAGTTTTTTAACTAGCTTTTTATTCTTTCAAATGAATGCTTGTTGTGCAGTCTAAATATTTTTTCCTGTCTGCTACCCTAAATTCCTGTCTTCCTGGAATAAATGATTCATTATTAAATGATTCTTTAGTCCCAAAGCAGTTCAGTGACCTTTTTGATTAATTCAGAAACACTTAGTGAGTGTGAGCACTGGTTTAGGATGTCCAGTCTGTCCTGATAACTAAGCAGTATGCCGAACAGCTGCTTTTTATCTCACTTGGAAAAAGATTGCTGGGAGATAACAGCCCTAAAGACTAACTTTTTGGGTGGAATGGGGGAGGGGAGGGGATGTATATGTAATTATGACTGATTCGTGTTGATGTACGGTCAGTTCAGTTCAGTTCAGTTCAGTCACACAGTCGTGTCCGACTCTTTGTGACCCCATGAATCACAGCATGCCAGGCCTCCCTGTCCATCACCAACTCCCGGAGTTCACTCAAACTCATGTCCATCAAGTCAGTGATGCCATCCAGCCATCTCATTCTCTGTCGTCCCCGTCTCCTCCCACCCCCAATCCCTCAGCCATAAAAAGGAATGAAGCTGATTCATTTGCAGAGACATCAGTGGGCCTCAGTTCAGTTCAGTTCAGTCGCTCAGTCGTGTCCGACTCTCTGCGACCCCATGAATCACAGCGTGCCAGGCCTCCCTGTCCATCACCAACTCCCGGAGTTCACTCAAACTCATGTCCACAGAGTCGGTGATGCCATCCAGCCATCTCATTCTCTGTCGTCCCCTTCTCCTCCCACCCCCAACGTTTCCCAGCATCAGAGTCTTTTCCAGTGAGTCAACTCGTCGCATGAGGTGGCCAAAGTATTGCAGTTTCAGCTTTAGCATCAGTCCTTCCAGTGAACACCCAGGATTGATCTCCTCTAGAATGGACTGGTTGGATCTCCTTGCAGTAGAAACCAACAAAACATTGTAAAGCAGTTATCCTCCAATTTAAAAAAAAAAAAAGACTTTTACTTGACCTAATACAGTTTCCCCTAGAGTTGGCGAATAAATGCTGCCAACATGTACAAGCCCACCTCCCTTTATTGCCCTATGCTTTACACATTGAAGGTCTGTGGCAGCTTTGTGTGGGGAAAGTCTATTGGCGACATCTTTCCAACAGCATTTGCTCGCTCCGTGTCTCTCTGTAACGTTTTGGTAATCTACCAGCATAAAGATTATGCCTCACTGAAGGTTCAGATGAAGGTTAGCATTTTTAGCAGTAAAGTATGTTTTAATTAAAGGTGAAAGTGAAGTAGCTCAGTCATGTCCGACTCTTTGTGACCCCATGGACTATAGCCTACCACGCTCCTCCGTCCATGGGATTTTCCAGGCAAGAATACTGGAGTGGGTTGCCATTTCCTTCTCCAGAAGTTCTTCCCGACCCAGGGATCAAAGCCGGGTCTCCCGCATTGTAGGCAGACGCTTTACCATCTAAACCACCAGGGAAGCCTTAATTAAGGGTATGTACATTTTTTTCTTAGACATAATGCTGTTGCACATTTAATGAACTACAATATAGTTGAAACATAATTTTATATACACTGGGAAACCAAAAACCATATGTGACTTGCTGTATTTCATTGTTCTGGAAGCAGACCTGCACTATGTCCGAGGCATGCCTGTGTTTTATAGGTGACAGTGTTGCTTATTCTAATAGAGGAAGTAGCAGTAAACTGTGTGGAAACAAACCCTTCTGAGGCTGCTCACTCCCACATTCCACCTTGCTGTGGTGTTAAGAGACCTCAGCCCTATGAAACCGACCTTATATTCCTTGTGATTTAGTCTTTTTAGAAAATCTTCTTAGGTTGAACCACATGAAACTGCTGGGTTTTTTTAATCTCATTTTTTCTTTTTTTAGAATCAATGCTATAAAAGAGATAACAGCTCGATGTCCTTTAGCCATGACTGAGGAACTTCTTCAAGACCTGGCTCAGTATAAAACACACAAAGATAAGAGTAAGTGCTGTATTATTCTCAGTAGATGAAGGAGTATAGAGTATCTCATTTTTGTCTCAATAGACTCTTTGCTCTGAAGTTTCTAGTTAAAGCTGTTATTTTCCAGATGTGATGATGTCTGCTAGAACTTTGATTCAGCTTTTCCGAACACTGAATCCTCAGATGTTACAAAAAAAATTCCGGGTAGGTGAAGTGTACATACGTTGATCAAGGATTTGGTCTCAGAAAGTGAGAGTCATTTCCTGCAATTTGAGTTTGAGTATTTCTGGTGCTTGGAGTAGGAAATGGCAGCCCACTCCAGTTTTCTTGCCTGGGAAATCCCATGAACAGAGGAGCCTGGGGGGGCTACAGTCAGGCCGTCAGGGCTGAACTAGGTGGGGTTGCAAAGAGTCGGGCGCAACTGAGCACATTTCTGATGCTTCTATTCAGAGTGTTGGTGATACACGTAGTTTTATTCTTTAAACTCAGAATAAAGTTGAATACTATTCCTTAACTATTTTATAGTTGGTATATGCTCTTTGATACTGAGTGAGTCTAATAGACCTTTTCAGATCTGTATCTGATGACAGCATTGAACAGGCTAATGCTTAACCAGATGCTACCTCTATTGAGGTGGGAGGAAATGAGATGTATGTAGGTAACAGAAGCAGAGATCTTGAGACTTAAGAATCAAAGTTTCCTGGGATGGTTCAGAAGAAAGCAAGAAAACAGTGGGCAAAGTTTTGAGAGGGAATTTACTTTGACCCAAGACATTGGTGAACTGTTTTTGTCATTCATTTGCTTCCATTTTTTGTGATTCTTCTGAGTTCATAATCCTAGAGAATCCTTTTCATGAATGATGTTTTGCTGTCTAAGCAAAAAACTAGTTCCTTTCCTTTAGGGTAAACCTACAGAAGCCTCCATAGAAGCAAGAGTGCAAGAATATGGAGAACTGGATGCTAAAAATTACATTCCAGGAGCAGAAATTCTGGAAGTTGAAAACGAAGAAGAAACTGCTGAAGGCGATGAAGGTTTGTTTTTATTGCACCATTATTCAGGACAGAATCACTCCTGCTGTGTCTGTATTGACCTTGAAATCTTTATACTGTTTGGACATTCATTCTGCTGATGTTAACAGTAATGACTACTGCTGCGGGCATTGCAGGTATTGATGGGTGTTGATGGGCGTGGTTCCTGCTCTAAGGAAACTGACATTCTAGTGTAGGAAATGTCTTTTTGTGTCCTTCAGATTGGCTGCCCCTTATCAAGGGCATGCTGTTTGATACTTGGGAAGGATAATGGGTTTTGTTGTTGTTATTGCCTAGAAAAAATGGTGAGGATTACAGTCTCTAGCAATCCTCCCATTGAAGGTGAATACTTGTTGAACTTGTTGAGGAATGTTTGAGAAACCCTGTTCTGATTTCCAAGGTTAGCATTTATTGCATTGGTTATTTGAGTCCAGTCTTCTTCCTGTTCGTTCATTATTTCAACAAAACTTTCGTAAACATTAGCTATGAGCCAGCCTCTGTCAAAGCAAAGATGAATGACATGGTTCCTGTCCTTGAGAATTTTTCATAAACGGCTAATAAAGCATTAACAGGATTTATGATTAAAGTCAGGTACAAGGGCTGGAGAGAGGTCAGGTATGCCTCAGAGGTTCAATAAAAGCTTCAAGGAAATGTTGAGCCATGAGTCATACTTTGAATGCTGAGTGAGCAGTTGTAGAGTAGTGGAGACTTTCCAGACAAAGGATTTAGGCAACTTTTAGAATGTAGGATACGAGGCGATGCACAGAAAGCTGTGAGACTAGAGATAGAGTTGGGGCCTTCTCATGAGTGGTGTGTGCCATGCCTCAGAGCTAGGACACCGTCTTACGAAATGTGGGTGTCCACTGAGAGGAAAGTATGCTTAGAAAAGTTAAATAACTCATATGCAGTCACTGTAAATATACAGGTACAGTTTTGATGGACGTGATTGGTTTGGTGGAAAGAACATGGGCTGTGGAGTCACAGGTGATTTTCCTAATTTCAGCATAGCCTGCATTTCTAGCAGTTTTTTGGCCTGGAGCAGGTTATGTAACTTGAGAATCTACTCCTCTTTTGTTGAGTCACGACAGTCAGAGAAAGATTGTCAAATTTTGGCTCATGGTGGATGCTTCAGTTCAGTTCAGTTCAGTTCAGTCGCTCAGTCGTGTCCGACTCTCCGCGACCCCATGAATCACAGCACGCCAGGCCTCCCTGTCCATCACCAACTCCCGGAGTACACTCAAACTCGTGTCCACAGAGTCGGTGATGCCATCCAGCCATCTCATTCTCCGTCGTCCCCTTCTCCTCCCGCCCCCAACCTTTCCCAGCATCAGAGTCTTTTCCAGTGAGTCAACTCGTCGCTAAATTAAATTGATGTGACTTATTTAACAATACTACTACTCAACTCTTGGTGAGCACCTACTTGAAGTTCATTACCTAAGTTTTCTTTCGCTTGATTTACCTCAGTGTACCATGAGCGCTGAACAGAAGGCAGGGGTGCTGACACACTCTTTTTCATGCAGATGGCTGGGAGAGTGCCAGTCTCAGTGACGAGGCAGATTCTGATGGTGAATGGGTTGACGTGCACCATTCTTCCGACGAAGAACAGAAAGAGATCGTAAGTCCTAAAAGTTCTTGTTCCAAGTGTTGAGGGGCTATGCTCTCAGTAGAGCTAATGGCCGTTTAAGCCTGTGTTGTGTTCTCTCAAGTCCGAGAAACTGAACAGCATGCCCCTGGAGGAGCGGAAGGCCAAAGCGGCGGCCGTCAGCACTAGCCGAGTGTTAAGTCAGGAAGACTTCCAGAAAATCCGAATGGCCCAAATGAGGAAAGAGCTCGACGCTGCCCCTGGGAAAGCCCAAAAGAGGAAATACATCGAAATAGACAGTGATGAGGAGCGCAGGTAAGACGGCACGTGCACCAGGTCCTCAGTCGGCTCACGTGATTATGAAAGGTACAGGAAGAGGAATTCTATCCGTGTTTGATATTACGATTTTTTTCTTTACCCAAGGGGTGAGTTACTTTCTCTTCGGGACATTGAACGCCTTCATAAAAAGCCAAAGTCTGACAAGGAGACTAGACTAGCAACTGCAATGGTGAGTGAGGCATGTCGTTGCCTGGTTCTTTAAACAGACAGCAGATACAGTGAAGTGAAATACAACTCAAAACTTGTATAGGCACAGAAAAGCTATAATTAACATAGACCAGAAGGCATAGCTGGGAAGTTAGATGAGTTTTAGCGACTTGATAGCCACGTAACCACCGTCCAAGACAAGCTGTGGAGCACAGAAAGGCACCATGACATTTTCACAGTTTAAAGGAGGTTCACAGTTGACAGTCCATTTG